>NC_091472.1:281093252-281461585 GCF_036971445.1 Narcine bancroftii | reverse complement strand
AGTAACATCAGTGAAACTGCCTTCTTATATGGATTCTGAGACATTGTCAGTAAAGTCTCCCTCACTCCCTGGTACAAGTGACTTCTTACAAAAGTTGCACATGAACTGATTTGCTTTTTTAAAAAAAGAGCATTAGAGCAACTCTGAATTAGTCCACATGGAGCCTTTGTCACTCATAATCCTATGCAGAACATATGGGATAAGCTATACCAACAGTTTCTTCCCCCTTCATTCTTGTATGACAGATTGTTTCCAGCTTTATAGCATGTGGCAGTTTGCACTTTTAGAGGAAGGATTTTTCTTTCTTGCCACACATTTGCAAGCATCTGACCTACATCATAATGGAGACAGAATCTGTCTTTAATCCACTGCCAAATAACTAGTTGCTCAAACCCAGAGCCTTGTCTAAAACAAGAAAATTAGTCATGTGACAAGGAAGGAAGACCCTCCCTTCTTTTCTGGTAAATGATCTCATATCAATTCAACTTTGTTAATAATGCCACAAGTGATACAAATACAATTATATAATCAAATCAGGAAATAAATTTGCTCAATGGAATTCAAAACCTGACTCAAAAGCAAAAAACCATACAAGGAACTCAGCGGAGATTATTTGAGAACAAAAAGCAGAATGAGAAATGTTTTTCATCAGCTACATCTTCATACAGGACAGAAACAATCACAGTGTTTTTAAAAACACACACAACATGAAAGAAAGTGAAAAGAAAGTTCAACAATGAGGCTTTATAATTTTATTTATTTGTTTTCTTTCTCCCAGTACTTGGAAACTTCAGATGCCTCTGAGCTAGCCACTATGACCTTAAAAGTGTATTGTGATTTACTCTTCCAAAGCTTTACTCTGTTGGATGCACAAAAGCCTGCCTAGCTTGCTGGAGAATTAGAAGCCAGTGGTAGAAAATGATGTCTCCCATTTTTTGCCATATTTGGAACTTATTTGGAATGCATAATTAGAAAAATCTGATAAACTGGTGCTCATTTTAGTTCTCATTCTATGTAAATTAACCCATTAATATAAAATACAAAGCTCTATGGACCTAGTGAGCATTCATTTATTCATTTTTATGCATGAACAGTGAAAAATTTTCAAGAACTCCTTACAAGGGAGATTGATAACTGGGAGTCTAGGCTAAATTCATTAGCTATTATCTTGTTAAATATTAAACATTCTTGCTTAAACACACCAATGGCATCATGAAGAAAGCCTCTACTTCGTCAAGAGTTTGCAGAGGAGCTGGTGGAGTTGTTCAAGTGAACCGGTACGGAACTGAAGGGCCGACATGGCCTGTTTCCGTGCTGTAAACGGTTATATGGTTATATGTTTCTGCATTCATTCATCATTAACAGCAAAACTCCATTTATCTGGCACATTCAGAACTGGGGTGGTACTGGATGAGGATATTTTCGACTATCAGATGATATATTATCAATACTTCAATATACTTTTATACAATTTTTTTTCTACAGAACAGCAACATTTCAGTGAAATCATTGTTTAAAGGGAGGACGGCTGTCAGGAAGATGCGAGCTACTTTGTAACTGATCAAGAACACACCCTTCTCACTGTAGTAACTGTGGGGCACATGCATATGAGTGTGGGAGAGAACAGTTTCCTGAGATGGTGGAAAGCATCAGTAAGTAAAGTCTCTTTTGTTATTTGAATTTTGCATCTCTAAGTTAATTAAGAAGCCTCGCAAGTAACACCAGAGACATAACCTGAAGAAATCAGTAAGGATGATGTGTTGCAAATGCTTTCTTAATAAGTAATACAAGGATAAAGCAGATATAGCCTTCAATATGTCAATATTGGTCTATCAGAGATAGCATATCATTGGAGAACAGTGTTCTGCTGGCTGGATCAAGACTGATGAAACCTGAAACCATGCAGAAAGAGATTCTCCAAAAAATACATGAAGGTCACATGGGAATGGAGAAGTGCAAACTCAAAGCGAAGTTACCATGTACTGAACTGGTATATCTTTCTTTGGCTTGGCTTCGCGGACGAAGATTTATGGAGGGGGTAAAAAGTCCACGTCAGCTGCAGGCTCGTTTGTGGCTGACCAGTCCGATGCGGGACAGGCAGACACGATTGCAGCGGTTGCAAGGGAAAATTGGTTGGTTGGGGTTGGGTGTTGGGTTTTTCCTCCTTTGCCTTTTGTCAGTGAGGTGGGCTCTGCGGTCTTCTTCAAAGGAGGCTGCTGCCCGCCAAACTGTGAGGCGCCAAGATGCACGGTTTGAGGCGTTATCAGCCCACTGGCGGTGGACAATGTGGCAGGCACCAAGAGATTTCTTTAGGCAGTCCTTGTACCTTTTCTTTGGTGCACCTCTGTCACGGTGGCCAGTGGAGAGCTCGCCATATAATACGATCTTGGGAAGGCGATGGTCCTCCATTCTGGAGACGTGACCCATCCAGCGCAGCTGGATCTTCAGCAGCGTGGACTCGATGCTGTCGACCTCTGCCATCTCGAGTACCTCGACGTTAGGGGTGTGAGCGCTCCAATGGATGTTGAGGATGGAGCGGAGACAACGCTGGTGGAAGCGTTCTAGGAGCCGTAGGTGGTGCCGGTAGAGGACCCATGATTCGGAGCCGAACAGGAGTGTGGGTATGACAACGGCTCTGTATACGCTTATCTTTGTGAGGTTTTTCAGTTGGTTGTTTTTCCAGACTCTTTTGTGTAGTCTTCCAAAGGCGCTATTTGCCTTGGCGAGTCTGTTGTCTATCTCATTGTCGATCCTTGCATCTGATGAAATGGTGCAGCCGAGATAGGTAAACTGGTTGACCGTTTTGAGTTTTGTGTGCCCGATGGAGATGTGGGGGGGCTGGTAGTCATGGTGGGGAGCTGGCTGATGGAGGACCTCAGTTTTCTTCAGGCTGACTTCCAGGCCAAACATTTTGGCAGTTTCCGCAAAGCAGGACGTCAAGCGCTGAAGAGCTGGCTCTGAATGGGCAACTAAAGCGGCATCATCTGCAAAGAGTAGTTCACGGACAAGTTTCTCTTGTGTCTTGGTGTGAGCTTGCAGGCGCCTCAGATTGAAGAGACTGCCATCCGTGCGGTACCGGATGTAAACAGCGTCTTCATTGTTGGGGTCTTTCATGGCTTGGTTCAGCATCATGCTGAAGAAGATTGAAAAGAGGGTTGGTGCGAGAACACAGCCTTGCTTCACGCCATTGTTAATGGAGAAGGGTTCAGAGAGCTCATTGCTGTATCTGACCCGACCTTGTTGGTTTTCGTGCAGTTGGATAATCATGTTGAGGAACTTTGGGGGACATCCGATGCGCTCTAGTATTTGCCAAAGCCCTTTCCTGCTCACGGTGTCGAAGGCTTTGGTGAGGTCAACAAAGGTGATGTAGAGTCCTTTGTTTTGTTCTCTGCACTTTTCTTGGAGCTGTCTGAGGGCAAAGACCATGTCAGTGGTTCCTCTGTTTGCGCGAAAGCCGCACTGTGATTCTGGGAGAATATTCTCAGCGACACTAGGTATTATTCTATTTAGTAGAATCCTAGCGAAGATTTTGCCTGCAATGGAGAGCAACGTGATTCCCCTGTAGTTTGAGCAGTCTGATTTCTCGCCTTTGTTTTTGTACAGGGTGATGATGGTGGCATCACGAAGATCCTGAGGCAGTTTACCTTGGTCCCAACAAAGCTTGAAAAACTCATGCAGTTTGGCATGCAGAGTTTTGCCGCCAGCCTTCCAGACTTCTGGGGGGATTCCATCCATACCTGCTGCTTTGCCACTTTTCAGTTGTTCGATTGCCTTATATGTCTCATCCAGGGTGGGAACCTCATCCAGCTCTAGCCTTAGGGGCTGTTGAGGGAGCTGGAGCAGGGCGGAATCTTGGACTGAGCGGTTGGTACTGAAAAGAGATTGGAAGTGTTCTGACCATCGGTTGAGGATGGAGATCTTGTCGCTGAGGAGGACTTTGCCGTCTGAGCTGCGCAGCGGGCTTTGGACTTGGGGTGAGGGGCCGTACACAGCCTTTAGAGCCTCGTAGAAACCCCTGAAGTCGCCAATGTCCGCGCTGAGCTGTGTTCGTTTGGCGAGGCTAGTCCACCACTCATTTTGGATCTCCCGGAGTTTGCGCTGAAGATGGCTGCATGCGCGACGGAAGGCTTGTTTCTTCTCTGGACAGGACGGCTTTGTAAGGTGAGCCTGGTGGGCAGCTCGCTTCTTTGCCAGCAGCTCCTGGATTTCCTGGCTGTTTTCGTCAAACCAGTCCTTGTTTTTCCTGGAGGAGAAGCCCAGTACCTCTTCAGTGGATTGCAGTATGGTAGCCTTCAACTGATCCCAGAGGGTTTCAGGGGACGGGTCCGTGAGGCGGGTTGCAACGTCGAGCTTTGCTTTGAGGTTTGCCTGGAAGTTTCCTCTCGCTTCGTCTGACTCCAATGATATACAAAGACATTAAAAATGTCAAATATGTCAAAAGTACAGAAACATACAACAAAAAGAGGAAATGATTTCCACAGAAGTACCTGCCAGGCCATGGTACACAATGGGAGCAGACTTGTTCACTGAGAATCAAGAATGATATTTAATAGTAGCTTGTTACTATTCGTCAAAAGGTGAAAAACCCGAGAGTGTCAAATATCACCTCAGAAATTAGAGCACTCTTTGCTGAACAAGGAATTCCCGAGCAATGGAACACAGTTCACGTCACAAGAATTCAGAAAACTGGCTGCAGAGTATGGGTTTGTTATCACTACATCATCCATTACTACCCCAAAGGTCATGGGTTCATTGAAAGACAAATGCAAACTGTGAAACGCACACTAGTTAAGTGTCATGAAACAAAAGAAGACCCATACCTAGCCCTTCTATCATTCTGAGCAACACCTTTAAAGGCCAATATGAAGTCCTCAGCAGAACTTCTAAATGGCAGGAGATACAAAACTCTGACATACAAAATACACCCTACAGAAGACCTGGAGGAAACCAGAAGAAGACTGGCTGACGTGCGAGAAGGATGCCAGTGTTATAACAAACATGCAGAAACATTGCCAGAACTCTTCAGAGGGCAGGTTGTGCATACTTAAGAGCTAATGTTGAAAGCATGGACCCCAGCAAAGGTCATCAGAGAAGCTGAGACACCAAGATCATTCATTGTCGAGACAGACTCTGACAATCAGCTGAGGAGGAACAGAATTCACATCCGGGTGACACAAGATGTAATGAAGCAGAAAGCTTTAACACCAGCAAAGCCTGCAACACCAATATCAAGAAAGGTATCGAGTGAAGAGACCACAACCACTAATACCGAAACATCAACACAGCATTTGTCAGGTGAAGCTCAACAAGCTACATCACCTACATGTGTACCAGCAACACAGAATCCAACAGTCACAGTCAAATCCACAAGATGGCGAAGCAGTGTGATATCGATAAGAACTATTTAAAAATAGTTGTGTAAATAAACTAGTGTACAAGTTCAGTTACTTAAGTTGCACTGGAAGGAAAGTGATAAAGAACAGTAATTTTTTCTTTATCTTGAGAAGGAGGGATTTATGGTCAGGAAAATGTGAACTATTTTATAACCATGTAAGAATACACCCTTCTCACTGTAGTAACTTTAGTGGTCCAATATGGGGTGTATTTGTATATATTGTAACATGATCAATGACCACTCTCATGCAGAAAATAGGGCTAAAGGCTTTATTAATCTTATGATCCAAACATGCTTCAGCATGCTGCTGGCTCAAATCCAAGGAAAAGTATGAGGGACGAGTCTAGGGTTCTCGGCCTTCATTAGGGGTCTTAAGGGGAGTGGCTACCGGTTCAGCAGATGGACCAGTCTGCCCAGCTCGGTAGGGACATCCCTGCAATATCATGTTCCACCACATATATGAGAGTGTGTGATCAGTTTCCTGAGATGATGGAAGGCATCTAACAAAAGTGTCTTTTGCTATTTGAATCTTGTATCTCTAAGCTATTTAAGAAGCCTCTAAAGTAACACCAGAGACATAACAATGGCCAACAGAAGCAGACAGATCTGGGAACCAGGATGCCAACGAAAAGATGGAAAGTGTGGGAACCAGCATCCTAGTATGTGGTTCAGACAAGATTCTCACTCTCCACCCTATCAATGCTTCTCATGATTTTATACACCTCTACTGGGTCACCCTCAGCTGCCAAGGCTCCAGAGAGAACAACTCGAGTTTGTCCTATCTCTCATTATTACACATATATTTTCCTTATATTTGATCTCCCAAAGTGCAATACTTCACACTTGTCTGGATTAAACTCCATCTGCAATTTCTCTGCCTGTATCTAAGTGACCTATATTCTATTGCATTCTTTGATAACCCTCTACACTGTCAACAACTCCACCAATCTTTGCATCTTCTACAAACTAAAGCACACACCTAAATTTTTTTAAAATTTAAATTTAGACATGCAACGTGGAAATAGGCCTTTACTGCCCTCGAGTCTGTGCTGCCCATTTTACACTCCATTAACCTACGTTTTGAATGGTGGGAGGAAAGCGGAGCCCCTGGGAAAATAAAACAAACAGATATGGGGAGAATTTACAAACTTCTTAGACACAGCACGGGATTTGAACCCTGGTCCAAATCGCTGGTGCTGTAAAGACGCAATGCCAACCGTGCCACCCCAAAATACAGCACAGTAACAGGCCATTTCAACCCAATTAATGAACAGCTCCCACTACATTTCGAATGGTGGGAAGAAATGGAGCCCCCAAAGAGCACAGGATTCAAATGCAAGTCCTGATCACTGGCACCATAAAAGTGTTGAGCTAAATCCTATGCCTACCAAGTCATTTATGTTTATCACAAACCACAGAAGGTCCCAAATATCCCAGATGTAACTAGTGCAGAAAATGTGTCATGTGTGCAAAGGTAAATAATGCCAAAAAATATTTGGCTTAATTTATGGTGTTGCCAAACAACCTGGAAATAGTCATTATTAGATTTCATTCTGAATGGTATCTATTTTCAGTCAGGTGATGCCAAAAAAGTTACACAACCAAATTCCTATGCAAGTTATTGTTAACAATACTGATTTCCACAATGTTAAAATAACTCTTCAGATATATGACAGTAGCCAAAGTCCCTTAGTAAAAGCTCCATTAACATGCAGAATTTTATTCTTGACAACATGTCCAGTTTCTTTAATATAGATAATGATATGATAATATTCCTTCCAAGGAATATGACAATGCTCTTCACTGTATTGGTTCTATATTAATCCAAATTGTGATGTCTCACTGAAGAATGGGATGTTTAGAGATGAGGAATAAATCTGGCTTAACCACCAATACCTAGATCCTGAAAATGACAAACAGAAAAGTCTACAATCCACTGCAGTAGCAAAAGTTTTTACTCCTTTCAACAGTTTTTAAACTATTTTCCCAAGTCATCAAATGTATCAACCAATGGTCTTTTCATAGGAGTCGAAACAGGAGTCGGCATGATCATTTGCAACAGAATTCATTAGAACTGAAACAACACTTTCCCCTCCCATTGTTCAAGGGATAACAACACCAAGCAAGCCCTCTCCATCCCAGCTATACTGAAAGTAATTATAGCTCTCTAATTGGCATCAGGTAACATCAAACGGACTGAAGTTTGAATTAGATACATTTTAGATCTGTACTTAATTGAGACAGCGACAAGATAAATGAATCCATTCGTTCCTACAAATTCTTATATTTTAGCCAAATGATTTCTTGTTGTTTCAATGTTGCATGTGACAACATTAAAAATATGAAATTTATTGAATTAAATTTCACTTGGATCTACATATATTGTATAACAAAGTTGCCTTTGACACAAATGGGGAGTGGAAACATTTGCAGTACTGGAATCCATGTTCTCTAATGCTCAGTCCTTGGAATCAAGTTCAACAGGCCATAGATATGAGAAGGAATAAATGCAAATGAAAGATAAATAAATCTAAGATATGTTACACTGAACAATTTGATTTTATAATGTAAAGTTTTCAATGGTAACCCAATAGTTTTGTTACTTTATATGTTACAATGTCAATGTAATTAGATCATTCTTATTTGTTTGGTCATTCAAAGTTAACATCTTCTATAATTATTCCTTTTCCAGTTCCAGCTATTTTAAATTACCAAATTAATGGAATGACACAACAGAGATCTTTCCTTGCAATATTGCAAATGCCGATGAGGTGAAGGATGTTGTTTTTGCTTTAAAGAGTGTCAAACATAGTAAAAGACCATATTTAATTATATTAGAGGTAGCCAGTGAAACTAAATTTCAACTATTTCTGCATTGAAAATTTTCATCTCCTTCAGCATCTTCCACTATCCTCCTCTCTCTAAAAGAACTTTGTAGCTTCCTAGCCCACTTTTCCATCTCATCCAACAACTCCTCTTCTTGTAGAACATTTCCATGTAACCATAGGAGAGTCAATATTCAACCTTTTACCTCTTCATTCCCTACCCTCCAGGGATGTAAAAAGCAGCAATGGACTGCATTTGGTGGTCACCATTTGGTTTCTGCTAGAATGAAAACCAAAGCAGATGTTCCACTCCCAATTTTGTCCACATGGGCAATCCTGTCTTCCTGTTGCCTTCCACTTTAATTCTCCATCTCACCCTCACTCTCTGGCTTCCTGCACTGTTACAGCCAGACACAACAAAAGCTTCATAATATGTCATCCTCCAACTGTGTGCATTGCAGTCACAGGACTCCATATCAAATTCTCTAATTTCAGTCATTTGTTTTCTCTGTCTGTATTAACACTTGCCAGTTATGATGGAGGTCCATCATGTATTGGCTCAGATTTTCCCTCTCTATTAGATTAAATAATCTGCTGGGCATTTCCTATGGAGCTGCATTACTTTTCATTGTTTGCATTCTCAGGATGCTCTTTATCGATTACAGTCAGCTTTGAACATCATCATCCCCTCAAAACTGAGCAGCAAACTCCAAAACATGGGAATCAATGCCTGACTGTGCCATTGGTTCCTGGATTTTCTCACCTCCAGACCACAATCAGTGAGGATTAGCAAGAACATCTCCTCCACAATCTCGATCTGTACCAGAGCACCACAGGGCTGCGTACTTAGCCCCCTGCTCTACTCACTTTACACCTACGGCTGTGTGGCTCGGTACAACAATAAAACCATCTACAAATTTGTTGACTATACCACTGTAGTGGATTGTATAAAGAAAGGCGATGAGTCAGTATACAGGATGGAGATTGAAACTTGGCTGAATGGTGCACCAACAACAACCTTGCACTCAATGTCTCCAAAATTAAGGAGCTGATTGTTGACTTCAGGAAAGGAAAACCAGAGGTTTACAATCGGTGATCATTGAGGGAATCAGAGGTGGAGAGGGTGAACTCATTTATGTTCTTGGGAGTCACTATCTCAGAAGATCTTTCCTGGACTGAACACACTAAAGGCATTATGAAAAAAGCATGCAGCACCTTTACTTCCTCAGGAGTTTGCAAAGGTTTGGTATGACATGAGAAACCTTGACAAATTTCTACAGATGTGTGGTGGGTAGTGTGCTGACTGGCTGCATCATAGGCTGGTGTGGGGGCACCAATACCCCTGAATGTAAAGCCCTGCAAAAAAGGTAATGGAAAAAGCCCAAGACATCACAGGAACCACCTCCACCCCCCACCATTATCAAGAACATTTACAGGAAACACTGCCATTGGAGAGCAACAGCAATTATCAAGGGTCCGCACCACCTAGCATATGCTCTGTTCTCACTGGTGCCATCAGGAAAGAGGTCTAAGGGCCACAAAACTCGCACCACTAGGTTCAGGAACAGCTGCTACTCCTCTACCATCAGAATCCTCAATGACAAAATCAATCAGGGACTCATTTAAGGACTCTTGTGCATTTTATTGATTTTTAAAATTCTCTCTGTCTTTACATTGGTTATCCTTTTACAGCTCTTTATTTAAATGTTTACGCTGTGTAGAATATTTTTTTTTGCCCTACCAGTAAGTGATAATTCTGCCTGGCCCACAGAAAAAGAATATCAGAGTTGTATGTGATGTCATGTATGTACTCTGACAATAAATCTGAAATACCTGCTGGATGATCTCATCTACTGCACGGTTTGACAAGAAAAACAGGCTGATGCTGAAGAAAGCTCTGTATCCCCCTGATGAATGGTCCCCCTGCTTAGCAACAGCTGTATTGAGGTAAACCCCATCTAGGCAAACCCACACAAGGCAGCAGGACCAGACAACGTACCTGGTTGGGTACTGAAGGACTGTGCAGACCAACTGACATCTCCAACATGTCACAGCAGCATTCCATTGTCCTCGTGGGTTTCAAGACAGCCACCATCATCCCAGTATCAAAGAGGGCGACAGTAGCAGGCCTCAAAGACTAGTCTGTCAAGGTCTGCAGCAGAATGCTGAGCAGATTCATGCTGAAAATTGGCACACCACAGGGGTACATGCTCAGCCTGCTCCTGTTCATGCTACTGACTCACATCTACAACACCAGATCCACTCCAACAGTCATCAAGTTAGCAGATTACACAAGAATAGTTAGCCTCATTAGCAACAACGATAAGCTGCATTATAGAGAAGAGGTGGAAAATCCCATGATATGATGCAAGAATAAAAACAAATCTCAATGTGGACAAGACAAAGGGTAGATTTTTTTGACTTCAGGAGGACCAGAGATGACCACCCTCCACGATACATTAATAGCTTTCTCATGGAGAGAGAAGAGGACCAAGTTTCTTGGAGTGAACTTGAGTAGCCACCTATCTTGGACACATAACATCACTTGTTAGGAAGGCACAACAGCAGAACCAGAAGCAGAATTTATTGTCATGAACAAGACATGAAATTTGCTGTTTTGTAGCACCACATTAATACAAATCTTCATATTCTAAACAATCTTACAACAATAAATATTTTTAAAAATGCACAAAAAGGCAGTGTCTTTGGTTCATTGATTATTCAGGAATCTGATGGCAGTGAAGAAGAAGCTGTCCTTGTGCCACTGAGTGCTGATCCTTAGGCTCCTGTACCTACCCCCCCCCCCCCCCCAGTGGTAGCAGAGTGAAGAGGGCATGGCCTGGGTGGTTGGGGTCTTTGAGGGATAGAGGCTGTCTCTTGTAGATGTCCTCGATGGAGTGAAGTCTGGTGCCTGTGATGTCGCAGGCTAAATTAACAACCCTCTGGAGTTTTTTTTTTGTCCTGCGATTTGGCGCATCCATACCAGACAGTGATGCAACCAGTCAGAATGCTCTCCACAGACATCTGTTGACGTTTTTGAGAGTCTTCTGTGGCATACCAAATCTCCTCAGCAACTCCTCCTCCCTGAATCTCCTCAGGAACTGCTCTTCCTGAGAAGGAGTCGGTGGGCAAAGCTATCACCCAACATAATGTCAACTTTCTACAGGTGCACTCTCGAGAGCATTCTGGCCAGCTGTATCACAGTGTGGAACAGTGGCTGTACAGCATTGTATCGGAGGTCAATCCACTGGACAATAAGTGTGACACAGGATCACTGGGGTCTCCCTAACCCCTCAATGACATGATCTACTGGGATCATTGTTTGAAGAGAGCTCGCAAAATCGTTGAATATCCCTACAACCCTGCACACAGCATCTTTCAGCTGCTCCCTTTGGGAAAGAGATACTGGTATATCAGAGCCAGAACCACCAGGTTGAGGAACAGCTCCTTCACACTGCTCAGGTCGACAATTTATTAAATGTATTTATTATTTATTTTTGTATATGTATACATACTGCATATGTATGTTTGTTATGCCTGGTTATGTATTTGCATGTTTTTGCACTGAGGACCAGAGAATGCTTTTTCATCAGGTTGCATTTGTACAATTGGATAATAATAAACTTGAAATTATCAATCCTAGCCCTCTCCAATCAGAGACATTCACTCTTGTGCTATCCATCACTCCCCACCAGTATTCAATCTTTCTGAGATATGATCTGGATTCTATGATCTGAATTGCTGTTTCCCTTTTCAAAGGTGCTAGCTGACCTCCTAAGAATTTCTGGCATTTTTTATTGTTATTTCAGTGTCTGAATTTTTTTGGTTTTCATCCATTACACAATTCTACATTGATATCATAGAGCTACCAGATATCTACTGATAATGCATGCAATTTTCCTCACCCTGAATAATTTATCTTTTTACTCATTCCACTTTCTCTAGGTTAAAGGGGTAGGCACGGGAACCTGCATCGGTCCCAGCCTTTTTGTTGGCTATGTGGAGCAATTCATGCTACAAGCCTACATAGGAAAGGACCCTTAACTCTTCCACTGCTACATCAATGACTACTCTGGTGTTGCTTCATGTATCCACAATGAGCTCATTGACTTTATCGACTTTGCTGCCAACTTCCGTCCTGATCTCAAAGGAACTTGGTCCATCTCCAGCAGTATTCCCTTTCCTCGATCTCTGTCTCCATCTCAGGAGACAAACTCTTGACAGACATCTTCCATAAACCCACCAACTCCCACTGCTACCTTGATTATACTTCTTCCCACCCTAACCCCTATAAGGATTCCATTCCATTCTCTCAATTCCTCCAACTCTATTGTATCTGCACCCAGGTTGAGGAGTTCTATGCCAGATCATCAGATATGCGGCTTTCCTTCCATCACCATCAACTCAGTGCTCACCAGCATATCTTCCTTTACCCACACATCTGCCCTGGCCCTCTCTACCCTCATGTACAACAAGGACAGGATTATTTTTATCCTCACCTACCACTGCACCAGCTTCCGCATCCAACACATCCTCTTCTGCCATTTCTGCCACCTATTGCATGATCCCAACATTAGATGCTTATTCCCTTCTTCTCCCCTCTACGCCTTCCACAAGGACCATTCCCTTGTCCACTCCTCCCTCCCCACCAATCATCCCCTGTGACTGCAGGTGATGCTCCACTTATACCCACACCTCCTCTCTCATCACGATTTGGGACCACAAACCGTCTTTCCAGGTGTATCCGGTGCTCCTGCTGTGGTCGCCTCTACTTCTGAGAAACTGGACACAGTCTATGAGTTCACATTGTTGATCACCTTGATTCTGTCTAACTCAATAGCGTGGATCTCCCAGTGGCCACTGTTACAAGCCCAGAGGACCCCAAAACCCAGTAACAATAGATATTCACCAAGACAAATGGTTACTTGAACAAAAGTTGCTTTCAATAATCTTTAAATATGAAAATAGAATCAAACTTTAACTTATCACTATTAACTTACTTAACCCCCCTTCTAATTCTAAGCGCATGTGTATGTAATATGTGTGTAAGTTCAAAAAAGTTCTTTGGTTCACAGTCCAATCTCACTTCTTATTCCTCCAAGTTCACCAGTTGCAGGCAATTCTTATACTGTGCACAGAATTTAACATTTATAAAGTTCGCCAGGCTTTGGTGCTTGAAAGGTAAATGGTTACCGCTTAGGAAGGTTCTTGTCGGTTTTCAGAGAGAGATTTGTTGTTCCTTTTACTTTCATCAGCCACTTCAGTGTCTTGTCAAAGAAACTTTCCCCGTCAGGATTCTCCAGATGATAACTTCTTTCTTTCAGGTCACCACCGAATAGCTTTTTGTTTCTCTTATTCCAAGTGAAATATTAGACAGCCAGTCCTCTCCTCTTGCATTAACCACAAGGGCCTTGAACTTGACCAGGCCCATCTTACAACTGGGGTGTGTGTGTGTGGGCGTAAGCCTCTTTGACTCTCTCTGCTTGCAAAACCACATGAACCTCTTACAACAGCAAGCTCTCTTCCAGACAGCAGCGGCTCAGACATGCTCTTTCATCTGTTGCCTTTTGTAAACAACAATCCATTAGTGAAGTCATTTGAGCACTCTTCACAGCTCTTGCAAAAGTTATAAGGCCTCGATATATCTTGGATTGAGCAGAGCTCCAGTATTTCAAATAAGATCTGTTTTTAAAGTGTTTGCATGTGACTTACTCTAACAAACCTTTCCCAGTTTATCTCCCAAAAACATATCTATATTCTCTATATACTTTGTCACACCACCCATTTCAATTCTCCATCCCATTCCCTTGCTGACATATCTGTTCATGGTCTCATGTACTGCCAGACTGAGAACACCCTCAAATTAAGGAAACAACACCTCATCTTCCAACTGGAGGACATTACATCAACTTCTCTAGTTTTTGTTTACCTCCCCCTCCTACATCGGCTTCCCCTAGCTCTGTCTCTCCATTCATTCTCCTTTTGCACAAACATAACTTCTTACCTCATCCATTATCATATCCAATTAACATCTTACATTGGTCTGGATTCCTCTCCCAGCCAGCATTGTCTGTATTCTGAGACTTTGAGATTTCCTAGTTCTGGCTCATTCTGCTTATTTCTTGAAGAAGGCCTCAAGCCTGAAACATCAGCAATATATGGTTGTTTACTATGAACACGGAAAAGCCCAGCTGAATTCCTCCAGCATTTATGTGTGTTTTTAATATATTCACTCAATATTGGGTCAAAAAGCAAACGTGCCTTGTTTGTGAGGCATTTGGCAATAAATAGCCCAAGTATACAGGGAATGTTGTGAAATGGAAAAGACTGACGAATCAAGAATTCCTTATTTACAGCTTTCAAAACATGAACCTGAGCCAGGATGCAGTCATGCTTAAAAGGTACAGATGAATGTACACTAAAAGCTTCATTCTTTAGAGTGGCAAAGGATGAGCAGAGACTTAAAAGAGGTCGATGAGATTATGAGAGTTATGGATAGGATGGACAGCTGGTAACTTTTCTCCCTGTGATTACAACAACAAATACCAGAGAAAAGCTGTTTAAGTTGAGTGGAGGAAAGTTTAGGGGTGATGTCAGAGTTACATTCTTTTAACACAGTGGTGGGTGCCTGGAGGCTGGTACAATAGAGACATTTAAAAGACTCAGATAGGCACATGGATGTAAGAAAAATAGAGGGTAATGGATGTGTGGTAAGGAAGGGTTTGATTGTTGTGGAGTAGATTTATATTAGTCGACTGAAGGGTCTGTTCTGTGATGTAAATAGGTAATGAATGTACAGTACCTATTGGACACCCATAAATAGCTAACAGACTATGAATTGACTAGGCACGAGTGAATCAAGACCTGGTACCACTGTAACTGTGAAATACTAAGATTGGCCATTGTCTCAAATTACATTCACAACCGAGGAAGAATTCTGATATCTTTTCACTAGTCTCATCAAAAATGTCAGTCATCTGTCTCAGGTTTTCATTTTTTTATATATATAAAACAATGCATTTTAATTCTTAAGGAGACCCTCCTGCGTGATGTTCTCTGTCAATTGACTTTTGCTGCGCTTGAATTAAAGTTTCTTCTATCTCTCATTATTTTCTGAGAAGTTCTTCACTCACAACACTAAGATGGTCAGAACTGGATTCTGGTGAAAAATCCTATTAAAATATAAATAAGTTTTTCTTTGGTACCAACTTATCTGGAATGTATTTCTAGCAATTTAGTGTAATAGTTAAATATGAAGTTTTGCTTAAAATTAGAATGTTTGAAATGGATTTTTATGGAAAATATAATGTCTGGTAATGCACAAATTTGAACCTCCCTGCAAGTTGAGAGAGCCTAAGATTTAGAACGCAAGTGCCAATTAAGAAACAGGGAAGGTTGGGCATGAACAGCAAACAAAAACAAGTTCCACATGGTCAGCTTTTCACTATCCTTGGGAAAAGCTGCAGTCTCATGCATCCCTGCAGAGATAAATACATAGCGACATCAAGTCCTTTGTTCATGGTGTTTGATAAATCATATTTCAATCTGTGCTTGATGCGTACAGGTGACTGGGGTATTTCAGAGACCATCAATTTGTCACAGTTTATTTTTAAAAATGATTAATTATTTTATTTTTAAAAACAGCCACACCACTCAACTTTTTAAGCCTTGTTTTAAAGTGCATTTTATGAAAATACATAATCAAATAAAGATTGACAAAGCTTAATTTATCTAACAGTTCTTGAAATTTTAAATCTATTCATTGCTCTATGGTTCTCTCTCAGTTTAGTCAATAACTTTATTGCAAAATTATTTTAGATGTGCGAGAACCACTGAACATACTTTTTAGAATCCTCTTAAGAAAATGTTGCAGAACAGTAATTGTTCCTACAGTGGAAATATCCTATGAATGTAAACAATTTTTGCTATTAGACACATGAATGTGAGATGTTAACCATAATTAATAAAACTATGACAAGAATTCCACCAGCCCACATACTCGAACTTTGGCAAAAAAAACATTGTAAAAGCATTTCTGTTCAGGATCAGCTGAGCAAACCATGTTCTACATGAAAGATGAATACAACCAAAATCCAGCATCTTTTTTGGATACTGGACCAGAGTCCTGGATATCATGGAAGTGAATAAATGGGGGATTCTGAGGGTGGGCATCTGTATTCCTAAGATGACCTTCAATGTGCTCAGACATGGAAATTCCAATATATATGCTCTGATCCAAGATCAAAGCCCAAATTCTGGATTACATAGATCAAGGGAGAGATGGAAATTGGATTTGGGCATTGTAATCAATCCACAATGCTAATCAAATCTATATATAGAATATCTGAATTAATTCTAGAAATAGATTGATTCATTATAATTTTCTGCACCAATTATATCTCACACCTCAAAAGATGAATAAACAAGAATTTTCTGATAGGTGTTTTAGATGTGGTATAGAAATAGGTACCTTTTACATTCTATCTGGTTATACACAAAATAAAGACCCTTTTGGATAGAACTGGGGGTGGTGGGGCAGTGGGAGGGAAAGATAAGAGTGTTGACAAAAATTATGGGGGTGAACTTTGCTTTAATCCCAGGAATTGTTTCTTCTGGATAAGTTGGAAGTTATAAAAGTTTACTTCTCCAGAAGTAAATCTAAATTCATTAAAATTGCATTGTCAATAGCCAGGAAATGTATCAGTAACATTGAAATACAATTCTCTACTTCACATTGATCGTTGGAACATGGAAGTGCAAAGTCGTATTTCCCTCAAGAAGATTACTTATAGTCTTAGGAATAGATATAGTATGTTGGTCGAAATTTGGCAAACTTGTTTAGGTTACTTAAATGCCCAGATTGTACAATTTATTTTGATATTAGTCTACTCCTTATTAGAAATGTAATACTTTTGAAATGATGTGGCTCGGAGATGTCGAACCTTGCTCCTGTTTCTCTTTCTTTTCTATTTTTTTTTAAATCTCCCTCTATTCCCTGCAGTCTGTCCCCTTTTCTTTCCAATCTGGGGAGGGGGCGCTGGGAGAAGAAGTGTAAAATGTTATAAGGACATCGCTTAAAAGGTAATAATAAATCCGACCCCATACAGGTCTGCAAAGGTTACATGCTGCCATTATGTTAAATTGTAATCCACTGAAACCAATTCAGTTGCTAGAAAACTTATCCATATGTCAAATTGTGTTCTGTTGAATTTCCCCACAGACAGAAATCAACACAGATTGTCAGGTGGAGACAGCATTAGTATTCTTCTTTCTTTCTTTGGCTTGGCTTCGCGGACGAAGATTTATGGAGGGGGTAAAAGTTCACGTCAGCTGCAGGCTCGTTTGTGGCTGACAAGTCCGATGCGGGACAGGCAGGCATTGGTATTATACTGCCAGAAATCACACAATGGACAAACAGGAACAGACTCATTCTTCTCATGGGACTCATTCTTTGGCTTGGCTTTGCGGACGAAGATTTATGGAGGGGTATGTCCACGTCTGCTGCAGGCTCATTGGTGACTGACAAGTCCGATGCGGGACAGGCAGGCATGGTTGCAGCGGTTGCAAGGGAAAATTGGTTGGTTGGGGTTGGGTGTTGGGTTTTACCTCCTTTGTCTTTTGTCAGTGAGGTGGGCTCTGCGGTCTTCTTCAAATGAGGTTGCTGCCTGCCGAACCGTGAGGCGCCAAGATGCACGGTTGGAGGCGATATCAGCCCACTGGTGGTGGTCAATGTGGCAGGCACCAAGAGATTTCTTTAAGCAGTCCTTGTACTTCTTCTTTGGTGCACCTCTGTCTCGATAGCCAGTGGAGAGCTCGTCATAGAACACGATCTTGGGAAGGTGATGGTCCTCCATTCTGGAGACATTTTGGAGACATGACCTACCCAGCGCAGTTGGGTCTTCAGCAGCATGGATTCGATGCTTGCGGACTCTGCCAGCTCGAGTACTTCGATGTTGGTGATGAAGTCATTCCAATGAATGTTGAGGATGGAGCGGAGACAGCACTGATGGAAGCGTTCTAGGAGCCGTAGGTGATGCCGGTAGAGGACCCATGATTCGGAGACGAACAGGAACATGGGTATGACAACGGCTCTGTACACTTTGATCTTTGTGTGTTTCTTCAGGTGGTTGTTTTTCCAGACTCTTTTGTGTAGTCTTCCAAAGGTGCTATTTGCCTTGGCAAGTCTGTTGTCCATCTCTTTGTCGATCCTTGCATCAGATGAAATGGTGCAGCTGAGCTAGGTAAACTGGTTGACCGTTTTGAGTTCAGTGTGCCCGATGGAGATGTGGGGAGCTGGCTGATGGAGGACCTCAGTTTTCTTCAGGCTGACTTCAGGGACTAATTAACATCTTATAATTAACCTCAAAACCAAGCCAACTGAACAATTGCAAGTAAAGTGGGAGATTCTATCAAAGGATCAGAACTCTGAGGCTGACCTGTATAAGACTGATCATTTCCCATTTCCTCTTGTGTGACATACATCATCTGCATCCATTTATATTTGTATGAAAAGTCAATCAAGCAAAGCATGTGAATAACTTACCTGTAATGTTATGTACTGCTGAATATGGAGAAATATAGGTCAAAAAGGGTACCCTTGCCGCCTGTAATTTGAACAAGATTCAATACAGATCAAGAGTCAGAGCTGAACTTGTGTCTTGTATCCCTTGTTCCTGCTGGTGTAATAGTTGTGTGACCGTTGTGAATAAACTGGGTTGAATTCTCCGTGGTTCTGGTCTGTTTTTCTATTTCAGCGCAAACAGACTTTAACAGAGGGACTTTCCTTTTCTTTCGAACCTTGTGACCTTCTATAATTTTATATTCAATGTATTATTGTTATATTAATCGAGTCCTATATTCTGTATTTTCTTAAAACTTAAATAAATCAGTAAGAAAATTACCTCCACTAATTTTGGTTTATACAATGATAATACAGGTACCACAATAGGTGAGTGTGTGCTTGTGATAGAGAGAGAGAGATAGGGAGAGAGGGCAAAGGTCAAAAATAAACAGACAGCAATCAAAATGTTAAATGAACAAATTAAATTAAAAGCTAAATAATTTTTTTCATGTCAATAAATTAACAGTTGCAAAATTAATTAAGTGGGCCGTTCAATACCTATGTAAACTGGAAGTGAGTGCCAATTATGCAGCAAGCTCTTATCACCATTTCTGGATACAAACGGATGGAGTGCACTAAATGCAAGCTCTGTCCAGTTATAAAACATGACAAGATACATCAAGGCCACCCGTAAATTAGAGGAACAACACGATTTTCTGTCTAGGCACTCATCAGCAGGATGGCATGAACATCAACTTCTCTGGTTTCTCCTAACCTACTTTCCATTCTCCTTCCCTTCCCCTTGTCTTCTTTCCCTCAGCTCTCCACCCCTTCCCTCTCTATTCATGGAGCCATCCCTTCTTTCCCTTCTTGCTGTTGTGTCCTCCTTCCTTTCTCCGCCTCTTACCTCCCATCTTTGGGACCGTGCTCCTCCCCCTTATCTTTTTGTTTGGACGCCTACCGACATTTTTCCATACCTTAATGAAGGGCTCAAGCCCATAACATGGGTTATGCATTTTTTTAAATTTTCTATATAAAGTTTATTATTTGACCTGCATTGCTTTCACTTCAACCATGGTGTCTGCAGAATTTTGTGTTTTGCTTCTTTTTCAATACATGGCCTAATCAGCTGTCCTTGCAGAGATCATCAGGAAAGATTCAACATTTTGAATGCTATGGACAAATATTTACCATGATATTTAAAATGTTCAATTTCCTTAAGAAAGAAAAATGAAAACTAATTTGAAATTAAAATCATTATTTGTTTTTGAGGCAGTAACAATTTTGTATATTCTGAATGAAATTTAAGAAATTATGCGATGTCGGACAGATCAGATATGTGACTATTATACATTTGTAATTCATCGAACAAATCAAATAAAGAAAAGCTAATTTTAAATCCACAGATCCTGAAGTAAATGCTATGTAAGAAAGACAGACAGAATTTTGATTTCAAAGTGCACAACTTAAGTTGTGCACAACTTAAGTTCTAGCCTTTTCAATTTTGAACGACAACAGTTCTTAGACAAGTGCATTCTCTTGGGTGCTAAAAACAAAGACATCTTCAATCATGTCATATATGCTTTTTTTTTTAAATCCAATTTCATGGGTACACCTTTTTACTAATACTTGTTTTTTATTCTCAAGGTGCAAAATGCCATCAAGTAAATAGTTGCCCTGAAATGATTAGAAAATGTTAGCACATCCAAGAAGAATAAGCATGCTGAGAAATACAGACAACCCAGTCAAATGGGGAGTCAAGAACAAGAAATGCTTTGATGATACTAAAGAATTATTTAAGGCTATATCACAAGTAAGTACCCTGTGTTAAAATATGCTGTTAATAAATTAATACAAGGGGGAAACCTAAATAGTTAATTTATGGAAAGATATTTTATAGCAATTTTTGCACCTGTAATTCACAATACTGCTACTGCAAAAACAACAAATGTAATGACAACAAACCCGATTCTGAATCAATCTCAATCTCTCTCTCTCTCCTCTCTCCCCTCCCCCCACCTCTCCCTCCCTCGAATAGGTTGAATATGCCTGAGGTTGTCTGATCACAGAAAGCAGGATAAGGACTGGTCAGTTCTTGGAGGAGAGACTGTTTAGAACACTAGGTGCTTTCGGTTGCTGTGAGGGTCGCTGGACAAAATGACAACTCTCTGTCTGCCTTATGGTAGACAAAAACTAAAGACTTTCATGTATGTTACATTCTAAATGTAGTATTACATGGCAATAATAGAACCTTTTTCTCTCTTTCTCCCCCCCCCCCCTTCCTTTTGTCTAGCATCTGACAATCTACTGCCTCTGTTGTCCTATTTCACCTTAACTTGGTTGGCCAATTCCATATGGGGCCTTTGCCTCACCCCTCCCTCTTGGTCCTCTACATTCCTTCTGTACTAAGTTTCCTCCATCCTGATGGAAAGTTGCAGGCTGACATGTGGACCACCTTTTTTCTCCCACTAATGCTGCTTGACTCAGCGTTCCTCCAGCAGACTGTGTTTGACCATTTTATTGATTGTTTATCACTGATTTTGATATGATGAATCAAGAGTATGAAATGTAAGATTGTTAAGAACATCCTATTAGTTTGATGAAAATTATTTCATTTGTGTAAGTAATCACCTGGTATTTTCAGAAAATGGAAATGAAGTGCCCAATGAAATCCTGACAATCTAAAGCACAACTGGATCTGTATACACAGAGAAACTGTTGTATTAAATATACTTGCACAGATCTTGGAGAGACTGATTTGATTACAGTGCTATATTTAATTATCGTTAACCATTAGAGAATGATTCTATTTTGCCTTTGGCAATAATTAATTCATCATTTTTTTTCTGCATCACATATGGAACTCCTCACGAAAAGCAAGAAATATAAAAAGGCAGCACACATTACTCAGTGACATGTCAACAAGCAAAATGTCAACTGGAGCTGAGAGAAGCATAACTAACTCCACACTGGTATGCACTAAATCTTGATACATTTTTACTTGCTGCACACTGAATAACCAAGTGAGTGAAATCATGCAACCTGAAACAAAAGGAATGTGCACTGAAAATTGATCACATAATTCAGTGAGGATCATATGCATCCGATTTGTCATACTTTTACAGTCTTGTGACAGATATGAATTTAAAAATGCTTGTGGCATTTTCCATCAGTCACTTAAAGGAATACTACCATTCTACTAACAATGGATAGCTGATTACATACGAATTCTGACCAAGATCAAGAATGTCCTTTCATTTTGTTGATACGGTTTATTCAAACCCTGGGGCAGGTGGAGAGAATCACAAGCTCAAGCCAACTTCTCAGTTTATATTTCCCTCAAAATGAAGACTGCAGCTACCTAGTCAAAATTTATAGTCAAAATGAAATCAATTTAATGTGTACCAACATCAGTGTGAATTAATGCTCACCTGCAATAATGCGATTTATTAATTAACAATCACAACTGAGACAGGCATATACCATCGTATTAGATGTGTCCAAAAAGGCATATAAGTATTTATCTGGAAGCAGAGTGTAAATGAAGCATTTACTCTGACATTTTATTTGATTATCATGGAAATGCAGAAAGGAAGCATTCAAGTTCATCAAGTATTTAGGAAAGCATAAAGAAAGTTAGCTTTTGTGGAAGGAGCAGAATAGGACTGTGGTAAACCACTGTTCTGCTACGATTGGCTGCTGGACCCGCCTCCAAAGGCCAATCCTACCCATAGCCTGCTTCCATTCTGCCTCAGTCAATGAGGTTGATGGCTGGTCCAGTCAAGAGATACTGAAGTCAGCATATCACCAGCTCCCAATCTGCCCAGAGGACCACCAGTATACCGCATTCGAGGCAGATGGCTACCTCTACCACTCCCTCCGGATCGCTTTCAGCATCACAAATGGGGTCTCCATATTACAGCAGGAGATGAATCGCATGGTGCACTACTATAATCTGCAGGCCACCTTTCCATACCTAGATAATGTAACCATCTGGGGTCACAACCTACATGATCACGATGCAAATCTCCTGAAGTTCCTCTAGGCAGCAAAATGCCTGAACTTTACTTATAACGAGGATAAATGTGTGCTCCAGACAGCACGACGAGCCATCCTCGGTTGTGTGGTCAAGAACGGCATCATTGGCCCAAATCCTGATCCCATGGCCCCATTGCTGGAGCTATCCCTCCCACATACACTCAAAGCACTGAAGAGTTGCCTCGGGTTCTTCTTATATTGCACTCAATGAGTCCCCAACTATGCAGACAAGATACATCCATTGTTCAAAGCCACCATGTTTTTCCTGCCAGCAGAGACCCACAGCATTCGACCATATCAAAGACAACATCACCAAGGCAACCATGCATGCCACACCTTTCCAATTGAAGAGCTATGCGTTCGACTTTTCCCTGGCTGCCACACTCAACCAAGCGGACACTCCATGGCTCTGAAATTCACCACTCCTCCATTGAGGAGGCGGCCCAGGTTATTGTGGAGGCAGTACACCACTGGAGGTACTACCTCACTGGAAAATTATTTACTCTCCTCACAGATCAGTGAGTAGTCACATTCATGTTTAATAATAAGCGAAGGAACAAAATTAAGATAAGATCCTTAGGTGGAGAATTGAACTGTCCACTTACAACTACAACATTCTCTACCAGCCTGGCAAACTTAATGAACCCCAGGATGCTCTATCCTGTGGGACTTGTGCCAGTGTTTAAATGTACAGACTGCAAACTCTCCATAATAACCTTTGTCACCTCGGGGTAACTACGTTTTCCCATTTTATCCAAGCTCAGAATCTACCATACTCCATTGAGGAAGTCCAGACAATGACTAAAAACTGCCAGGTCTGTGCCAAATGCAAGCTGCAATTCTACTGACCGGACAAGGTGCACCTGATCACAGCTACCCGCCTCTTCGAGTACCTAAGCATTGATTTCAAAGGGCCATCCCCCTCCTCCAACCAGAATGCCTACTTCCTTACAATCATTGACGAATACCCTCTGGAATATCTTCACACGCTTTGGGTACCCACAGTGACTGGGGGACTTCATTCTTGAGTGATGGGCTGCAAATGTACCTGCTGGCCAGGGGCATCCCCATGTGCAGGACCACTAGCTACCACCCAAGGGGAAAACAGGCAAGTGGAAAGGGAGAATGCCACTGTCTGGAAAACCATCCTCTTGGCACTGAGGTCATGCCAAGAGGTCCTCTCAGATTTACTCCACTCAGTTGGATCATTTTTATATACAACCATCAATAACACACCTCATGAATGGATGTTTGCCTTCACGAGGAAACCTGCATCATGGACTAGGCTGCCTGCCTGGCTTACCTCCCAAGGACCAGTCCTGCTTTGATAGCACACCAGACAATCTAATACTTACCCACTACTCAAGAGGGTCCACCTCCTCCATGCCTAGTATGCCTACATTGTCTTGTCCGATGGGCGCAAGGACACTGTCTCGATCCAGGTTCTGGCTCCATTGGGCACCTCCCCAACTACCAACAGATACTTCCTTTTCCCCCCCCCCCCACTTCTAATGTAGGGGTCTCTGAACCTACATCTAACCACTCTCCACCCTGGCCACTATTGTCACCAAGGATGCACCCAGCACCACACTCCCTTACCTCAACAAACTGTAACCTGTGATGACAGGCAAACCCCACAAAATGCTCAGGACACTACAGCAGCACCCCAGCTATTACCACATAATTTGCTGCGTGAAGGAAATCAGACTTAATCTGTAAAATTAATATATATATTTGTTTCTTTTTCTTCTCACCCCGCAGGACTTTCTTTAAAGGAGGGGTGAATGTGGTAAATCACTGTTACGCTATGATTGGCTGCTGCTGGCTGGACATGCTTCCTGAGACTGATCCTACCCATAGCCCCTTGCATGCTCCCCATTCCACTCTGCCTTGATCAGTCAATGAGGTTGATGGCTGTTCCAGTCTATAGTTAATAAAAGCCTGTTGGTTTCACAACTCCAGTCTTTTGTGATTATTGATGGTGCATTAATGACATTCTTGATTTAACTGTCCAGATTTAAAGTACTATGTGGAGATTTGGTCTTATTTAAACAAAGGTACCTTCTCTTCGCAGAGCTGCTACTTCCATTTTCTGATTTTATTTTGGAGGTGTTATGGACAGCGAGGAATGCTTTCAAAGCTTGCATAGGTACCTGGACCAGCTGGAAAAATGGGCTGCAGAATTACAGATGGAATGTAATGCAGACAAATAGGAGGTGTTGCCCTTTGGAAGGACAAACTAATAGGACAAAAACTGTAGGGCACTCAGGAGTGTGGTAGAGCAGAAGGATTTGGGAATACAGGTAAATAATTCCTTGAAAGTGGCTTCACAAGGAGATAGGGTCACAGAGAGAGCTTTTAACACATTGGTCTTCATAAATCAAAGCATTGAGTATAGGAATTGGGATGTTATGGTAAAGTTGTACAAGACATCAGTGAGGACAAATTTGGAGAATTGTATGCAGTTTTGGTCACCTAACTTCACGGAAGATATCAATAAGATTGAAAGCGTCCAGAGGAAATGTACAAGGATGTTGCCAGGACTGAAACTGAGTTGCAGGGAAACAGGTGAGGACTTTATTCCTTGGAGCACAGAAGAATGAGGGGAGATTTGACAGAGGTATATAAAATTAAGTTTGAGTATAATGGAGTAAATGTTTAAGTGTAGATATACAGAAGAGCAACAGGCCCTTTTAGCCCATGAGCCCATGCTGCCCAATTACATCCAATTAATCTACAACCCTTGGTGCATTTTGAATGGTGGGAGGAAATCAGACCACCCAGAGGAAGCCCATGCAGCCATGGGGAGAATGCACAAACTCCTTACAGCCGGCAGGGGATTCGAACCCCAGACCCACAGCATTGTGCTAAGCACACCGCTAACCGTGCTGCCCCTGCACTCACCATTCACCACTTTTTCCAATGAGATTAGGTAAGATAAAGACTAGAGGACATAGGTTAAGGGTGAAAGGGAAAAGGTTTAAAGGCATCTTTAGGGGACACTGCTTCATACAGAGAAGTGGGAGTGTGGAATGAGCTGTTATCTGAATTGGTAATTTCAGGCTCAATTTTGACATTTAGGAACATTTTGGACAGAGACATAGATGGGAGGGTATGATATGAGTGCAGGCCAATGGAACTAGGCAGAAAAATAGTTCAGCACAGACTAGAAGGGCCTGTTACTTTGTGGAGTTCTATGGTTCTACTTCAGATTCCAGTATCTGCAGTGTATTGCTTTTCCCTTCCTTGGTTAAAAAGGTTGTTTTATGTGGAAAGTTTGAGTAGATCAGGTCTAAACTCAATAGAAATTAAGAAAATGAGAGATGGCTTTACTGAAGTATAAGATTGCAATGGGATTTGACCGTAGCAGCTGAGAGAGTGTATCCTCTCATGAGGTCATTTAAAAGGGGCAAAGTATTAGGATAAAGTATCTCAGGCTAAAAATGTAAGACTGAAATGAGAAGTTTATACTGTGAACATTTGGAATTTTCTCATCAAAGATCAATGGTATAATCAATGGAATAAAGATCAAGAATGAGCCTTACATTGAGTATGTAAAGTTCATCTAGTAACCTGCCACCACTCCAGAACACTGTAACCCAATGTTAGAAGCTCCATGTCAAAACCCTGCAAAATCTGATTCACTTCCCACATACCAGTAATCAGTCAATTAGTGATGATGAAACTTACAACCACCTTCGATGTTATAAAGCAACACTTGACCATCTGAGAGAAAAAGTGAAGACCAAGACACAAAACACAGCAGAGATCAGAGACTACAAGTAACAGTTATCTCTGCCATCCTGTTCACTACTGAGGCATGAACCACTTTAATTAAAAATCCAAAAGCCTGGAGACATGAAACTAATGTTCTGCAAAATCCTTCAATTCAATTGGCAACACCAATTCAACTTTCCAAGACCAATCTCCCAGCATTGAAGCCCAAATAATGCTTAGCTAGACCCAATGGACATGCTTGATAAAGGATTCCCCAGACAAGTACTGTACTTGTCTGATTGACAAGAGATTACTAGCGCAAAGGAAACACTTCAAGATGCTCTTACAGCCTTCTTGAAAAATATAACATGCTGCTCTGTTGTGGGAAGCCCAGGCCTGTGACTAATATAAATATATATTGTGGTTGGCTCTCAGAACCATGATTCTCTTCATCAAAAGCATGAGGAAGTTCAGTAAAAATTGCAGAAAGAGTGCAGCACTTCCTGGGTTATCGACCTACCTGCTATATAAAGCACATCCTACTCCAATTATGCCATATTCTGTCAATTCTTCGTCAGTCTCATCAATCACATCAGAACCCACAATACCAGAATGGAAGCAGTAACCAATAATCATTTCAGCCATGATGTTTTGAATGTATCATAGACAAGGCTTACTGCCTCTTATGGATCACTGTTTCTTATTCACAGTGATGTTATAAACAAGTCAACACCAGTATGGTCTTAAAAGGGTCCTGACTAAAATCATTAGGGAAAAAAAATCAGTTTAATTCATACAGTGTGAACTGTTGGATTAGATCTGATCTGACCTTCATTTCTTCACAGAAGTTAAGTGTTTGAACGCATAAAAGATGATCCAAAATACTTTTGAGAACATGCAGTGGGTCACTACTTGTGATATTGGATATGTATCAATGTCTGTGAACCTTCTTACCTGGTAAACTGTTGATGCAGAGCTTGCATCTGAGATGTACCAATTTCAGACTTCAGTGTAACTTCACGTAGTTGCCTTTCAGTCTCAAGTCTTAAACATCTCTCTTCTTCCAACTCGTGCATCAGCTTTTCACACTGGAAAATGTAATGAGGTTCAGGTAAGAAAACGTCGAAATAATATTCTGTGCATGAAAGAAAATGCTTCAGAAAATAGAAAAATTATTTCTGGACATCTTTTGTTACTGGTGATCCTACGATGACAAAACAAAGGATTCCTCTTTTTTTTTAAGTTTCATTTAGTCACATGTTAAACATATTGAACAGTAACTCGTGGGAAAGTTACATTAATTACTGAGTTAATGAAGTGATTATGCAGACACTGGGGTCAAGTGCAGTACACCACAAATGTACTGGAGAAACTCAACAAATCTCCCAGCATCTATAGGAAGTAAACGTTAACCTTAAACTACTGAGGGCATGTTCTTTGATAACTTTAAAAGCAGAAAACATTTCACATTGAGGATAAAAGCTTTCCACCATCGCACCTGAAACAAGTTTTTTTAATTGCCGAGTTAAGTTGACACAGGACTCTTAGCTCAATTTTGTTACAGCACTGATCTATGCAACAATGTGAAAAACTGCCCAGATACCTTTAAAAACATAGGACAAACTGAACTCAACCTACTCCCATTGAAATGCTTTATTATTAGCAAAGTGAGTAAAGACTTTTAAGTGGTACTTTTTCTCCAATAACCTTTACATTGTGCCCAAACCTCAACACGCTTATTCCAACATGGATTAAATAGCTCTATCAATAAGTGAGATGAGTGTGATTGTCCTTGGTATCAAGGCAGCATATGGACCAAGTATGGCATCAGGATGCTGCTTCTGTCAAGTGTAAGGTGTTGCGCTTTGAGAAGTCAAACCGGGATAGAACTTGTACTGCGAATGGTATAGTCCTTGAGAGCATTGCAGGAGAGAGATCTCAGGATACACGTGTCTGAAAATGGCAGTTCAGGTGAACAAGGTGGTGATGAATGTATTTGCTGTGCTGGCCTTCATTGGGCAGGGTATTAGATCTTATGATTCAGCTGCACAAGGCATTGGTGAAAGCATAGTGGGAGCACCATGTGCACTTCTAGTCACCCAACTAGAGAAAGGACATCAATAAATTAGAAGTGCAGAGGAAATTTACTTGGATGTTGCCAGGACTAGAGGGCTTGATCGGCTTTGTATTTATTCCTAAGAGCATAGGAGGCTGAAGGGTGATTTTATAGAGATTTTTAAAATCATGAGGCCCACTGAATGCTCACAGTCTTTCTCCCAGTGTAGATGATTCCAGAACTTGAAGGAAGTTAAATAAGAAAGTCTCCAAATGCTGGGGTTGTGTGCAATACACAAATGTGCTGGAGAAAATCACAAAGATCTTGAACATTCTTTTCATAAAGAGTATTTTTCTTCACAATTCCTTATTTCCTCCCTTCCTGAGCAGGCAAAATAATTAGGTAAATTGCTCCAGGGATTTTGTCAGTGTTTTAAGTTTCTCATTGTATGATGCATGTTGTTTTTTTTTATGCCCTCTCATAGAAAGTACCCGACTGTTTCCAATATCTAAAATTTCAGTTACAAGTTAAGCATGAAAAAAAAATCTCTTCCATCGACTCAAACGATGAATGAAGTCCTTTCTTTTTTCATAAAATTGTGAATTTGGAAACTCTAGTCCTTGCTTTTCAAAGAATCAAGAATGCAGAATCAGTTTAACAATTAAGCAACCTGAGCCTTTGACTACCTTATAAAAACACCTCCCCATGTTGGTCATTGATGATCACTTTGATTAATCTAAGGACTAGATGAGACAATAGTTTATTGCCACATACTTAAGTACAATGTACAGATACACCAAAATTGTTATTTGCTGCAGCCACTCAAATACATGAGTATTTATAATGAGTGTATTTATAATATAATTATAAGAGCAGAAATTAAATTACAACAATATGCTGAGACAGAAAAAGAGATAAATGTAAAAAAAATTCACATTTTGCAGTGTGCAAAAAACAGGTGATGTTTCAATTGCATTTACAGATCTTAAGGTAATCCCAGAAAGTTTTATAATTAGAGTTTGAGTAATATAGAGAGGTTCATGAGAAAAAAAAATACAATTTTAGAGGTACTGGACATCAGGGATCTGTACCTTCCATCTGAAGAGAGTAATCAAGAGATTGTGAGCTGGTTGGTGGGGATCTGTTTTGATGAAGGCTGCCTTCTTATAACCATATAACTGTTTACGGCGTGAACAAAGGCCATGTCGGCCCTTCAAGTCCACACCGGTTCACTTGAACAACTCCACTAGCTTCCCCCTCCTGCACTCTGCCCATTACCCTCCAACCCCTCATATCCATGTACACTACCAACCTTTTCTTAAATGACAGAAGGGACCCTGCCGCAACTATCTCTTTTGGAAGATCATTCCATTCTACCACCACACTCTGAGTTGAAAAGCATCCTTTAATATTTCACCTGAAGTTTTGCCCCTTTACCCTTAACTTATGCCCTCTTGTTCCAGCCTCCCCTGTCCTCAGGGGAAAGTCTATTTACGTCTACTCTATCTATTCCCTTCATAATTTTAAATACCTCTATCAAATCCCCACTCAGCCATCTACATTCCAATGAATAAAGTCCCTGTCTCCTTAATCTTTCTCCATAATCTAGATGCTGAGGCACTATCTCATGTAAATGTCTTTAAATAAACAGGAGGTTTCAATCCATGACAGACTTGGCTCGGTTTGCCATTTTCTGCAACCTTCTGCATCGCTGAGCATTTGAAATTTCCAAACCAGGCTATGATGCAACCAATCAGCAGAACTCCTGAGGTTCAGTACCACGACATGCTAAATGGGGTTCTGGATGAGGCGACTGCCTGTTCCTCTTTCAGAGTTACATTCGGCTCCTGTGTCATTGGAAAGGGAGCAGGCAGTATCCGAGGGGTCAACTGCGGCGTTTCGAAACGATGAGCCACCGCCCCCCCCTCCCCCAGGGATCAAGTGTGTGGTAAATAGTAACAACAGGATTTTAACATGAAAATGTAAATAGTTTGTAACAAAAGAGTGGTATTGATTTACTGCAATGTAAAAGTGTGTTTAGATGTAGTGCTGTGTATAATTTTGTGTTGTTTTGGCTTGTTGTCATTTGAATACACTTTTGTAAAAACCTCATCAGACTTCTTAGAAAATAGAAGAGTTGGTGTACCTTCTTCATAAGTGTCTCAATGGGTCCTCAGATATGTGGACTTCACGAACTATTCCTTTCCAATGTTGTCCTGACAAGTGCATGGCATCTTGGGCTTCCCTTCCGAAAACCATAGTAAGCTCCTTAATCTTGCTGACATTGAGAGCAAAATTGCTGTACTCACACCAACACAAAACTCAGATCCTTATTCTCCATCCTGGAATCTGACTCAACATTACTCATTATTCATCCAACAAAGGTGGTATCATCAGAAAATGTATAGATTGCTTTGGAGCTGGACTTGGCAACACTATCATGAGTGCAAAGGGAATAAACCACAGAACTAAGCACCCAGTCTTGAGGTTCCCCTCTGTTGATGATCAGCAAGGAGGAGGTAATGTCAATCTGCCCTGAATGGGGTTTGCTGATGAGGAAATTAAAGATCCAATTGTAGTAAAAGAATGAAAATCCAAATCCAAGAATATGATTATTAGTTTTGCTGATATAATTATGTTAAACACCAGGCTTTAGTCAATGAAAAATAGCCTGATAGCATAACCCAAGGACAAGACTTCACTGCAACCGCGTTCAGATGGTGTCATTTAGTTGGCTGGTGACTGAGCAATAGCAAAGATTGAATTCCAGCCAACAACCATCACCTTACACAATTCTCCAAGTCAACCAAAAAGGAAATGTAACCATATTTGTCAAATACTTGTTTAAAAAAAAATTGCTGGTTTAAAAAAAATCAGATCATCAGTTTGAATATGAAAGCCAAAGAGCAAGAAAATTTGTTTTTCAGGTAGTTCTTTCAACAGACTGTCAAAAGAATTTGGCTGAAGTTTGAAAATGAAAATTCTGATTCTGCTCGAGATAGAGATTTTCTCCTTGCTGCCTTTTGCTACAAATGAATGGATCAAACATTTATACACAATATACTACTTGGCAGGTGATCTTTAAATCTGGTACAACTCCATGAAAAGCAAACTACCTACCCTTGTCTCAGCCCTACCTGGACTTAACCTGCATCAACTCGACCACAGCATGCCATGTGTTCTGTGCCACAGGCTGAGGGAGAGGAAGGGAAATTCCTTTTAAATACCAGTATTCTTTTTCAATTAGACTTTACAACTGTAATCCTGGGTTAGGCTGAAATTTTATAACATTTGGTAACAATGACAAGTGTGAAAGAATCCGAATATTAGAGGGCTCACACACCTAGAGTAGGATAACATTTCACTTAATGGAAGAATGAATATAACCAGCTAACCCAGTTTTCATTTGATTCTTTTGAAAATACAAAAGTTTATTTTTAAATTTTGACTTTTACATTGTATAAATATAATCTAAATGGCAGAGTCAGTTTCCAGAATTCCTTTGCTAGCTGGTTAAGCCCTGCCCCCAGGCACATCAGCTGTCAAAACCATCAAAAGACTGAATTTTTGGGACTGCCTAACACCTATACATCAAAAATACTTCACTAATTAAGTAAACATGCTCCTAACGCATTAAATAAAGATTATAAAACCAAAGCACTATAAAACATTAGAACTCTGAAATATATTTGGCACTCAAATCCATTCAAGAGAGCTCAATTGATTCAACCAGGAATACATAACCTGAAATTATCTCCCTCTCCGAACAAGTTTCTTATCTTTGAAGTAAATGAAAATGCTAAACACGCTCCAGGTCTAACTTAGAAATTCATTCATATTGGGGCATTTAAACTACCTTTAATATTGTTTCTTATCCTTGAAACTTTAACATCAGCAGATTCATAATGCGTGGATCTGTTGAACTTAAAACAATCACACAGGACATTACTCAATTTATTTTGAATTCTCGACATTTTCCCTCACGCTATTCTTTAGCATTTTGATTTTTGTGATTCAACTTCAAATGTCAGTTCTCAAATAACATCTCAAGTAAAAAAGAGAGAGCAGTGCTTAGGAATTGGGTGCTGTGGCAACACCTTCAAATAGAACAGCTTCAACATAAATCAATGCAAAAAGGACAAGAAATTTATTTTCTCTTAAAAACATTCATTTTTCAATCAAATAATATCCTTGGCATTAAATGAGAATTGCTACAATGCCTGAATAACACTTACATTACTGAAAAATCAGAACTAATTAGCCCAAATAATTGATTGCTCCTTTTTATTTTTTGTAGAGAAAAGGATTTTATATAAAGTTACTAATTTCTCTTGGCTCAAGTCAATAGATGACTTTTCTTAAAACTTCTTAAGGTATCAATGGTAGGTAAATCATATCACTGATACAGAAAATGATACTGCCAATGTAACTAATGCACCAGAAATTCAACATTCTGATTAACAATTGCACAATTTAATGATGGCTTAAAAAACATTATTCACTGTTCATATTATGAAATATTTCCTCATTTAATTTTTTTGATCATTTTCCCTGCACATACTTGGTTTGCTATGATTTTTTTCAACATTATTGCAAAATTGTTCAATAAGAATTTTCCAGATCCTGGAGAACTAGAACAATGGAAAGAAGTACTCTAGGAACTCAGAGGTCATATAGCCTTCACAGAAAGCCTCAAGCAGATAAGTTTCTGGGCCTGAGCCCTGAAGTAGGGCTGCCAAATGTCAGGTTGTGCCAGAATAAGAAGGTGGGGATATCAAGCTTATCGGTGGGAATGACAAGAAAGGAGTGAGAGGTAATAGAGGAAGAGAACAAAGGGTTAATAAAATGCTCTATGGTCAGAGGAAGGAAGGGAGTGGGGAATGGGATATAGGAAGGTATGGGTTATAAGCAGGGGAAAGGAAAGGAATTGGAGGCATGAGGGAAGAGAGGGGGATAACAGAAGGGGACAAATAAGAGAGGCTCTGACAGAACTCCTGTTGAAGAGAAAAGAAAAAATTCTTCATCCATTGGGTGTTTGCAGTGGAGCAGCAAAATGGAAGTTAAACAAAAAGTCTGCAGATGCTGGAGAACTGGAACAATAATTTTCAACCTCATTTAATTCTGTATCATAAATGTACCTCTCAATGACTCCTGGATCTTCATGACCATGGATTCACAACTTCCAACCTTGCAGGATGCAAGAGGGCTTGTGACCGCACCTCCTTCACAATCATCCTCAACACAGAGGCCCTGCAAAGTTGTGAACTCTGCCTCCTATTTTATTCCCTGCTCATCTATGACAGCAGCACGGTCAATAAAAACGTGCGTGTGCACGTGGCATCAGTTACCATTTCCCACATTTGCCTTCTGTCAATAAAATCCTTGCCTTTGAGTGCTACCAAACCGGTTTCTTCACTCAAAACTGCACAGTCAATACAACTCAAACTTCAATAAATTTGCAGATAACACCAATGTCATAGGCTGGAGAGGGATGGAGCTCGATTCCCAGCTCACATCAATGGTGAGGAGGTGGAGATAGTAGGCAGCTTTCATTGTATTTTTTAAATTTTGGGATACAGCACAGTAACAGACCCATCCATCCCATGAGCCGGCTCTACCCAAATAACCTACTAATCCCATACATCTTTGGAGGGTGGTAGGAAACAAGAACACCTGGGTAAAATCCATACAGACACAGGAAGAACATACAGATTCCTTACAGAGAGCATTGGATTTGAACTCTAACAGCACTCTAACAGCGCTGCACTAATAGTTATGCTAACTGTGCCGGCTTTGGAGTAAACATCTTCAATGACTTGCCTGGTTCGACCCCCTTGAGGCACCTTTACTTACTCAGGTGCCTGAGTAAATTTGGTAGGTCACCTGCATCTGTTCACAACTAATACAGGTTCACTATTTAAAATATCCTGTCAGGGTGCACCACTACATGGTGCAGGAAGTGCTCCACCCAAGACTGCAAGAAATGGCAGAGGGCTATGAACAAGACTCAGGGAATCACACAACCCCCTCCCCCTTCATCGATTCCATCTATGCTTCAATGTCTTGGAAAAGCAGCCAATGTATTAAAAGACTCATTCTTACATGGCCACACTCCCCTCAACCTCCCCACATTGGGAAGAAGAGTCAAGTGTGAAATAAAATACCATCAGATTATTTTCTGCTATTATCAAACTCCTAAATTAACCTCACACTAGTAAAATTATCTTGCCTGATAGCTCTCTGTAATTCTGTATTTCTGTACTCTGACATACTTGCTGTACTCTGGATGCGTAATCTAGATGGATAGCTCACAAAACAAACAGAATTACTGCATTTTTCTGAATGCAACAATAAATCAATGGTTTATGGCTGTATTTAGATTCTGAACCTGTTCTTGGCCATTTCTCTTTGAACTTGCAATCATTTCACCAAAGATACATTGTGCCTCCATTGTAGATCATAAGGAAGAAGTTACACTTCTAGGTTAATTTAATCTGATTATTGCTGTTTAGAAATCCGACATCTGCTAATTTATGCCCTATCCTATACACAAACCCTATTTAGCATTAGTTAATCCACATTCCAGCTAGATTGACGAACTAGATGGTGGCAAAACTAACTTTCTCATTGCACCTCAGTACTTTACAATACTGTTGAACTTAAGCTTGAAACTTACTCTTTACTTGTTTGTCCACTTGCATTCCTTTTAGAAAACTTTTTCTGTCCTTTTCCAACAATCTTCCACCCAGATACACCAATTAAACTACAAGCCCCACGTTTTTGGAGGGTGGGAAAAAATTGGAGCACCCAGACATGGAGAGAAGGTTCAAACTCTTTACAGACAGACAGTGCTGGATCTGAACCCAATTGCTGGCACTGCAATATCACTGTGCTAACTGTGCTACCCACCTGATATTCACATTTTTGGCAATTTTCATTATCCTAAGTTCCATTTCTGCCCTTCCTCTACTTTTGCTATTTAACATTTCCTTCCATCCTTCACTCTATTCCCCTCTCATTGCCAGATTTATTTCCCTATTTTGTCAATCCCTTGCATTCTTCTTCTGCACCGTAAATATTACTACCCCACCTTTTCTAGTCCATCTTTATACTCACCAGTTTTCCTTGACAAAAGTCATTAGTGCAAAATTAAAGCAATAAATCAACTGTCTAAATTCAACTGCATTCATTTTTATAGGCAAATGATCTAATTTCAATTTGACATCTTCACTTGCAACATAAACAAGACTAGAAACTCACAGCATTGTGATAATTCTGCTTGTTCTCTACAATATTAGCTGTCATGTATTTATCCATAATATACAAGTCATATGGTTATAGACTATAATAGCATCATCACCCATCACATGACTTAAGTACTGTTTATGTAGATTTGTCCTGCTGTTAGATCCTTGTTTCAAGCTTCTGAAACCCTGATAAAATTGTTGTGATTACAACCTACCAACACTGCCAATGTAGTCCAAGCTCCACCTGACAATTGGCAACAAGAATATTAAATTTCATCCTGAATCAGCAACAATAGAAAAATCTGATCACATTGTTGCTGATTGTACATTCAAAGAATTGCTCTGACATCACACTTGATAATAAATTCCAGGGGGAAAAAAAACTGAGTTTACCAATTAAAAACAGCAGAAATGGCAAATAAAAAGTATAGAGAAGGACGCCCTTGAGAAGCAGATCAGTTGCCCATCTACATTAGGTCAAAATTCCGGAGTACCAACCAACAGAGTGTATTTGTGCTCAAAACAGGATTTTGAGGTCACAATCTAGACTGATGGAGACACTTGCAATATAGATCGACACAACTTCAGATGGTTCCATGATGGGGAAAGATATCTAAGACGAGCAGTTTAGTCACCTGCTCTTATTAGGGAAGATACACAATCTCAAATCTTATTCAGGATTAAGCTTTAAGCATTTTAGGACAGGTGTATTGTACAATATGCTATGAGCCAACACTTAAGGCTGACCATTTTGAACTTCTAATTCCTGAGAGAAAAGATTGGTTTACAAAACTGGAATTACCTATTCAATAGTCCCAAGGATGCACCAAAGACATATTCGGATAGTGTTGTCCAAATACGATGATACTTTAAATATTCCTGTACAGATATCATTATATACAAGGTGCATATACAGATGAACTCAGATGTCAAATCAGTCTATTTCAAATGAAGGTCAAATCCTTAGCCCTTCAAGAGCCAAGGCAAAGGAGAGATTGAGAAATTAAGACTAATGGTGTATGATCAAAATCACTCTTAATAATTGGAGTATCTAATTGTCACTGTACCTTGGTAGATAATAAAACTGCAGAGGTTACAACACAACTTTAAAAATGATTTAGATACAATATTCTTCCCAGCCTCCAATAAGCAAAGATCTTTCATGCCCTTTGTGGTACGATCAATAACCACAAGTAGGCACGAAGTGAGTGATTAAAGGCTTTAATATCCAGAAACATTGGACATGTTCTACATGCTGCTGGCCCAAATCCAAAGCTGTATGGCGGGAGGAACTAGGGCTATTAGCCTATACTGAAATCTATGGGAAGGAATTACGGGGTCAGATGCGGCCCAGCCTGCACAGCCTAGTAAGGTCACACCCGCACTACCATATTCCACCAAACCCTTCAATATTTTTTAAGGCATAGATAATAGTCTGCATCTAGGGAGGATGCAGAGGATAATCTACAGATTTTTGGAAAAAGAGGTGAAGTGCCTGCTCTATCACAAGATGAAACTGAAATAATGCAACTATGTCATCATAAAGATGGTGACATAGCTCAATCTGCAGTAAAATGTTAATGCGATGATCTCTGTTAAGGCTCTTCCATGCAGTGAAAAAGCCCAACTGTAAAGGCAGAAATTCTATGAATGCGCCATGGCTGGCTCCAAGGTGCCAACTGCAATCCCTCTCAGAGAAGGATCATTGGTGGAGCACTGCATTCCACGACCTCACATGAATGAACAGCCGCTGCAAGCAGCTGGCTAGGGGCGGGCTGATGACATCATGGTAATGCTGTCAGACAGTGACCCAACTCCCCACTCTCTTCCACCTACTCAACCTCTATGACCCCCTCGGGGCGGGGGCTGTCGGGGCGGGGGCTGTCGGGGCGGGGGCTGTCGGGGCGGGGGCTGTCGGGGCGGGGGCTGTCGGGGCGGGGGCTGTCGGGGCGGGGGCTGTCGGGGCGGGGGCTGTCGGGGCGGGGGCTGTCGGGGCGGGGGCTGTCGGGGCGGGGGCTGTCGGGGCGGGGGCTGTCGGGGCGGGGGCTGTCGGGGCGGGGGCTGTCGGGGCGGGGGCTGTCGGGGCGGGGGCTGTCGGGGCGGGGGCTGTCGGGGCGGGGGCTGTCGGGGCGGGGGCTGTCGGGGCGGGGGCTGTCGGGGCGGGGGCTGTCGGGGCGGGGGCTGTCGTGTTTAATTTTTATTATAATCAGACTAATATCATAAATGTGATCTTGTAATATGCCTGATGGTTGGATAGCTTAGAATATAGTTTTCATAGCATCAGAAAGAGACTGAGAATTTAAGCCTGCTCCCCCACTCAACATGATTGTGGTTCAATGTCCCCTTCTCACCTGCTCCCCATATCCCTTGACCCCCTGAGGCATCATGAAATATATCTAGCTCCTTCTTGAATTTAGTTACAATATTTATTATGGATGGAAAAGAATTCCACAGGCCTAACACACACTAGGTTAAAAAAAAACAACTTCTCTTGATTTCAGTTTTCTAAATGGTTCTGGATTCGCTAGGCAGTAGGATCAACCTTTCATTCTCTGGTCACTCTAATCCTGTCAGAAATGTATGGGGTTCATGAGATTCCAGGGATATCAACCTATTCAACCCAATATTTCCACATACATCAGTCCTCCCATCCCAGACCTTTGTTACGTTCCCTCTCTGGCAAGAGCACCCTTTATCAGGTAAGGAGACAAAACTGCACATGGATGGGGTTTGACCAAGACTCTGTAGAGTTGCAACAAAACTCCCTTGCTCCTGTCCTCAAATCCTCTTGCCATGAAGAGATACCATTCACCTTTCTAACTATTGGTGTACCACAATACTTCCTTTCAGCAACTGCTATACAAGGATGCCCATGCTTAATTGTAAAAACACACCGAAATGCTGGAGGAACTCAGCTGGTCTTTCAGTGTCCTTAAAAAGCAAAAATATATTGTCGATGTTTCGGACCTGAGCCCTTCAAGGAATAAGCCAGAAGCAGGAAATCTCAGAATTCAGACAATGCCGGCTGGGGGAGGAATCAAAGACCAACAAAAAGTGTTCATTGGAAATGATAAGGGGAGAGGTGAGAATTTATCATGTCTGTACAAAAGGAGACTGGTCAGGGGAGAGACAGAGCTGGGGGAAGGTGACGAGTGAAGAAGTGAGGGGGGAGGAGGTTTGAGGGTTTTTAAACGAAAGCCAAAGTCAATATTAATGCTATCCGGTTGGAGAGTGCCCAGTCGAATGATATGGTGTTGTTCCTCCAATTTGTGGGTGGTCTCAGTCTGGAAATGCACGAGACCAAGGACAGACATGTCAGCAAGAGTATGGGATGGGGAATTGAAATGGGTGGCCACTGGAAGATCCATGCAATTGTGGCAGACAGAGCGGAAGTGGGCCACTGGGAGATCTCCATTATTATCCATACCTTACTACAATCACAGTGTCTGCAAAATTACATGTTTCATTCATTACCTTCCCTTCTTCCATTCAATCACTATTCAGACCATAATCTGCCTTTCTGTTTAGAGATCTAAACTGGATAACTTCAAATTCAATATACAAAGTGCTGGATAAACTCAGCAAGTCAGGAGCATCCATTGAAAGCAAAGGTACATAATCAATGTTTCAGGCCTAACCCCTTTGTCAAGATATCCCTCTACATTCAGTTATTCAGTTAAGAGGTTAATTAATTAAATTGTACATGATAATTTGCCGTTCATCTTAATTTGTCTAAGTGATTCGTAATGCAATAAAACATAAATTTTTATATACTTTTTAATTTGCAAGAGGTGAAATCATTTTAAATATTTTGCAATATAATCCTGCAATTTCTTATGCAAAGAATCATTTGATAGAAATGTTAATCAATGCCTAATAACCAGCTCCCGACAGATTCTCTCTCCCTCCTCTATTTACAGGAGATATTTAATCCTGCCTAACAGCAGAACTTATCCCACATTTACATGCTAATTTAATTAGATTTCCAAACTCAAAATTTAAACAAGATGCATACCTTGGATCAAAAAGATGGTGTTTAATAAATTTCAGGGTCACTTGATCTGGCAAATGAAGATTGCTCATTTTTTCATCATTTGAACGAGACTATATTTGAACCCTCATCCACCAGAGTCTGTAAACAATTAATTATAAATAGAACAGAGGCACCTCAGTCAGTCTGAATTCAAACCCAGTCCTTTTGAGAGCAACCAAACATTCCATTCGCCTGCATAAATAAATAATTTCAAATTAATATAATGTGTACCCAGCTACATGTAGTTTTGCAGAAGCACACAAGTACATATCTCTACACTGAGAAGCACAGCTGGCCTCTCAGTCCACCACAAAGATCAGGTGAAGCATCAACATACCAATTTTATGACTGAGGAGATATATATATATATATATATATATATATATATATAGTTTAAATATTTTAAATTTTACTTAAAAAGCACAAGATCTGTTAGCATACTGTTTCATTTTTGAACATTATTTTGATAATTCAATACATTTAGTGGAAACAAGGGAAGCCAAATTTGGAGATTGTTAATGTTTCAGGCCAGGATCTATTTTTGGGACTCAACAAAGCATCCTGACCCAAAATGTTGACTGTCCATTTCTCCCTATGGATGGCATCTGCTGCAATCAAGTCTTTCTGTGTTTGCTCAAGATTCTAGAATCTGCAGTTCTTGGGTTCCTCGAGATGGCCAAATTTGTCATTTGCCGTATGGCTCACCTATAAGAGGTCTCCACCAGTGGAGCCCTGGGTTCCTTGAGAAGGCCAAATTTGCAATTTGAAGTGTTACTCACTTCTATGGGTTCTCCACCAGTGACGCCTAGTCTTAAGCAAAGGATCCTGCACCAGATCGGGATCCAAGTCTCCAGCAGGGAAGGTTGGCCAAAGAATTAAGAGGAAAGGGAAAGAAAATGTTTATAGAATGAATATATAAATACTTGTATATTCATATATTTATATTATATATATCTTATTTCAATCTAGAACAATTTTAATAGTTTGAGATATTAGCCATTAAACTGGGGGAACGACTCTGCTGGATGTTGGAGGCTTTCAGAGACAGAGACATTATACTTGTCAAACCATTGATTCATTAGTTATTCATCACTGTCACTTCCCTGCCTCTATTCTACCTCCTGCTCTTCCATATCTTCTGCAACTTGTGTTCTTTCATCTCCTCTGCGACCATTTTCCATGGTGAATGCAGGGAGCAGATGATACCCACAAAAAATTCTGAGACATCGAAAGGACTTCACAAACTATTGAGTTTGTCAAGACACTTGCCATTTTGCCTATGGGTGTTGATGATGTCATGATCCAAGAGTAACTCAATAACATTCCTCCACTCTTGTTTTCTCCTCATCAACTGCCCGTACAGACAAATGTCATAATATTATAGCATAATGGTATCTTCAAGACAAGCTAGCATTCACCTGTTTTTTTTGTGCTTCTTGTATGTATACTTTCCATGACAATTGGAAAAGCAACGTGTGTAGAATTAGTTTGTCAAATTGTGCTGCTTTTGTTATCTGATTGTTGACAACGAAGCTGTTGATCTTGTTCTTTGACATGACATTGGATGAAACAACTTCACTCACATTTTCTTCCCTTCAGCAACATTGGATATTAAAGCTAGTGTCCTTTTGCATAAATGGGGGGGGAGGGGGGGGGAGGGGGGGGGAGGAGAGGGAGGGGGAAATGATAGAAACCTGTACAAGATCTTCCCACCATTTGCATGACATACCAGTAACATATTGACTTGAATTTGAAACTTTAAAATAGTGAAGACTCAATATTTTATGGAATTCAACCCTAGTTTTCATCCTGGACTACAGGAACCTTGTGTGCCTTATGGTATTCAGTTTTTTCTGAATTTTTATATTTTCATATGAAAGGTTTCAAAAATGTTAATGTTAGATTTTTATCAATTTGCTGAGCATTTCCAACAACTTTGTGTAAATATTCATGATTTAATAGCTTCTCTCTGCTAGAGAGAAGCAGAGAATAATTTATTTTAGAAATAGCAAGAACTGAGCATTTTATTTATCATAAATAAACATACTGAAATAAAAATATCTAAGTACTAGCAGTACATTTGAAACTCACATAGAAACAAAAAATATAATGCCTTATTATTGTTACCAACAGTAAATTTTAGGACAACTACAGAAATACTGTTTGTTATCATAAAGATTTATTAAACTGTCAAATCAGTATTTGAGCAAACACAATTAACACCAGAGGCTGATTAGGCAAAAGGTTATCTGCAGATTTGCTTGAAACACATAGATTTAATAGTTCTTGTCAGATTTTAACTTGAAATGGATCTTTCTTGCAGTTCAGCCACCTGAACCCACCATAGCAAGCTTTGGTGCAACATTAATTCCTTTATTGTGCCCCATAAATTAAATTGTACTAATAGTAACAACAAAAAAATTGCAGTTGTCATAAATCAACCTCAGTTAGCACAGGAGGGGAGTCTATACTTTAGGGATATTATCGTCATTTGGCATGAAGACTTAGTGGTGAAAGATGCAGGTGTGAAGGGAATGAACACATTGATCATTCTGACCGATTCCACCACAGTTGTGAACATGCTAAGTAAAAGCCTGAAGCATAACCTGCATCAAAGACCATGTTAATCTCTTACAGTTGTAAGGTATGTAAATATGTCTTGTTAATGCAATGACTGAAGTCATCCTGCTCTAGAAATATAATGTTATTTTGGTACATTAACTGAAGATATTCTATCATTTAACTTATTATTGAACACTAGACTACTCATGATTTTAACATGACTTCACATTTCAGTGCAAAATTGCCTCTCCATATGGTTTTAGTAAATTGCAAGCACAACAATGGAAATGCAGAATACATTTGTTTACTCTATCCTAGCATAAACCGAAACACTGGTAATAACACAAAATTCTCCGCGAGAGATAAGCCATTCCTATTTTATATGTGATAAGTTTAGATTTTCCTTTTCAAAAAAATCCTCTGCCATCAGTTCCACCCCCTCCAAAAAAAAAGAGTAATTCTCAAAGGAGAAACCTTGCGCAGCACCAAAGGGAAATTTCCATGTTTACACAGCAATAATATATTTACGCACCAACGTTAATTAGAATTGAAATGTGAAACTGTCAAATAATTTAAGATATTACATATGTGAAACTACGCCAAAATGACTGTTCAGCAAATGGGGACAAGGTACACTTTGAAAATATTTTTAAAATGTACTTTATTTTGCATATATACAATAAATTATATAGTTTTTTTTCAGCTGCAGAGACTTGTATAACAATTCAAAAGAACAAATTTCATGAAGAGAAATTCCCCCATAGAGTTCTGGAGCTGTGAGGTAGCATCGGTATTTGCTAATGAGTTGAACAGCCTCCATCTATGTGGTTTGAAATATGAATGAAACTGAAGACTTGGAATTAAGAAAAGACCCCTAATACAGAGGGAGTGTAATAACCAAATTAAAGGAATGCAGAATCCTTGTGGGTTATGGGGATGGAGAAATGTACATGGATAGAGATTGGCAAGGCCAGGAGACCATTTAAAATCTAGTGAGAATATTTAGATCTGGTATAATTACAAAGTTTAAAAAGTCTTTTAGATAGGCACGTGGATAGAAATGTTTATGAGAATACTGATCAAAAGCCAGCAAATGGGATGAGCTCTTCAGTGTCCAACATCCACTATCCATACTAATTAATCCTGTGCCACAACAGTCATGGGCTGACAGATACCAGACTGGGGGGTTAGTTAATAAAAATGTTGGTGACCTAGACTTGGTGGGAATGCAAGTAAAGGAAGGAGGATTTTGTATGTGCTCCAGTTCACTAAAAAAAAGAAAAGAGCATGGGTTTCAGGAGTAGATGAGCTGAGTAAATCTGGTAGAAGCACGCAAAGTCATCAGGCCATAGAGGTGGAAAATAATTATGGGCCAATAGCTCAGAGTCAAATGGAATGTCATGATCATCAAAAACCAAGGAGAAGAAAGGGGTGAAGGTCATGAAACATAGTTTGCGCTATCTGCCACAATATTTAGTTCACAAAATGTTCTGCTTCTTCCTTCCTGTTACGTACTTAGTGCTAGTCTCTTATCATTACCAGTTCCACTGGGGCCATATCCTCTCATAATTTTTTTTGTCATCCACTTTACCAGCAGAGCCCTCACCCACCACACCTTGCAGGCTTGAAATGTATTATGACACTTCTGACAAATACCTCAAGATGTTTTCTCTCTCTACACCCACACAAGCTGTTACTTCCTTCTATACCTTTAATTATCTCATCAAACCAAATTCTTTTGCTGATGTCCGTTTTGACAAATGCCTTAAGATGAACATAGCATCAGGTTTGGAGAAATTATACAGCGTATTGTTTGTTTGAAATTTACTTTTTTTTAAATTTTGGAACTGAAAAAAATCAGTTTTCCTGGAAATGTCTTCAATCAATTCTTTTGATTATCCACAAACTGTGGAATGTGATAAAATGCCAAATAAATTATTCTTAAATGGCCAAGTTAGGGAGGAGGTTCCCATATTCAAACTCCACTCTGGCAGGCTACAAATCCTATGCTGTTTTCAGCACCCCTAACAATGTAAAGAATGACACACACCCCCACTCCCCCACAAGATCCTAGTTACATGTTCTTCCTCAGTCATTTGTACTGGTTCCCTGTCAAGTATCTGAAAATATACTGGAGTACCATGTCATTCATTTTTACTTCAACTATCTTCTGAAAGGTAGTGTTATTAGTAAGTGAGATAAAGTCATATAAAAAAAAATCACTGTTTGGACTGGTTGATTTTTTTCACAAGTGCATTCCAGGACAAGATCTCAAACACTACAACTGATCTGACTTATCTCAGAGCCTGCTCACAAAAAAATGAAAATTATTAAGAACATACACTCTCTCTTTCGAGGACTCTCTTGCATTGTTTCTTCAAATCCTTTTCTTTGGCTTGGCTTCGCGGACGAAGATTTATGGAGGGGGTAAAAGTCCACGTCAGCTGCAGGCTCGTTTGTGGCAAAGGAAATATACTGCACTTCCATGACAAGGAAATCCAAAATGTTGCCAAGAAGTCATTATTGTTATTATTATTTTATCTTATTTTTTAATATAAACGGTGAGCTGCCAGAGCTACTGGCGCTGGTGCAGAGCTGGGAAAGCAGAGATATAATGTTGCAGTGAAAGGTTCCACTCCCTGGTCCTAATACCAGCAGCTCAAGAACAGGCTTTAAAGTCTATTATTGAAGCCAATGGCATTTTTAAGAAGAAAGGGGCCACAAGAGGTTTCAAACTCCAGAGGAGCAGAGGACCAGTGCACGGCACCAGCACAGGAGAATAGGTCCCATTGAGAAGAAGAAGCAGTGGAGAAAAAGCTACAGGACAGTAGCCATAGCAGAAGACCAGCAAGGGGCTCAGCAGCTGAGGAACCCACACAGGCTGCAGACCGTCGGACACTGGTTCATAAGAACCAGGAATTGGAGTGGAGATTCGAGGTAGTGGTGAGGGCCAAGGGCAACCAAAGGGCCTTGGGTGCTGAAGGCTTCCTGATCATGTTGCAGATTTGGATCTGGACCTCGGGTTAACAATAGATTGGACAGGAGTCTGTGCAAACTCTGAAGGGGCTCTCATTTGCTTTTCTTCTTCCCAAACTGTAAGGGGTGCTGGCTGACACTAATTGCAAATTTTGTCTGCTGGATAGCAGGCAGAAAGCAATTTTGTGTAATATTAAATGTTTTGTAATATTACATGAAAATAAAGGAATCTTCAGCTTTGAAATTTCAGGAAGAGGAAAGACCAAGACAAAAAGTTGCCCATTTTTATCCTTAAAAGGAAGAAATTCATGGAACTTGTGAGAGAATGAAAATGTAATGCAAATACATATCAAATGCAATCAAAGCATACAGTGGGGAGATTGAGAACTTAGCTGAATGTCAACAAAACCAAAGAGATGATCCTAACTTTAGGAAGGGAAACCAGAGGTGCGATCATTGAGGGTCAGAAGTGGAGAAGAATAGTAAATTTTTAATCCTGGGAGTCGCTATCTAGGAGAACCTTTCTTGTACTCAACATACTAATTTCATCAAGAAGAAAGCACATCAGTGTCACTACTTCCTCAGGAGATTGCAGAGATTCAGTATGACACTGGAAACTTTGGCGAACTTCTACAAATGTGTGGCGGAAAGTATGCTGACCAGCTGCATCACGGCCTGGTCATCAAGTTTGCAAATGACATGACAGTGGTTGGCCTCATCGGCACCAATGATGAGTCACACTACAGAGAAGAGGTAGAAAATCTTGTGATATGGTCCAAGAGTAACAACCTGAGTCTTAGCATTGACAAGACGAAGGAGATGATCATGAACTTCAGGAGAAACAGGAACGAGCACCCTTCACTACACATCAACAACTCTGTAGTAGAGGGTGGAGAGTACCATCTCTTGGGAGTTCACTTAACTGGAGAACCATCAGAGACTCAACATCGCACTTGTCAGGAAGGCGCAACGGTGGCTGCACTTCCTGAGAAGACTGTAGCAGACAAGGCTACTGGCCACCATCATATCAACCTTCTACAGGAACTCCATCAAGAGCACCCTGCCCAGCTGCATCACAGTATGGTACAGTTGATGCAAAGAAATAGATCAGAGACCAATCCACAGGATCATAAGAGTAGAAGAGGATGTCCTGAGTAAACTTGTACCTCTCACTTTGTTAGTCTTAGATTGGTCACAGTGTTTGAGCTACCAAAAGAAGATAGACACACACACACCGAGAGCACTTCAGCTGATACAAATCTTTATTACAAATTCAAAAGCTCATATCAAACTACAATATGCAAGTCCTTCCCAATTATACTCATCAACGCCTGGACTGGTCCCAACTGCCAAGGCGAGGCAATGACTGCACACTTGTAGTAGGTTGTCGGGGTGCCAATAGCAGCTTCTCCACCTCCCCCGACTGAGACGTTGGCTGGTCTCTAGAAGTTCTTCTTCTTGCTGAGAGATGTTGCCACCTCTCAGAGAGTCTCAAACTTCAGCAGTGGGACCATGGCTTATATTACCCAAAAACTGCTTACCCAAGCACCTATTCCCAGCACAGTAAGAAAGATAAGCGAGCAAGCTAGCATGCCTAGGCTTCTATCGAATAACGTAAATTTCAGCTTATCACTTTGAATACAATGGTCTATTTTGCATATTATTGTGGACAGCCTGCTGTTCAGTTTAGACTGCAAGCTGGCTGCATGAATATCTAGGGCTGCCACAGAAAAATTTCCGGACAGGAATTAGTTTCTAATTTCTGCCTGTAAATTTTTACACAACCAGTGTTGCTGGAATTGTGGAGAGATGGATTCATAGGAGGCCACTGTTCAAAGAATTTGAAGAGCATTTGCAATGTGTTCAAGTTGTGAAGGAGAAAGGTTATGTAAGGATGTGGACTTGGTAATAGGCCATTTCAGCTAGGCTAGGCCTCTGACAGTCTGTGACCAAAGCAAGCAGGAAGATTAAATGTTCTTGGTACACAGATGTCCTTTTGTCAGATAACTGCATCTCTGGGCCCCATGGTGGAATTTAGCTCATGTCTGCTGAATCTAAAAAATAAGGAGGTTCTCAGCCTTGCAGAAGCAAAAAACATGGTTTAAAGCTGAAGCAAAAAGCATGGTTTAAATCCTCCAATACAGAGGATCACTGGGATCTCTCTCCTCACCATTGATGTAATCTACCAGGATCATTGAGAATACCTTCCACATCGCACTCAGCTAATTCCATCAGGAAAGAGATACAGGAGTATCAGAGCCAGCACCACCAGGCTGAGAAATAGCTTCTTCCCATGGGCAGGGACCAAAGGAACTGCTCTTAATAACCATCCGTGACTGTTATATTTCCACCAATCATATTTATTTATATTATTTGCATTTGAATACTTGTCCTGCATATGGATTGCTTGTCTGTTATAAAAGATAAATTGTAATGGAAATTTATAGATCAGTGTTGGAATTTTCCTCAAGCAGAATACATTGAGATATAATAATGTGCCATTTGATCATGTTAAACGAATAGAGAAACTTGTTCATTCAATTTCTGGATACTAAAGTTAAAGTTTACTCTGGACATTTTCTGAAGAAAGTGATTATAACAAAGCCATATTGCTCATATTTTTTCCATTGTCACACATCGTCTTTGGCATAGCAGAACCAGTGTTTGAATACAATCAGAACCAGGGTTCAAATCCCACGCTGCCTGTAAGGAGTTTGTACGTTCTCCCCATGTCTTCATGGGTTTTCTCCAGGAGCTCTGGATTCCTCTGAAGTTCAAAATGTATTGGGAGTTGTAGATTGATTGGGTGTAAAATTGGGCGGCATGGACTCGTTGGCTGAAATGGCCTATTACCAAGTCCACATCCTTACATAACCTTTCTCCTTCACAACTTGAACACATTGCAAATGCTCTTCAAATTCTTTGAACAGTGGCCTCCTATGAATCCATCTCTCCACAATTCCAGCAACACTGGTTGTGTAAAAATTTACAGGCAGAAATTAGAAACTAATTCCTGTCCGGAAATTTTTCTGTGGCAGCCCTAGATATTCATGCAGCCAGCTTGCAGTCTAAACTGAACAGCAGGCTGTCCACAATAATATGCTAATGAATATGCCCGATCACTTTGCTCCCAGCTGATACCATCCATCCATCGGCCATTGCCCCCAGCCATCTATCCGTCACACCGCCCCACCCCCAGCTGTTCATTACCCTCCCCCTCCCCAATCTAACTTCCAACACGGCAGCAGGGGTGCAGGGCTCTCAAGCCCAGAGTTCACCAAAGCGCTTCACCAACAATAGCTCAATGTGGGAGCAATGGCCATCTTTGTTACCCATAATCCCCCATGCAGCTGAAACTGCTCTGCCAGCGCCAGGGATATGCAGAAATGTTCTAGCTGCATGAGGGTTATGGGTAAGGACGACATCCATTGATCCCGCATTGAGTCAGCCACCAGCCACCACCTACTTTTCTCCCACTGGGTGCTTGGGGCCGAGAGTCAACTATCCACCGAAGATAAGAAAGGGTGCCCATGGGGATGGGGAACTGAGGGGGTCTCCCTCTGAAAACAGAGAATATTTGCACAACATTTTTAAAACTTAGTTATATTTGGAGGCAACTTTCATTCAAACTACCCCCACTTCAAACATCCAGCATCTGAAATCACCACAACTCCGAAACCATCCTTATTTAGTATAAAGGCCCTGCCTGGGTGAACAGCCATTCCAGAGGCAAGTATGCCCAATTTATTAGGAGAAATTAATATTACTTATGTGTAAAAACCATAAAAGATGGAGTTTGGCTCCAAATATGACCTGACGTGATCCTTGCTCAACTCCTATGCATCCTGTCATGTTCCGTGTCAATAATTTGTCGTATCATCACCTAATAAGTGGCCCTTCACGGTACGTGCCATCACTAATTAGCGCGATGGTTACTTTATAAGAGCCGCTCCCTGTGGAGCGTCATCATCACCCACCCTCTCAGTCAACGCTACCAGTCAAAAGCCTCTGTATAGCCTATTAATATGGTAAATAGACCTGCAGAGTCCCCTATGGAAGAAGTCTTTCAAAAGAGTTCATTCTGACACAATGTATGAACTGTAATGTGCATTTACTGCATTTGTGCTCTTTGAGATGTCTGAGCCAGTTTTATTTTGAAATTTTACTTTAAAATTAAAAAAAAAAACATGCTGGTGATATTATGGTCTTTTATTGTTTTTATTTATCTAAGTTCATTTAATACCCCGTGCCTCCTGTTATGTGCGATTTTGAAACATTGCATTTGCTTAAAAGGACCACTATTTTAAAATGATTCTGAAATCCAGAGGATTCCGAACAACAGCAGGTGTCAGGTCCCGATGATCCTGGATAAAAGGTTAGGCACCTCCACTAAAACAATGGTCTATTTGTTTCTTAACTCTGACCAAATAGATTGGACCAATTAGTGTTGCAGGACTCCGTCTCCCTCTCCAGCTCTGCCACATCCATCTACCTTGTATATTGTCACCTGACCCAACAATCTCTTTCACAGCAAGAAGCATCTAAAGCTTTGAAAAGTGAATGGGGCTCCAGAATGGATTTCTGGGCTCCTGGGAGCTTTTACAACCTAGTAGGAAGAAAATTGCAATCCAGCAGATATGTAGTATTGTTTATTGTAAAGAACCTTTCTTTAACAGTAGATTATATTCCATCCTCTTCCAAAATTTGTGTGTCAAGCATTGCTATTCATGAGATGAAATGTGTATCAATAACCAGAAAACACCATCTGCCAAACAAGAGCTGATTATTTCAGCTCTAAATTTTGGAAAGAATTGATTGTTTCCCGATGGTGTTGTTCGAATTTATCAAATTCAAATTTATTGTCAGACATACATGACAGCCCTGAGATTCTTTTTTCTGCATGCTGGAGCCTCTCTTTTTAGGCTCTATTTGTACACGGGAAGAATGAGCAACAACCAGATGACTGACTTACCAAAATGTGCTCTCAGGAAAGAACAATAGGCCTTCCTTATCTTAGTGTAGCAGAGATCAGGTTGCTGGGACCTCTGGTACAGGAGGTTAAGAACTGGTGATAATTGGGCAGGATTTTCTTAAGACAGGCCTGGTTAAAGTCACCAAGTATGACTTGTAGTGTGTCAGGGTGGGTGTCTCTTGTTTTTGACCACATCAAAATGCATCTTCACAAGTGCCTGTTGGTAATCGGCAGTGTGGTAAATCTCCGGTGAGAATTACTGATGAGAACACTCGGTACAATATCCTAGTTGATTAGTTCCCTGTGATTTTGATGCAAATTTTACACAATGTAATCATATGTTGCCACATTACATGAGGTCCATGTAACCTATTGCCCTTTCAAATGTATATTCATATCAAACTGAAGGGCCACTATAGACAGTCACATTTCACTGCTCTTTCTCCCTTGTCTTCCTTTTTTTTCTTTCCACAATGTACATGACAATGGAAATCCACAACCCTGGGAGTTTTTAAATCAAAGCAGAATTTCTTAACTTGGGAGCATAACTACCTAACCCTACACTAAATGTAGATCATAACCTGCAAAAACTTCCAAAACTTTTACAAAAGCTTTTTGATATTTTACAATCCATTTAGTGTCCATGGAGCAGTTATATTCACTGATTACGGTACAAGTAGTGAAACCCTAAAAAAAATTCTCAAAAGGTGAGGGGGGGGGGGGATTTACTTATACTTTTGAGTTCTTAAATTCACTAAAAAAAAGATTGATGATGATTTGGCATACAAGTCGATGCTGGAAGCACCTCCCCACCGCCAGTGCCACCTCTCCCCGACACCTCCCCACTGCTGGGCGCCACAAAAACCGCTCCTACCTGGGACCCCGAGGTCACCGTCGCCTCTCCTGCCTGATAGGCCGAGGTTCATGATCCCGCCGGGAGCATGAGGTCACAACTCCAGCTCTGTGGGCCATCGTTGCAGCTGCCCAGTAGGCCAAGGTGTTTTTTTTTAAACTTAATTTACAGCTTAGTTACTTGCGATTGAGTATTTAAAAAATTTTTTGGGTTGTTCCCGGGAGGTCTGGACAGCCCAAAAAATGGGGGTAAACTTGTACATCGAATATACCATAAAACCATTAAAATGAGGCTTAAAAAAAAAGGGGAGTGACCTATCTTCTGGTCGACTTATATGCTGAAATATACAGTATAACATTAAATGAGGATGAAACTTGAAATGTCACTAGATTGCAATGCCATCACGCGATACAAGTTAATATAATTCATGCAAGTTTGAATCAGAACTGTATTCTTGACCTTATATATTTATTGGTTAAACAATTGTAGGTAGAGATATGGTATGTCTCCAACATCTGCAAAATGTTGCTAAAATCATATATGCACTCTAACCACAACAGACATCTATTCAATGCATTCAGCATAGAAAAATAAACTGTTACTTGAAAGAGTCAGAATCAGACAACCATTCAGATGAGATAATAGCAATGGCCAACAGGTAAACTTAAAACTGGTAGAATGAGAGGGAAGTGGAGAGGTATAGAAGTTTAGCAGACATTCTCATTCACAGGGTTTAGACCATAGTTCCAATCATGAGAAAAAGGGACAGAAAAAAATGTTCAAGAGTTGAGTCACAACATGGAGAGCAGCATGAAGAGTACAATGGAAAGGGGCAATGTTTACAAAGAAGTTTAAATACAAGGGTGACATTTTTGATTTGAAGCCTTCCTGGGACCTAGAGTTGCTTTGAAATACAGATACACAGAGTTAAATTAGTCTCAACCTGGAATCAAATACATTTGCAATTGCATCTGGGTCAAATTACATCAAATATAATTGAAGCAAGCACTTCTTGAGACAATCCCAACAAATTCTAAAACAGGGATGCATGTCATTCAACATGCAATATTCACTTTCAAACCTTAAAAGGGTTGACTTGGGAAACTAGCAGCTGAGTAAAGTTTTATCTATGTCTTCATCAACTTAGGGCCAACCTCCAAGTCTCCTCCTCATCAAGTGTTCAGTTCATCCCTCTATGCCCTCATTGTGTCATCCTGTACCCTAATAATGCTCATATCAATTTCCATCCTGATCAGATATCCCCATATCCTTGTTCAACTCCCCTCAGTAGCATTCCTGATCTCTTCTTAGGTGGTTTGCTACCTGAAGTCCACACAACAAATGATTACCTTGCTCCACCCCACCTCCTCTCTCTTTGGTCTGCAGGACAGCACCACGAGTCCAGGTTCACACCAGGAGGACGACGTCACACATTTGTAAGAGTTATAAAATTTTATGGTATACAAACAGGGTCTTTGTGCCAACTTGTTTATGCTGACCAAGTTATGTACCCTAGCAAGTCCCATTTGCCTATATTCGTCCCATGTCCCTCGAAGCCTTTCCTATCCACGTACCTGTCCAAATATTTGAAAGAAAAATCACAGGCCAGAGTTTAAGGACTTTGGAGGGACTTCCTTGAAATTTAAAACAAATGAGCACAGATAATAGAATGATTAAAAATAAGTAAATGAAGTTGGATATTTGCTTATCAATCAACACAATACTAATTGTTCAAAGTACACTGAAATAAAGCACTGCAAAGCAGTGTTTCATCTGAGCTGTGCGCACATACAAAGGAACCCTGTGAGCGCACATTTGTGTGCAGGTGCAGGAGCACACCCCCTTTTTTTTTGGATCGAGTGTGTGTGCAAACACCCAACATGTGTTCGTGCATGCACACAGCCTAGAGGGAATACCGCGATGCTTAAACAAGGTGTGGTTCTTCAATTTGCAAGAAATTATGAGATTTTTAAAAACAGAATTCAATTTTTATTCCTCACATCCCGAAGATGATTAAGCTGGTCAAACATAAAATTATAGTTTAAAAATTCAGCCTTTGTTTACCAGGTGTTAGAAATAAAAATAGCTAATGTATTTGATTCATTCCACTGGATATCAAAATTTTATCCCACCATTTCCAATAAATTTGTTCAATTAATGTCAGAATCTGCTATAAGGGTATCTCAAGGGTTAAAAAAAATCATATTCATTCCATTTCCATGAAGATGGAAGATATAATCTAGAGGTCTTCACCTTTCAGTGGATAAAGAAAATGTGTTTTTCCCCTTTATGGAATGTTATTAGTTTAGCTATATATAGCTGTTATCAACAAGCAATTTCCTCTCATTTTCCCCCCCCCACACAGAACAATGTTGAAGACTTCTCTTTCAATATCTAGAAAAGATATTAGACGTGCTCCCAAAATATTTCTATTATTAACTAATAGTTTACACTACTGTGCAAAAATGAACCCAATGCATCTTTTGCAAATTCCAATCAAGTAGCCTTACCTAGAACTACCAGTCAGTTTAAAATTCACTCCTCTTCCTGATGTCGAGATGCATTTTGACTCCCCCATCAGCATGTCACCTGTAAGGACCACTGCCCACATTTTCCTCCATCTTCAATTGGAAACATTGCAAGGTCATATCATCAACATCCTGCAGTTCCCTGCCCAACATCACTCTAAAAGTATCTTTGCCAGAAGAAGTTCTACTCTTCAAAAAAGTGGCTACATTCTACCTGTATGAGGAACAACTAAAAGTGGTGAGGTAATTGCCAATTGAAGCTGTAAAACAGAAACATGCGTATGCCACAGCACAGGGTCGGCACCAGAACAAGTCTTAGCAGGGACATTAGGGTCACTGTGAGGGGTACAATCTGACACTTGAAAACCCACTCAGAGGGTAAGTGGGGGGGGGGGGGAAGTGGTGGAGCCTACCTGTCTACCATAAACCTCCTCACTGCCATCCCTCCAATGTATCAAAGAAATACTGCTTACATTGCATGGATAGTGACTCTAGTCGAGAGTGGCATTTGATGCACGCTAGTGCTCCGGAGGTGGGGGATCACAATGTCTAATTTGGGAGGGTGATGACCATGAACGGATGGGGAGGGGGGGGGGGTCACAATACTTTGTTTGGGGTTGGGGAGAGGCGATGCCCACAAATGTTTCCCCTTGGCACCAAGTGAATGGGACAAGGTGGCTCCAAAACCCATTCCCGCCCTTAGTGATGGTAGTGTATGGCATGTGAGTACTAAAGGCAAGGCTGAATAATTCGCAACTACATTCAGCCAGAAGTGCCAATATGAATGATCCATTGTGATTTATGATCCCCATCTTCACAGAATCCACTTTCATCCAATTGGATTCATTCCACTGGATATCAAAATTGTGGCTGACAAGACTTGATGCACCAACATTCCAGTTGTAAAAGACAAGGCCTGATGTCCAGAACTAGCTCAGCTCAACATGGACATCCATGACAATTTAAGTCCCCATATATGCCCTTTTCTCAAAAGGCAGGACAAATTCTTAATCATTAACAAGGTCATCAACAATGCTTTCAGGAAGCACAAGCAACCCCTACAACAGAATCACTAGAAATCCTTGGACGAGAGACCTCACAGCCACAAGGGCAGTATGTTTCACGTAGCAGTTAGCGGAATGCTATTACTGCACCAGTAACCTGGGTTCCAAACCGGCACTGTCTGGAAGGAATTTGGACATTCTCCCTGTGCTCCAGTTCCTTCATCCCTTCTAAACATATGGGTGCTGAAGGTCAATTAGTGTCTTAAGGCAGCATGGGCTTGTGGGCTGGGAGGGCCTGTTACAGTATGTCTAATTTTTTTTTAATTGGAAAAATAATTAAAATTTTAAAAGTGAGCGGAGTGATGAGATCAAGAAGTATTTGACCAAATGTGTCATCAAGGAATACCGGTCAAAATTTGGCAATTCTTCCCCTTCCCGATACATCGATGCTGTTCGTTTTTGCTCCGGTTTTGAAAAATCTGTAGTCGTGTGTGTCTCATCAAAATACATTCTTCAGTCAGAGTCCTGCGCCCGACTGTCTTCTGCCGCTTCATCAGCGTCCATCCATCCATCAAGAAGATGGATGGTCACTGAAGTCGACATGTTCTCTCTGATAATTATACAATATTTAATTGTACTTGCAGCTCATCAGTAAGAGAAAGGGCCATAATTGTATGCAGCAGGACTAAGGCATGGGCTGATAAATTCCATGTAACATTCATACCACAGGCAATGACCACCTCTTACTCAAGAGAGTGCAACAAGCTACACTTGAAGTTCAATGGTATCACCAAGTCCTGCATGATCATTGACCATTTTCTCAAATGGAGTGGCCACATAAATATTGTGCCTGTAAGAGTAGTGCAGAAGCTTGATATCCTGCAATGAGTGATTGGTCTACTGGCACGCCGAGGATTTCCCATGTGGAGGCAGCTATAATCAAAAGTTAAAGGGTAATAATCATTAATACAAATGAGAATCAGTCTTCAAACATTCCTCAAAAGCAGTAAATCGGTCTTCAAATTATAAACAGCTGGATAAATAAGCATCATGACTGCAAAGAAAGCAGGCTACCATGTCACAGCAGCAGCCCACCTTGGTTTGGAAAAACATTCCCGAACCCTTCTTACATGCATTGACCACAGTGATACATTAAATGGTCTTCATTAAACTAGTTATCAGACATCGTCAGCTGAAAAATTTTATAGCATTGTGATGGGCTTTAAAGAAGATTCCAGAATGGCTTATTTCCCACTTACCTCATGAAAATTGGTCAAAGACGTATTTTTCTGTGTTGGTATCCTGACAAATTTTTAGAATATTGATGTGAAGATGAGGTGGTGAATTGGAAGATTTTTGAGGTGGAGAGCGTGGTGCAATCTGGATATAGGTGGAAAGGGGCTGGATGAGGTGGGGGTGAGGAATAAGATGGTGTCGAGGTAGGAGAAGATGTGCTCAATGGGTCTGTTGGGGAAGTTCTATTTGTGGATCTACCTCTGTGGTTTTGTATTTGCTAAATTAAAGACCCGTTTCACCTCCAGTTCTGGACTCCATGTCTCAATATCCACCATCTACAAGGAACAAATCTGGAGCAGACACAAAATTGCTGGAGAAGCTCAGCAGATCATGCAGCATCTAAAAGTAAAGGGTAACCAACATTTCAAGTCTGGGCCCTTCGTCAAGGTATGAAGAAAAAGGTAAGTGCCTGAATAAAAAGGTGGGGGAGGTGGAGGAGTACAGGCTAACAGGTAAGCAGTAATAGGCAGGTGGGTGGGGGTAGAAGAGAAAAAGAACATGAGAAGTGATAAGGGAAGGGAGAGAGAAAAGGTGGTAGGGAGTTGAAGGAAAGAGGGACAGGGAAAGAGAGAGACTTAGTGGAGAGGTTAAATGGAAACTGGAGAAGTTGATGATCATGCTGTCTGGTTGGAGAGTGCCCAGAGACTTACTTTCCACTGGCCTGATGGAGAACAGTGTAATACCACCAAGGGAAAACAGAACAGCCTTTCACCAACCACAACATACAGTCAGCCTAATTCGTCCATGATCAACCCAAGCTTGTCCCATTTGCCTTGGCTCATATCTTTCTAATAAAAACACAGAAATGCTGGAGAAACAGTATTCATAGGAGATAAAGTTCCTCAGAAGAAGGGCTCAGGACTAAAATGTCAGTAATAAATCTACGGATGCTGCGAGACCTGCTGATTTTCTCCAGGATTTATTTTTACTGCCATCACAGACAGCATCTGCAGACTTTCATGCCTGTTTCACTCCATATCCTTTAATCCTTTCATATCTGTGTTCCTGACTAAATGGTTTTAAGCTTTGCAACTATACCCCCATGAAAGCAATGTAAAAGATACATCATCTATTCACATGGATTTCGGCTTGATGGCTCACAAGCTAGAATTTGTTTTTTTTTCCACCTTGAAAAATATCCATACAGAGATTTTCAACGTTTTGAAAGATAAGCCAAGATAAATAGGAGGGAATTGTTTTCACTATGGCAATTAACAGTAGAAAAGGGACTTAAATTTAGGATTATCTCAAAAGAAATGAAAGGTAACTTAGACTGACATTATTCACACAAAAGGCTAGAGTTTGGAATTTTCTGACGTGAGTGATGCAGTCGATCTTTTGGATTTTACCAAAATTTGCATTCGATATTTGTTCAAAATAAGAGTATTAAATACTTTCCTAATAACTGCATTTCTTATTCTCAGTTTGATTCCAAACTTCTGTACCTTCAACCTAAAGGAAGGAGAGAGAAAAGGTTGTGACCAGAGTGATGGGGATCCTCTATAATGTTAGATGCATTTCTGAGGCTTCACATAGATATTCACATTGCTGTTAATCTCAGGAGAATAATAAATTATACAAATACATTTATGTTGGAGAAGGACTGAAAAACAAAGGATTTTTTTAATGAAAAAAAAATAATGATTGTTTATAAAATGATCCTAGTATGGTGCAGAATATTCATTTATGAGAAGTAATTCAGAAAGTGGGTGGAACATTGGCACCAATTGTAATAGAATTGGACCACAAGAGTTAAAAGGACATACTGCAATTTTATATTCTTCAGCAGTACCACACCTATAGCATCCTGCTTAGAAACTACACCAAAGAAGAACATTATTAGATAAAAACAGAAAATGGTGGGAAATATCAGTAAGTCAAGAAAATATATATGGGGAAAAATAACAGCCAATGTTCCAGGTCTCAGACTTATATCAGAACAGAGATAGAGAGGCAAAGTATCAAAACAAATAACTATCTTCTTAACTTTGTGGAATAAGTGCTAGTTCCTCAAGAGATTGAGAAAGATAAATCTTTATTCACTGCAGAAGTGACTTCAATCTAGACTTGATGCTGAGAGAATAATTCCTTTGGATGGAGAGAATAGAATTAAGATGCAGTGTTTCAGGGTAAGAATGGATGTTATTGGCCACTTAACATCAGTAACATGGTGAAATTTCAGAGAGCAGGTCATTTTTGTAGTTTTCCACCCAATTGCCCATGAACATTGTCTTTTGGTGTATAGCCAGAGCTATGTTTAAAATTGGTGGAATCAAATCGATGGGGGCTGCACGGTGAGTGTAGCGGTTAGCACAATGCCTTTACAGTGCCAGCGATTGGGACCATGGTTCGAAACCAACACTATCTGTAAGGAATTTGTAAGTTCTCTCCACGACTGCATAGGTTTTCCCCGGGGGCTCTGGTTTTCTCCCACCGTTCAAAATGATCTGGGGGTGTAGCTTAATTGGGTGTAATTGGGCAGGATGGACTCGAGGGCCAAAATGGACTGTTAACGTGCAGTATGTCTAAATTTAAAATTTAAATTAAAAAAATGATAGGAAAGTGGATAAACAACAGGATTGACAGAACTTGTGTGAATATGAAGCAGGCTTGAGAAAATATTAACCTATTTCTTGATTATATATCTTTCATTACATCTAAAAAAAAGCAACTGCAATGCATTAGTGCCCAATTTCACAAGCTGCTATCTCTAAGCTTTACACATCTCTGTGCTTAAAACTTCAAGGCTGCTTCCCTGGTTCATCCAGTCAGTCTGAACACTCCAGTATAAAAATACCTGGAGAGGTTTTCCATTTATGGAAGTAACTGTGAGATTAGGAAAAAATACAAATAAACTGACATGCAGATTTATTTAAACTTGTCTGAAATAACAGAAAACAAACTCTCTATTTCTATCACAACACCCTGTCACCTGCACAAAACACTACAATGTTCTGCATGGAACGCTGCTTTATATGTCACAAAGTGCATTCCTCCTAATTTTGCACAAACCCTGCTGTGGTTTAGCAAATGCTTCCAATTAATTGCAATGCATTTTACTGAACATGATTAGTGTGACTTCCAGCATTCTGATTTTTTTTTACATCCGACTAGATTTTTAAACAAATAATCAAGATTGAGCCACAATAAACTATCATTCTCAAAGGCTGTAACACGGGTGTACAAACTACTTACCAATCCAGTTCCATTATCAAATGCCCTGTGGTCTTTGACCTTGCCTTACTTGTTTCCTGCTTTCACATTATGTAGGGAATTAGCATGCATAAAATCTGTCCTGCACTCTCCAAGTACTATGGCAAGATTCAGATGTTAAAACATTGTGATTTTCTAAAATAGCCAGTTATGATTCAAGTTATTGTCTAACAGCTTCATCTTGCTAAGTTCCATGTAAAGGGCAATGCTCCTTTAAAATAATTCATGTGACAGTACAACTGGCTTAAGATAACACACCTTACATACTATATATTACTACATTCTATTTATATTTCACTTTTTTCCCCAAACAGCAAGCATTGAAATTAACCATCTCAGCAGAGAAACAAACAATAACATACAAAATGGTCACTGTAAAATCAGAGCACAGATCTATACTGTACCATTGTTCCTTCACTTTCACTTCTTGCAACTTCCTGTTGTAACCGGGCCACAGCCAGCTTCTCTCTGCAAATTAAACAAAAGTATGTCAATATATTCTTTGGGGCTGGGTGTGTTCTTTATAGCATTCTTGTTTGCCACTACAACTCAAATGTTTACAAGCTGGCAAAAATGAAAAAGAATGCATACTCTATCAAACAAATTTAACATTAAGCCAAACTCAGATGTTAGGCAAAATAAAGGCTTTAAGTCGAATTTTAGAGGAGGAATGAAAACGATTACAGTTTCAGATTAAATTTATATCTTAAATATGGAGAAATGTCTTCCCTCAGAGAGTGGTGAATCTGTGGAATGTTAATACATTGAAGAAGGAAATAGATTTTCATTGCAGAAGGTGTCAAGGTGGCGGGAATACGGTATTAAGGTAGAAGATCAACTATCATCGCACTTAGTGACAGAGCGGGTTCAAAAAGCTGTATGGCTACTCTTGCTCTTATTTGTCTATGATTCCATGCAATAGAACACCACAATTTTCAAAGCTTACATTGACATAAGAGCATAAGAAATCAGAGCAAGTGTAGGCCATGCCGTCCGTCAAACCTGCTCCACCTTTCAATAACATTGTAGCTAATCTGGCCATGGACACAGCTTCATCAACTTGCCTTTTCCCCATGAACATTAATGTCCCTGCTATGCAAAAATCCTATCTATGACTTAAATATACAGTATTAATAGAATCATCGCAATCTACAAAATCAGCTACATCACACCAATTAACCTACTAACCCTGACGTATTTGGAATGTGGGAGAAAATTGGGGTGCCTGGAGGAAACACACAGTCATGGGAAGAACACAACGTACTTACAGTCAGCAGCAGATTCATACACGTCGCTGCACTAACCGCTATGCTAGCCATGCCACCAAAATGTTAACAAATGTCCCAGGTATCTTAGCTTTCTTTGTTGGGGAAGGGGGAGACAACGCTCAACATTTCTGACATTTGCTACAAGTAAACATCAACGATGCCAGAAACATTCAATTATTTTTCATTAACATTATAAGATTTATGTTTTAGATGTGATCAGGAAGTTAGTTTATTTTTGCATTCTACTTGGAAGTGTTCGAAAGTAAAACCTCTTTGGTTAGAGGTAAATAATTTTTTGGAGAAAATATTAGGGGAAAAACTCCCACAGGATTTGATGTTATTTCTGTTTGGTAATATCAAAGTAGTTAGACCTAAATTAAGGTTAACTATGTATCAAATTGAATTTTTACAATTAGTTTTAGCTGTTTCTAGGAAGTGCATAGCTATTACTTGGAAGTCAAATACAGAATTAGGAATGGAGAGATGACATGCTAAATTGCATTCTTGTGTTCCACTTGAGAAAATAACTTATAATTTACATAATAAGTATCATTTTTTTTTAATATGGAGTCCATATTTACAATACATTGATTTGAAAATTTGAAGGAATCTGAAAGCCAATTCTGTTGGTAACCCCCCAGTTCCATTATTATTTGTATTGAGACATTTCTTTTTGACATTCTCCAAATGTTTTTCTTTTTCTCTTTGACATTTTAGGGGAGGGTTGGTGGGTAGGGGACTGTTCTTTTTATTTATATCTATAAATATAGATATAAATATAGATATAAATATAGATATATTTAAAAAAATATATATATATATACGCACATACGCATATTGTGTGCACGCATACATATATATACACACACACAATGTTCAGAATCATTTTTCTTTGAAGTAGGTGCCAATTCCAGCATGAACTCTGAGCTCCCTGCAACTGTTCATTCATCTCAGACATACCAATTGTATTCTCAATTTTGTTAAAATCCTCCATTTTAAGACCTTCAAAGAACAGAGATTACATGGATGGGTTTCATATATGCTTATTTAAATTACTTGTGACAGCTGAGTTCAGGAAGGAGAAATCAGGAGAACACAAACCAATCCTCATTGAGGGGTCAGCAGGAGAATTTCTGGGTGTCAACACCTCTGAAGATCTGTCCTGGGGCTTCCATATCAATGTAATCATGAAGATGGCTCTTGGGCAGCTATACTTCATGAGGAGTTTGAGAAGATTTTGTTTGTCAAAGCCTTTGCAAATGTCTACAAGTGTGCCATGGAGAACATTCTGACTAGTTACATCACTGTTTGGTACAGAGGTGCCAAATGACCAGTTACATCATTGTGTGGTAAGGTGGTGCCAATGCACAGGACAAGTCTACAGAGAGTTGTGAACTTGGCCAGCACCATCATGGGCATCAGTCTTCATTCCAAGGTCATCTACAAGAGGCGATGTCTTAAGATAGCAGCCTCTATCCTCAAAAACCCTCCTCCAAGGCCATGCCCTCTTCACACTAATATGAGCAGGAAGGAGGTACACCCGGCAGTCCAAAAACAGCTACTCCCTCTCTGCCATCAGCTTTTTCCTCTCTGCCATCAGATTTCAAACAATGAACACAGTCACCCCCACTTTCTCTTCTTTTTGCACTAATTTATTTATTTTTAATGCTGCAGAAAAAACAACAAATTTCATAACACGTTCATGGCAATAAATTCTGATTCCGAACTACTCTAACAATGCAGGAGTCACTTAGCTTACATGCATGACCTTTGCACATTTCAAATTTTAAAATTAGTCTAATCCTCAGCCTCAAGAAAAAAAATGTCAGGGGTCCATTGCACAGCCACATTTTGACACACTACTGATAAAATTTCAATAAAAGAGGGCATTTGGCCCATTGTAGTTTGGTCATGGTGTTAAAAGTGAGCAGCATAGCTAATCTCACTTCTGAACATGTGATATATCAGTATTTCCTCAGAACCTATAATGAGACCTTTCAGCCCATCACATTGAGAACAATCTCATCAGTCCCATTCTGCCACCTAATTCCTGTGACTTACGTGCCCATTAACTACCCTCTGATTCTGCTATTACCTACCTACCTGAGGAAATAATTCACAGCAGCAATTAACCTACCTATCATCAGGTGTTTGGGACAGAGGGAAAGATGGAGCATCCAAGGAAAACTTATGCAGTCACAAAGAGAAAGTGCCGACTCCACAAAGACAGGCCAGAAGTCAGGATCAAACCTGGGTCACTGAAGCTGCAAGACAGCAATGCCATCTGCTCCTCAATATGCCACCCACCTGATGCACAGACTCCACATCACACTTCAAAGACTTTTCAAATGTATGGGATCGAAGAGGAATCAGCCCAAAGTCTAAGGTGATCACAGTGAATGGTGGTGCTGGCTCAAAGGGTTGAATGGCCTACTCCTTCACCTATTGTCTATTGAATATCGTGCTGCTGCAAGTCATGATCAGTGCACAGCAGACTTGCCAGACACTTTCACATGACATGTCCACACAGACGACTTTACAACAAATATCAAGTCAAGATTCCAGACATATAGATTCTGTCCAAAATAAACCGCTCCAGCATCGACAACACTGTTAAACGAATCACAGATTAAGTGGACAAGAACAAGTCAAAGAATATTTGATAACAAAATACCAAAGCAGCTACTTCATGGAGAACAGAAGGAAAATTGTCAAGTGGTGGACACACATCTTTGAGAACACCAAGCAATGGATCATCCTGCTTGGAGTATCCACTTAAAAAGTGGTGTCCGTTCATGCGAGGAAGCTAGAATGGTGGAAGCAAAGAGGAAAAGAGAATCTCAGAAATTAAGAGCCATTGATGTTACAGCATCCCCGGACGTCGGTCACCTGTGCAAAAGAAGCTTTCAAGCACAGATTGGTCTAATCAGCCAACTTCATACATATCACATGTCATGGTCTTACTTCAAAACAACTGAACAACAACACTTCCAAATACAAGTACATTTTAAACATGGAAAATGATCCTGTCTCTATTGTTCCTTCAGCCAGTGATCTCAAAGCATCATCAACCTAGAGTTGAAAAAAAAATCCCTATAATCCTTCTGCCAATTCTTTAAATCCATCCGCTTAGTTTTTGGCTCTTCAGCCAAGGAAAATAGGCCCTTCCTACGTACTCCATCAAGGGACTTCAGTCAGGTCTTCACGTCAGCTCCTCTGTGTCAGGAAAATAATTCTAGACCAGCCATAATTTTTTCATAACTAAAATTTTACAGTCCCATCAACATCCTTGGAAGTTTCCTTTGCATCCTCTCCAGGGCTATAACATCATTCCTGCAACGTGGTGACCAGATGGCACAAAATATTCAAGCTGCAGCCTACCAGTGTTGTATATTGAGTTGTTCCTCCCCATCATGTTCAATACTGTTCTAAAGATCTGTAGACATACCCTCTCAGGTTCCTATGCCTCTCCCCTTTCGAAATTACATTCCCTTTCTCCCAAATTGCATAACATTACATTACATTGCTTTGTGCTCTTTATAACTTCTGGATGCTAAAATATTTTGTATTGATTAATAAAGAACATTCACTGGCAGTTAAAATCCATCTCATAAATTATTTGCTTTGCCCATATGAAATCAAAAGTTTGCCTCGCACATTATTGCCAGATCTTTTTTCTGCTTTCCTTTTAAGAAAATTGATTGCAATATTTTCCATGTTATCATCCATCACTGTAACAAAGTACAATTACTGGTAGAGTAAAGCCACTAGCATTTTATTCCAAGGGGGGAATCACTACATTCTCAAACTGACTAATCAAGAGACAATGTTAATGCTTTTGAGCAACCTAGGTTGGATAGGTAGTAAACATGGAGCTAGAGGCAGGTTTCATATCTTCACCCCATCATAGTTAATTGCAGCAGGAAGCCCATAGCCCACTCTGTGGAGAATGCCTGACAGGAATAAAATATTCAAATGATTCTGGCAGGTAAGATAAGACCAAGTTCAAATAATTTGATTATTTCTTTACCAATCTGGCAAATACGTGATATACTTTTATTTTCTGTTAAATGAGGCTAGGGTTCCTTCCAATGTGAAGCAGCATATTAGCGGTCTCTTTCACTTTTGTGACTCAGTGAAACTATTTTACGAAAGTTGTAAAAGTGGACCATGCTTACTCTTCAGGAGAACATGGTCAATCAAAAAGTTTGCCAATGTTATCACAGTACTGTATATTTAAAATTGCCAGTTACTATAATGAGAGGAATGCTGTAACATTAACCCTTTGGACTCCACATCTCAGTTTTCAAGGACTACCAGCAAGCACATATTCTCCATGTCCCGGTTTTGTGGAACTACCAACAACCTCATATACTCTGTGTCCCGTTTTCCAGGACTGGCTTTATACCCAGCAACCAGCTAATTTGTACTGGTGTTCATACTATAAAGTTTTACCTATGGAGCCAGACTGAAGTACAGGATATATTATGAAAGATTAAAAATGGCCAAGTCCAAACAGTTATTGAGTGGAATAGTTATCTGACATCATTGTTGGAAACTCCACCATTTCATCTAACATGAAAATCCTGCTTTAAAATGCTTCTTTTAGTCCAACTTTATGTGAACTATGAAATTTCTATTGGCAACATGAAATGCTCATCCATGTGGCTTTTCACACTGATGTTGGAAGTTTAACTGCCACGAAGGATCCATTACAAACATTCTAAGCTGGTGAAGTGTTTAAGAACTGGATTGTTAAAATAGCTCAAACTCAATTTGTTTTAAAGCAGTACCAATCATTTTCAGAGAAATTTGGATCCAAAGGTGAAAGTTAGCATTGAAAAAAATAATTACTGTAATCTACTGTCTTCCCACCAAAATTCTCCACTGCTCCATACAGTGGCGATTATCTCATTAGAGGAAAAATGTGAGATGGTACCAAGGAGATTTATAAGATTGATGCCAAGACTGGAAAATGTTTACGTACTTTACTCTAGAATAAAGGAGGTCAACTTCAGTGAGGTGTATAAAATTAATGGACCACAGACAGTGTAAAAAGGAAAGATCCATTTCCTTTAACCAGGAGATTTGAAAACCAAGGACACAGATTTAATCGAATTGATAGAAAGATTAGAGTGAAGATGAAGAACATGTGGTAGTAGCAGACAGTTTCATCACATTCAAGTGAAAAACCATGACAAACATAGTCAACAATGGTGGGCTCAGGCTGTGTAGCACTTTTTCAGCCAACACAGACATGATAGACAAGGAAGTCTATTCTTCTATCAGAATTTTTCCAAGATTCATATTGTATGTTGAAATTCATTTGCAAATTAAACACTCATCAAGAAGCTTGTATCTTTGCATTTTATTCCTTCATGTTCACTACCAATTAAATGGAGACTGCAAACTTGGTATTTCTGTCTCCGAATCATGGGTCCTTTACCGGCATCACCTACGGCTCCTAGAACACTTCCACCAGCGTTGTCTCCGCTCCATCCTCAACATTCATTGGAGCGACTTCATCTCAAACATCGAAGTACTCGAGATGGCAGAGGCCGACAGCATCGAATCCACTCTGCTGAAGATCAAATTGCGCTGGGTAGGTCATGTCTCCAAAATGGAGGACCATCGCCTTCCCAAGATGGTGTTATATGGCGAGCTCTCCACTGGCCACTGAGACAGAGGTGCACCAAAGAGGTACAAGGACTGCCTAAAGAAAGCTCTTGATGCCTGCCACATTGACCATCACCAGTGGGCTGATATCGCCTCAAACCATGCATCTTGGTGCCTCACAGTTCGGCGGGCAGCAATCTCCTTTGAAGAAGACCACAGAGCCCACCTCACTGTCAAAAGACAAAGGAGGAAAAACCCAACACCCAACCCCAACCAACCAATTTTCCCTTGCAACCGCTGCAACCGTGTCTGCCTGTCCCGCATCGGATTTGTCAGCCACAAACGAGCCTGCAGCTGACGTGGACATTACCCCTCCATAAATCTTCATCCGTGAAGCCAAGCCAAAGAAAGAAAGAAGAGAGAGTCCAAACCAATAATGCAAATTCTGAGCCATTGATCTCAGCACCATTCCCCAATGAACACCACTTTCTATCATTCAGTGTGAATAGTTCTGATTGCCATATTCTGCTGTATGTTGAGTAGTCAAGCTATTTTCCATTCTTTTGACTATTCCCTGGCTCCTTAGCCTCTAATCTTAGGAATGAATTCACTGGGTGCATATCTCTTTGAAGACCTTTTATAAAACTTGATTACAAGTATATTCTATTTACAACTCGAATTGTGTCTACCCATATTAGTTCTTCAAAAATTCATTAATACTGAAGCAAAGCCTTCCCTTTTGAAATCTCTATTAGCTATTGATGGACAGATTCTTACTCTATATATGCATCCAGTAATATGAGAAACAGGCAGGAAAGTTGAGCAAGATAAGATAAACCATGATCTTAATAATTGGCAGAGCAGACATGAGCCTACATGGCCTACATATTTTTATGTGCCTGTACTTTCCATTTCTGGAAGTTTTCCTTTATCAAGATTTCATTAGCCCAGAATCTATGGGCATTATTAACCTGGTGTCCATCTCCACCATCCAAGTTCCAGATGAGTTGTTTTCATTAATTAGTACAATAACCTTTACATTTGTTTAAGACACCATAGAAGTTTAAAGATAATGAATTTAGAACCACTGCAAACTCACAAAGATTGAAAAATAAGTTTATCTCAGTCATGCCTTTTTTTTTAAATGCTTGAATCACTGGCTCAAGGCATTTCAGTTTCTAGACTCAGTTCTTCTTCAGAAAATTCTGAAGAAAAATTGACAAATGATGGACACTAAACACTCAAGCCATCAGAATTTGAATTTGAATTTTTTTTTTCTTAGTTTTGCATGCCATTAGATCTCAAAAGATTACCACCCTCCAACGGCATTTTGGATCAACAAAAAAATAATTATAGAAAACCACAGTAACTATTGACCAGCCCCCAATTTTCTCTTCAGACATATTGATGCCATTGCAACTTAGATTACTTTGACATAAAAATAATTGTCAGTATCCAAAGACCCATCAGGGCAGCAGTCTTACATTACCTGATAGGTTCGATGCTGGAGTTCCTGGCCACAGTGTTATTGGATAGCAGGGAATCAAGCATCCACCTTATTACAACAAGTTCAATGACCCAATTTTAAAAATGCTCATCAGCATTGAAGAGGTCTCAGGAGTTACTGAAAGTAGTAAGTCTGCTCTGATATTTAAATGAATACAAACAGTTCCAATTATTTTCATTTTCCTTGCTTTCTTAAAGAATGTAATTATGAACGGGCCACCAAGAACCATGAAAGGACTTAATGGCAACCATATGTCAGCAAAAAGCCAGCAGGGGATGCAAAGCATGAATTTACACAAAGTAGTTGATATGTTTCTTTCTTTTTCTTTGGCTTGGCTTCGCGGACGAAGATTTATGGAGGGGGTAAAAAGTCCACGTCAGCTGCAGGCTCGTTTGTGGCTGACAAGTCCGATGCGGGACAGGCAGACACGGTTGCAGCGGTTGCAGGGGAAAATTGGTGGGTTGGGGTTGGGTGTTGGGTTTTTCCTCCTTTGCCTTTTGTCAGTGAGGTGGGCTCTGCGGTCTTCTTCAAAGGAGGTTGCTGCCCGCCAAACTGTGAGGCGCCAAGATGCACGGTTTGAGGCGTTATCAGCCCACTGGCGGTGGTCAATGTGGCAGGCACCAAGAGATTTCTTTAGGCAGTCCTTGTACCTTTTCTTTGGTGCACCTCTGTCACGGTGGCCAGTGGAGAGCTCGCCATATAACACGATCTTGGGAAGGCGATGGTCCTCCATTCTGGAGACGTGACCCATCCAGCGCAGCTGGATCTTCAGCAGCGTGGATTCGATGCTGTCGACCTCTGCCATCTCGAGTACTTCGACGTTAGGGATGAAAGCGCTCCAATGGATGTTGAAGATGGAGCGGAGACAACGCTGGTTGATATGTTTAGTGTCTTATTAATTGAAGTTTGTGGCCCCTAAAATAATTAGCACAAATCAACAATGTCCGCACCTGTCTAGAATTAGTAGATATGGTAGAAGTGCAGACCGTTACTAGAGGCCAAAAGCTTACTCTGTCTTAAAGGCTCCAAGAGACAAGTTGTTCCAGTTCCCCTTTGCCTCTGTTCATGTTCTGACTCTTCAGCCTCACAACTCAACATTCTCCCTTCTGCCTCTGGCTAAGCTTGATCTGTTTACTTTATTTGGTGTTGCAAAAGATCCAAACACAATGATTTTTTTTCAGCTTGTGAACAATAAAGCAAAGACTGAATAATTGCATGAAGTGTCATCAGAACATAAGAAAATTAGCAAGTAAGTGTCTGCAGCTGTCTTGGTGTACTGTCCATCTTCTTCATGAGGGAGGTTTTGAAATTCTCCATTGCACAAAGGAAAAGTTAATGAGGAACAGGAAGATCATTGTGTCACCGTATTTGTACCCTTCATTCTTTCTCAGGATAAACCTATTAACACCATTTTTGAAAATTTCAGCTAAAGCAATGTCACAATTTTCTGGGAGATGGATATGCAGATTCTGACTATTCTGTCGTGAAAATGTTTCCTGATTGGAGTGCTAAATTGATTTGATCTAATTAGAAGATTGCTCCAAATTTCCCATCAGATGAAACAGCTGCTCCGCACCTAGTCTGTTGCTGCTTGTTGTCATTCAAGCAGGCCCTGAGCAGATGACCTTTCAAACTAGGAAAATAAAACATTTCCACCATAGATGTTAGACACACCAATTTTTTTTCAGAATGACTTTGGAATAGCATCTTTGATATCAAATAGATAGAACCTCTGTATGTTTATATTTTTCACCTTCAATAATAGCTGAACACAGTTACTGGTGCTAAGATGCTGTTGATTTACTACAAAATGTCTTCATGAAATGTGTATTAAAAGTACAGATTTGAATGTTAAATGGATACACTGATTCACTCTTTATTTTAAGGGGTTGTAACATACATTACCATCTCAGAAACAAATAAATTATTATGCATTCGTGAAGATAAAAGAGCCCATCCATGTACTGCCTTGAAAGGAAGGTCCATATATTTTTGATTTCTGAGTATGGGCCTGGGGTATTTTCTGAACGACGCAAGTGTCCTCCATCAGCCAGCTCCCGACCATGACTACCAGCCCCCCCCACATCTCCATCGGGCACACAAAACTCAAAACGATCAACCAGTTTACCTATCTCAGCTGCACCATTTCATCGGATGCAAGGATCGATAACCAGATAGACCACAGACTTGCCAAGGCAAATAGCGCCTTTGGAAAACTACACAAAAGAGTCTGGAAAAACAACCAACTGAAAAACCTCACAAAGATTAGTGTATACAGAGCCGTTGTCATACCCACACTCCTGTTCGGCTCCGAATCATGGGTCCTCTACCAGCATCACCTACGGCTCCTAGAACGCTTCCACCAGCTTTGTCTCCGCTCCATCCTCAACATTCATTGGAGCGACTTCATCTCCAACATCGAAGTACTCGAGATGGCAGAGGTCGACAGCATCGAATCCACGCTGCTGAAGATCCAACTGTGCTGGGTAGGTCACGTCTCCAGAATGGAGGACCATCGCCTTCCCAAGATCATGTTATATGGTGAGCTCTCCACTAGCCACCGTGACAGAGGTGCACCAAAGAAGAGGTACAAGGACTGCCTAAAGAAATCTCTTGGTGCCTGCCACATTGACCACCGCCAGTGGGTTGATATCACCTCAAACCGTGCATCTTGGCGCCTCACAGTTCGGCGGGCAGCAACCTCCTTTGAAGAAGACCGCAGAGCCCACCTCACTGACAAAAGACAAAGGAGGAAAAACCCCAACCCCAACCAACCAATTTTCCCTTGCAACTGCTGCAACCGTGTCTGCCTGTCCCGCATCGGACTTGTCAGCCACAAACGAGCCTGCAGCTGACATGGACATTACCCCTCCATAAATCTTCGTCCGCGAAGCCAAGCCAAAGAAGTGTGACAGTTGCAAGCAACACAAGACACTGTAGTTTCTGCAATGCCAAAAATCAATATGACTTAACATTGGAGTCTGCATATTCTTTGCTTCAATTATGCCTATTATTTGTAAAAAAAAAGTACATTTATGGTTGTGGGCATTTCATCATGTGTTTAGGCATTGCGATTTCCAAAATGCTACGTCTCCATTTAGACATAATGCATTAATGTGATTTAAACATTGATTTAATTCAAAGTTTAAAATATCTTCAATAAAATTATTAAAGACCACAAAGTCAGCTGCTTATACTGGGTAGATGTAAAATTCAAACCCATCCTTTCAATCTAGTTGATTTGGTCAAAGTCATGTGCAATAAAATAAAAGACACGTATGTCCTCTCTTTGATGGCAAGTAAAAAGTCAATGCTGTACTGATGGTTTTTCATTGATATGCAGTTGAGTTTTAATGAAGGATACTCTTAATTTTACTGTAGTTGGCACTTACAAATTTAGAAGAAAAATGGTGGAGGACGGCTACTGCTTTAATATTGTTGAATGGGTCTCAAGAGTCCTTCTGAAGTATGCCCTTCTATGTTTACTGCCAAAGAGTGCAGCTGGTCACTGCATTAGTACCGTACGCATGTGCAGACCAGCTGCAAAAGCTTCATAGGTGCCATGAGGTCACTAAAAGGATCACATTACCAAAAAGAATAACATGTGGACAGAGCCACTGAAAGCAAGCAGGAGGCAAGATCCAGAAAGGAATGCTTAGCACCACTGTCCTCTCATTTGTGGAAAGAGGTCACAAAAGAAAGTTGCCCCAGGAGGTCTTCCATCATGATATGATGTGAACATAAATAATTCCTAAATCAGAAGGCGTCTTCACTTATTGTGGGCAGAGTTTGCATGTTGGGGCATGAAGAAACGCAACTCAGAGTGATTGGAAGAAAACATTGCCTAGACCAGTGCACATAAAGAGTCAATTAGGTACGATTAAAACAGTGGTTTTCAAACTTTTTCTTTCTGCTCACAGACCACTTTAAGTAATCCCTATGCCATAGGTGCTCTGTGATTAGAAAGGGATTGCTTAAAGTAGTCTGTGAGTGGAAAGAAAAAGTTTGAAAACCACTGTTTTAATCGTACCTAATTGACTCTTTATGTGCATGGTTTCATAACCAAAGGAAATGGGCCAATAACAATTTTTCTCAAGCAAAATGTTTCAGTAACAATTGGGTCTAGAGCAGAGGTCAGGAAACTTTTTTAAACCATCGACCTCTTCATGGAATCCTTGATCTATCATCGACCCCCCAATAATAAATTTCTCTATTGTCTAGACATTTATCGACTCCTTGGATAGTCCCATCGACCCCCAGGGGTCAATATTGACCACTTTGCTGAACCCTGGTCCAGTGCAATGGTTCTCAACCTTTTTTCCCCACTTGCCTACCACCTTAAGAAAATCTTTTCTAATCACAGAGCACCTGTGGTATAGGGTGCATTACTGAAGGTGGTATGTGAGTGGAAAGAAAAAGTTTGAAAACCACTGGCCTAGACAACCTTCGCTTTCCAATATGCCAACAACCTTTCCTGTGGAAAGTGACTAGGAATAGCTGGAATAACCTCCCTAACCAAGACAAAGACTGGGGCAGCTGTCAAACAGGATCGGCTTCTGAAAGAACACCTCTGATTGCTACCAGAATGCATTTGCACGTATGTATAGACAATAAAGGACCAAAGAAATACCTCACATTTAAATAGCACTTGGTACAACCTGGGGGAGAAGTCCTATAGTGATTTATAGGCAATTGCATCAGCTGAGGCCTGAAAATCAATTGAATCTTTTTGGAGCCACGTTGCAACCTTGAACCATACGATGATGCTTCGGCTAGGATTTTGCACAACACCTTTCTGACTTTAAAAACCATCAGTATTTCCCTTATTCGCTCTTAGATTATCAAAATATTTGGAAATTCAAACCATTGAAAAGAGACTTTATTGGTGAAACAGCTGATAGAATTAGTCAATATCCTCATAATATTTCATTCATGTTGCAATGCTCGGCACAATTATTAAAGGGGTGACAGGGTTAAAGAAATAATTATTGGCTACAAACCTGCAATACATATAATGCCTACAGTATAACCCTGAAATACACAAAAGTGCCTCGAAACTCAGCATGCCATACAGTGACCATAGGAAGTAAAAGGTAACCAACATTTCCAGCCTGTGTCCTTGTTCAGGCATTGCACTAAACCCCAGCATCTGCAGTATCTTGTGTCTCAAAGCAAAACTCTTGCCTTTGGCCCCTATTAAAAGCCTGGAAAAATCTTATTGAACCACTCTTTAACAAGACAACATAATAGGTAAGTTGAAGAAACATGGTCTGCAAAATTCTTGTGTTAAATTTCTATTTTTTTTTATCTGGAGCCACAAACTGGAGAGGCTCATGCCAGTCGGGAAGCATCTGTGGAAGGAAAGAGACTGTCAATGTTTCAGATTGAGACCCTGCATCAGGACTGAGTGACAAGAGAAGTGAGGGGGTGGGTGAGTCAAGAGGTCGCAATCAATTGGTGGATCCAGGTGAGGAGGGGTTGATGGGCAGATGGAGCCAGATGGGAGAGGAACAAAAAAAACATAGTAACAGGAGGCTGGTGAACAGGGAGAGTTTGAGGCCACGTTGCCCAAGCACCTGCTACCTACTTTCTCTTCCCTCCTCCATCTGACATCTTCTGCCTACCACCCACACATTCCCACTCGTTTTCCTACCCCTTCTCTCCACTGTTCCAGTCTCTCCACCATCCATCCCTTATCTGGTTCCACTCAACACCTTCCTTTGTTATCAGACTGCAGCCCTTTGTAGTCACCACCTGTCACCTCCCAACATCTCTTGGTCAAGATCTCCAACCTTCACCTTTCCCACCTGCCTCCTTTTGACCATCAGTCCCTCCTCACTTGGATCCACTAATTGTTCACCAGCTCCTGCTCTCCCCCCACCATGATAAAGAGGTATAAACTAGCTCTCTCCCCCCTTCACAAGGGCTGAGACCCGAAATGCCAATTGTCTCTTTCCCTTACAGACACTGCCTGGCTCCAGCACCAGTTTTGCTTCCTGTCTGAGGCTTCCCTGCTTTGATAAATTCTGCCTACCCTGATCTAGTAAAGTGGGAGAAGCAGAAACTTCAACCGGCAACTGATTCAAGGCCAATGTTTTCAAATATTAACGGGCACTGGAGATTAAAAAAAACACTGCTGATTCTGGAAAAATTATTTTATTAAAAAATGGAAATATTCAGTAGGGCAGGCAGTATCCTTTGGAGATTTAACATTTCAGATCAATTATCCTTCATCAGCCCTTCGTTTTTTTTTCATTTCTGCAGTATTAAAGAGAATGCAGGTCTTGAAGCTTCCAAGTCAGTTCTCGAGAGAGTTGGACAATAAGTTGTCAGAGTGTCTAATAATTAGAAACTTTCAATGCTGATGAGAAAAACTGAAATGGTAATAATTGGATTGGTCCTTCCATAGAATATGTTGACATAAATATCCATACATTCAAAACAGAGTAACACAAGCTTCTTAAGTTACTGATGTTAATCAATCCCCAACGTACCAATACTATAAGTGTGCAACACCCCAACAGCGGCAGACTGTTTTGTTAACCCTACTAAAAAAGCTTTTTTTTTGCCTATAATCTTGGAAATGCATATTCTCCCAACAAGATATACATTAAGATATCAATAATTTTCGGGTACTGAGAGCGTCCAACAATGGTTTTCATTTTTATCTTCTAGTTGTTACCTCAGAATTGCACAGGAATTGTTGAGCTGGGACAGGAGTTGATGGCAAGCTGCCCTTGCTTGAAGTCCTACCAAGTCAGGCCTCTACACTGGATGGTGCCATAAACATGACTTTCTAACAAAAACCTTGTGAAGTTAGGAGGAACAGGAGTGTCATTCTCAGCTTCACTGCACTCATGATGACTGATGATATAATTCTGCTATCAATGCAGATGGGAGAAGCAGCTGTGTCAGCATTTAAAGCTAGTTTTATTTTAAGCAAAACCAGAGGCCCAATTCCAGCTACCTTGCCTGGGGATTGTGGCTGAAACGGTTTATTCTCATCAAAACCTTGGCACCAATTAACTATAACTCCTGTGATTCAGTTCCTTTCCAACGCCTAAGGATCAGATGCCCTCAATTTTATTTAATTAACTGATAATTTCTGATAAAGCCAACAGATTTTTTTTTATATTAAGGTATCAGAAACAAAAGTAACAACTTAAATATACTCATTCCATTTAAATTTCATCATTCTGTTCAACGAATCCTGAATCATAAATCCAAGCATTAAAACCTCTGATTTTGCTTTCAAAGAGAGAATCTCTTTTGATCATCGTAAGTGGACCAGTTTAGAGTTTGCTTCCTGTCACTATGATTCTGGAAAAAAGGAAACCTCTGAATTTAAACCCATTCTATTGAATAGAGAAGCTGTCTATGAATCTGGATAATCAATGTAAAATCAGTTAACGATAAGAAAATCATACTTTTCACGCCTTCCCTAATTTGATACACCTTGTCCAAAGTTTTGCTGAAGCTGGAAGATGAGGTACTTCCATCTTTCACAATATCTGAACATAAAAGACATCAGAGACAAAATAGAAGGGAGAGAATATATCAGGGTGTCATGGTTAGTAATGTAATTAACATAACCCTATTACAGTACCCATGCCCTGGGTTCAAATCTAGTGGTGTCTGTAAGGAATTTGTACATTCTCTCCCTGACATTATGGGTTTTCTCTGGGTACTCCAGCTTCCTCCCATGTTCTAAAAGATATACGAAGTTAGTAGGCTAATGGGTCACACTGGTGTACTCAGCAGCACAGGCTCATGGGCCAGAAGGGCCTCTTGCTAAGCTTTATCTCTAAATTAAAGAATTAATTTATTTAAGTTAAAAGCAGTTCCTTTTTCACCGCCTTGCATGGGTGTATATCCTTATTCAATTCCTAACTCTACTCCTCCATTGTCTTATGTTTCCTTTAAATATGTTTGCCACATCTGTAATTATAAGCAAAATAAAAACGTTAGATGCCTATTGTGTGTTTTCGTCTGCTTTTTTTCAAATCCAACATATTTTGGAGGTAATAAAAACAAATGGTGGTACAACAACAGCAGTGGTACCATTGGTGTAGACTCGGAAGAACGGGGAACAGAGACACAGTGATGCCGACAATCCTGTACATAGAAGAGGTCTTTTTTTTTAAACATCTGCCAAGTGATGGAGGTCCATGCCCAAAATGTTGACGCCCATGCTTGGCAGCAGACCACGAGGGTTGCAGACATCGGGGAATCAGTGGAAAGAGGTCAGGTCATCATACCAGGAGAACAACCTCACTATTGTGTTGGGTTCAAACACACTCGTGATAAAAACTACCTTGAGCCTGGGGTTGTGTTCATAGCTTGCTTTATTTTACCATACTCTAATGAACATCTACATGCGCAGGCTTTCCCTGCTGGTCCCGAGTATCTCTCTCTCTCTCTCTGATGCAGAAATCCCATAAGTCATTGGCCTGCTTGGTGTCCCACCAATAGTGTTACACCACATCCCCCTTACTTTGCATTCGAAGCCCCCATTTCTGTGGCTTCACCCATGCAGTTACCTTTACGCATTCCAGTACAAATACACTGGGTGATTTACAGACTTTACAGATTCAGTCTCTGTAGTCTCTTTTCTTCTTGGCCTGACCTCGTTCTTATTATGCCAGGTGAACTCTGTGTTTCAGTCGGCTGAGTCTCTGGACCTGCCTTTGCAGGAGTGTCCATTTCCGGCCTGTGCTCTTGTTGCTTTTCACCTGGAGACTCTAATATGGGAATGAGATATTGGCGATACCATCTCAGTGTCCCTTGTGGTCCGCTAACTATGTATGACCGTGGGATGTGGTGCATGGAAGTTACTGTACCTTGCTGTTTTGCATCAGAGATCCACACCTCATCTCCTGGTACCAGCTTTTTCAGATCACTCATTCTGTGTCTCTTGTTATACCACTTTGCATTCTTCCACCTCTTCTCCCTCTCCTCGTTCTGTAGTTGCAGCAGGTCTGGGAGCTCTGGCTACAACCTCTCTGGAAGGGTCTGTAGAGTCATGCGAAGGTGACATCCCCTTAGCAACTGGGCTGGACTGTAGCCGTTGCTCAGCGGTGTGGCTGTGTATGCCAATAGTGCACGGTAAGGGTCTTTTGCTTTCTTGAGCAGGTTCTTCACTGTTTGTATTGCTCACTCTGCTTCACCATTGCTTTGTGGATACTTAAGGCTACTGGTCATAGGCTTGAACCTGTAATCCGCTGCGAAGCCTTTCATGTTTTGTCCAGAGAATTGTGGACCGTTGTTGCTTACTAATGTCTCGAGAATCCCGTGCTGTGGAAACATCGATTTTAAATGAACAATTACATCGGTAGTCCGTGTCAGGCTGAGTTGTGCTATTTCTATGAATCTCGAGAAATAGTCCACCACTAATAAGTATGTATTCTCTCCAAGAGTGAATAAGTGCACGCCAAGTTTTTGCCATGGCCTGTCAGGGATCAGCGGTACTCTTACGTTTCTCCATTCCTAAATGAACTTGCTGCACCTTAAAACAATCTCATTTATTTTATTACTCAGACCTGGCCACCACACTGTTTGATTGGCACATTCCCAGCACTTTACCAACCCCTGGTGGCCCTCATGTATTTTCTCGAGTACCTCGTTCCATGTTAGCCGGAATAATTAATCTCATACTACACTGGAGTAGTCCATTGTGCACACTCAGAATGGCCTTCTTTTGCTAGTAGTGTTTGACTTGTCCTTGTAACTGGGTTCTGTCTGGCCAGCCCCCAATGCAGTATTTCATGACCTTTGTGCACACACTGTCAGTGCATAGTTGCTCTCAGAGCTCTGTCAAAGTATCTGTCACTCGTTGGGAGGTTTACCATCACCATCCCAATGTAAATATCGGTGTCCTCCATGAGGTCTTTGCTAGCACTAGTGGTTCTGTCTTTTAGTGGGGAGCGAGAGAGTGTATCCACAGTTGTGAGGTTTTTCCCAGTGATGTGGGAGATCGTGTATGAGTATCTCATCAGCCTCATCCTGAACCTCTGTATCCATGGCGACAGCTAATCTAGTGCATGCTCACCTAGCAGACTCGCGAGTTGGTCCATCTCCAACTCGAAATATAGTCCCAAAATAAAATCATTGAATCTCTTGCAAGCCCAAGTCAGTGCTAATCCCTCTTTTTCCAGCTGTTGATGATCTGGAAGCATAAGCGACTGGAGACCAACTGTCTCTATCCTTCTGTAGTAATACTGCTTCCTGTCCATATGATGAAGCATCAGCTGATATTCTCAATTGCCTATTTGGATCATACAACTGAAGTACCAGTGTGGATGATAGCTCTCGCTTGAGGTTACTAAATGTCCTCAGTTGCTCAAGTCCCAAACTCCATTGGTTTATCTTGGACAACAGGTCTCTCAGTGGTTTGTCCTTTTCAGCCAAGTTTGGTATGAACTTCACTAGTTGGTTCACCATGCCAAGAAAACTCCTGAGATCACTAATGTTTATCAGCTCCTTCATGTCATGCACAGCTCTTGTCTTGTCTGGGTCTGGTCTCATGCCATCTGCTGAGATTATGTACCCCAGAAATTTCACCTGCTGTGGTGAAATGTATATGTCAATGACATGACCTTTTATGTTTGACACTGCTCTCACAGGCTGGCTTGAGACTCTTCCATTTTATCCCCCATAAAGGCTGTCATGCCACATGCCTGTCCCCAGTTTGAGTTCGAGTCAGGGTAAGCCAGCAATACAAGAGATGCTGTCCATCTCTTGGTAATAAAAGCCTTCAGTTCCAATAACTTCATTCTGTGTAAATGATCGTGCATCACCTGCCTCCTTCCAAACTCACACTTCTCCATATTGAGAGTAACCCCTGCCTTTTCTGCTCATTCTAGGACTGCATGGACCCTTGCGTCGTGTTGGTCCTTCATAGTCCCCCAAATGAGGATATCGTCCATGTGCCAGACATCTCCTTCCAAGCCTGCGGTAACTTCAGTCACCATTCTTTTTGGAAGTGTTCAGGGTAAGAGGTGATACCAAAGGGTAGGCCGTCGAAATAGTAATGCCTAAATGTCATGATAAAAGTCGTGTAGAGAGCTGATTCTTTGGACAAAGGAATTTGCCAAAATCCCATGTTCACATCCAACTTCGTAAAATATTATGCACCAGTGAGCATTCCTAGGATTTGATCCACCAAAAGAAGTATAAACTTTTATCTGCACACTGATCCATTCAAGGGTGTCAAGTCCACACAAATGCAAACATCTTCTTTATTCTTTATCGGTGCTACCACCATGCCGCAACACCATTCTGTAGGCTTCTCTATACAGCTGATAACTCAAGCTTCTCTATTCTTTCAAGTTTTCTCTTTAGTTTGCCCCTTTGAGGCACTTTCAATGAAAATAGTTTCACATCGGGCTAGAGTTTAATGACGTACGGCTTCTGAACTAGCCAGAGTCCATTGCAAAATTTGGGGTATGACTTCCTGACCATCCCTTGGTCTAGGGTGTCCAATCTGGCCACTAGCTAGAGTCTCACCAAAGCTGGTCTACTCAACATGAACACTTCTGTGGTGCTCCTTTCTCTGTATGAGTGTGTTTCGTTTACCAATCCCAGGACCATCAATTTCACTCCCTCTGGACTGTAGAGTGGCTTCTGTGTTTTCCCTGGCTTTCCGTCTCCTGATATAATCCTTTTGAACAACTGCTGGGGAATGGCTGTAACATTGGCCCTTGTGTCGATTTTGAAGGTCACTTTGCTGCCTCCTACGTTAATGTCGGCCATCCAGGGCTCCTCGTCTGACAATATTTCTCAGAGCAACAATCCATCCACGTCCTCCGCTACCTCATTCACCATGCAAGTCCACCTATAGACTTTCCCATAGTGTCCTCATTTGCTGCAATTGTGCGATTCTGCACTCCTGGCTGGGTATTGAAATGCTGTGTGAAACAGTAGTTTTCCACACTTGGGGCATGTCTGTGCTCTCCTTGGCTCTGCGTCATTGTTTTAACTTTTTGCTGTCCTGGCATCTGCCCTTTTCCTTTAAAATTCTGCTGTCTTCCTCTCTTAAGTTGCACTACATACTGCTAGTTTTCTTGCACACATTTCTTTATTCTTTTGGTTTGCTGCTGCTTTGTTGCCTCTGACCGTCTAGCCATTGTGACTGCTTTCATGAGGGTGAGGTTTTTGTCAAGTTGCATCCTCTTTGACAGTGAGGAATCTTTTAGACCCACTACTAGTCTGACATGAAAGTTCATCGTGCAGATCTCCATGTTCGCAGTTCTCTGCCAGTGCGTACAAGGCTGTAATGAACGTGTCTACTATTTCTCCAGGCTGCTGCACTCCCATGTCAAATTTCGCCCGTTTGTAAATTATATTCTTCTTAGGAACAGAATAATAATCGAACCCTCTCCATACTGCATCTTACTACTGCCGCTTCACGCCTGTTAAGTCTAGGCCTCGTAGCACGTTGTCAGCCTTGTCCCCCATACAGCATACCAGTGTTTTCACCTGTTTCGCTTCAGAAGAATTATTTAAATTACTTGCACTCAAATCTTCTTATCCATTTCTCCCATTCCTTCGGCTTTGAGGTTGAAGGAATCTGGAGGGTGAAAGTCACCGTGGAGGTGCCACCACTCCCAGTTGGGGGAGACCTCTACGTGTTCAGGCTCATCCTCCACCTTAGCGTGCCTAATTTCCTCTTACTCTTTCGCAACCCGTCCTCTCTGTGGTTCAAAGCTCCACTTCTGATACCATGTTCTGTTGGGTTCAAACAAGCTCATAATAAAAACTACCCTGAGGCTGGTTTGATTTTACCATGCACTAGTGAACATCTACATGCGCAGGCTTTCCCTGCTGGTCCCGAGTCCCTCTCTCTCTCTGATGCGGAAATCCCACCCCGTGACGTTAATGGCCTGTTCAGTTTCCCACCAGTAGTGTTACACCACACCCACCCCCACTGACAATGAGAAATGTGAGAAATCACTCTGCAGGGTTGATGACCTCACGATAGCTGACCAATGAAGGACTCAATGGCTGAAGGACTCTCACAGTCTGTGGGATGCTAGAGACTGGTTTGGACAAACCAGGTGTCGGAACCAGAATTCATGAGGGTGCCAATGGTGGAAAGACATCCCCAAGGGCCTCAGGCACATTATCAGAGGTTCAGATCTGGGAGTTCAGGGTCACCTCTAGAGTAGAGAGTATAGACAACACTTTCCATTTTCTAGTATTTCTCAATTTCAAAGAAATGTAAGGACGATATTCCAAATTACTATCTTATTACTCCAATAAACCAAACTCTGTAGATGCAGTTTTATATAGCTTTAATTCATTGATATAAACGGATAAACATTTTGCATAATTTTGCATCAAGATTGTCATAATGATGAACAAACAAAGCATTCGGCTATATTTAAAAACAACAAAGTAAAATGATAATAACAGATGATTAAGACAATTTCGAAGAAAAGTACTTCAGAGCTCACGTCCCTTTCATGGTTCTCCGAAGAATGGGCAAACAAGCTCCGAGTCTGCACAGATATTACAACATATGATGTCATAGTAACTATAGTAACACGACAAACAATATTTATCCTTAAAGGGATAGGGGCAAAATTACTGAGAAGCAAAAGCACATGGTTTTAACCTTTACAGACAGGAGGTCATGCAGCTGCAGAGGTTGCAGTAGCACAGGAGGCAAATCCAAGGGCATTCAGCATCTCGGAAGGGATTTTCTTTTGCTTCTCTTTCTCTTATTAGGGGTGAGAGGGGCTGGGCTAGTGGTAACTTTTCATGTATCTTTACGATATGCAAAAGTTGACAAATTTATTACAAGACAATTAAGGAATCTTAATTTGTTCCTGTATCTGAAAAACCCATTTGTTTACTAGAGATTTTTTCAAGAAGAAATAATAAATAAAAATCCTAAGGTAATTTACAGCTCTGGAGGATAGCATTTTAAATTCCAAAAACAATATTATATGGTGAAAGGATGAGACACAGGCAATGATTAATACTTTAATCAAATCATATTTGTTTTCTATTTCTTTTATTGATTAGTTATGGTATTAATTGAGGGTAAGAAACTTCAAATTCCTAGCTCTCAATGTCTCTAAAGGCCTATCCTAGTGCCACCATACTGATGCAATCATGAAGAAGGCACACCAGCAGCTATATTGAGGTAGGAGTTTATGGAGATTTGGTATGTCACCAAATTTCGACAGGTGTACCATAGAGAGCATTCTGACTGCCTGCATCCCAGAATGGTATGGAATGTGGCAATGCACAGGATAGCATCAGGCCAACTTGGTTAGTGCTACTATCTTCATTCCACTAAGGACATCTTTAAGAGAAGGTGTCTCAAGAAACTTGTCTCAAGCTTCTGTCATCAAGGACCCTCACCACTCAGGCCATGCCCTCCTCTCACTGCTACCATCAGGAAGAAGGAACAAGAACCTGAAGACATATACTCAATGTTACAAAAGCAATTTCTTCCCCTCTGTCACCAGATTTCTGAAGGGATAAATGAACCTATGGACACTACTTAATTTTTAAAATCTTTTTGCAATTTTCTTTTAAATCTTGTGGTGGCACACATCCACATGGCAAACCAGCTCTGCTTGTATTGCCATGTGGCGGGGCAGCCATGGGGAAATGGCATTGTCAGAGGTTTCTCTCTGACTCCAGCGTCCCTTCCAGCGCGCACCCTGGGCAGCGATTATGATGTCACAATGCACCAGGTGACTGAGCCCATGCTGCCCTTATCGGGGCGCGCTGAATTTGAATAAAAACAGTCGTTAACGACCCTCAACGTGGTGGTTGTGCTTCTTCCACTGCTCACACCGCCACAGTGGTGACCCCAACGAGCCCAGACGTTTTTCTGGACTCAAAACACCATGGATTCAGCAGAGGTTTATACCATCAAGCTTCACCTCTTTTGGACCCACCAACCGAGAACGTGGTTCGGGCAGGCAAAAGCACAATTTCAACTCCGTGACATGGCCTCAGACGCGACGATGTTCTATCACGTCGTGAGCATTCTGGACCAAGATATGGCAGCGAGGGTGGACGATAGCATCCATCACCCCCGGCTACAGACAAGTACTCTGCCCTCAAAGACCTGCTGCTTGGAACTTTCGGGTAAACTCCCCAGCAACGGTCTTCCAGGCTCCTTCACCTAGATGGGCTTGGGGTCCGCAGTCTGTCAGTGCTGATGGACGAAATGCTGGCCCTGGCGGAAGACCACAAGCCTGGTTTTCTCTTCCGCCAGATATTCCTGGAACAGGTGCTGGAGGACATCCAGCTGCTCATCACAAATAAAGACTTCTCGAACCCGAGGAGAGCAGCAGCCTGTGCGGATGCCCTATGGTGCACGAAGAGGGAGAACGAGGCAGCCCTCAACCAGGTGACATGACCAGGAGCCAGCCGACCGCAAACCACTCCCAAGACCAAGCCAGAGGAGGGCCAGTCGGCCTGGTGTTTCTACCACCAGCGCTGGGGAGCGCAAGCCTGTAAGTGCCACCAGCCCTATGGGTTTCAGGGAAATGACCAGTCCAGCCGCCGTTAATGGCTGTCACAGCTGGCCACGCAAACAGTCTCCTTCATGTGACGGACAGATCCACCGGCAGCCTATTCCTGGTGGACACAGGGGCTAAGTTCAGCATCCTCCCTCCACCCCCCCCCCCCACAGCGTTACAGACTCACACCCAATCTCGAGGTCCAACCCTTTGGGCGGCCAGTGGCTCCACCATCAGGACCTACGGCACCCTCAGGGCACAGATCCAGATCGGGCAGGAGAAGTTCATCCTAGCCACCGTGGGCACCGCGCTGTTAGGTGCCAACTTCCTCAAACCTCACAACCTACTGCTTGACATGAAGGGCAAAAGGCTGGTCAACACCCAAGCGTTCCACTTCACCCAACTGGACACTGCAGAAGCCCGCAGGCCCAAAATCGCCACCATAGCTGCTGCCAGGGATGAGTTCCTCCATGAATTCCCCTCCATCTTAAAGCCACGGTTCAACGCCGCCCTGCCCCAGCATTGGGTCTTCTACCACATCACCACACGGCCCCCCGCTGCTTGCTAGACCCAGATGGCTGCCACCCGAGAATCTCCAGCAGGCAAAGGTGGAGTTCTCCAGGCTCCCGAAACTGGGAATTGTCCAGAGCTCACACAGCACCTGGGCATCGTTGCTCCATCTGGTCCTGAAATCGTCCGGGGGCTGGAGACCGTGCAGGGAGTACTGTCGGTTGAATGATGCAACCACCCCCAACAGGTAGCCGATGGCTCATATACAGGACTTCTCCACCAACCTCCATGGCACACGGGTCTTCTCCAAAGTGGACCTCATGCGGGGATACCATCAGATCCCGGTGCATCCAGACGATGTAGGTAAGACAGCCATTATCACCCCTTTTGGCCTATTCAAGTTCCTGCGTATGCGCTTTGGTCTAAAGAACGCGGCCCAAATGTTCCAACGCCTCATGGACGTTGTTGGAAAAGACCTGGTCTTTGTGTTCATTTACCTGGATGATATTCTTATTGCCAGTCACAACCGCGATGAACATAAAGCCCACTTCCACACCCTCTTTGCCTGGCTTGACAGACTTCGGCCTCACGGTCAACGCAGCCAAATGCCAGTTTGGCAAGGAGTCCCTCCAGTTCCTGGGGCACACCATTTCTGCGGCTGGGGCCACGCCGGCACTGGAGAAGGTAGCGGCTGTTCAACAATTCCCCAAACCCTCCACCCTGAAAGGCCTCCAAGAGTTCACTGGGATGGTGAACGTTTATCATCAGTGCTCGATGGACAATGGCGCTCGCTGGCCTTTTTCAGCAAGCAGCTGCGCCCGCCGGAGCTCAAATACAGCGCCTTTGACCAGGAGCTCCTGGCGCTGTATTTGGCCATCTGCCATTTCGACTACTTCCTCAAGGGCAGGCCGATCACAGCCTTCACGGATAACAAGCTCCTCACTCAAACACTGGCGATGGCCAAGGATCCGTGGTCCGCCAGACAGCAGCGCCACATCTCGTAAGTGCCTGAGTTCACGACTGACATCTGACACAGGGCCGGCAAGGACCATGTAGTGGCAGATGCGCTCTTCCGTCCAGCCATCAACACTCTCGTGCCCAGCGTGGATTATGAGCAACTGGTTCAGGCACAGAGGAACGATGCAGAGATGCAGGCCTTGCAGACCGCCATCCCAGGCCTCAAACTCAAGGATGTCCGGGTGCCCAGCAGCCAAGAAACATTGCTCTGCAACGTCTCAACAGACACGCCGGGCCCGGTGATCCCACAGCACTGGAGGGCGAAGGTCTTCAGTCTGATCCACAATCTCGCTCACTCAGTGGTAAAGACAACCATGCAGATGGTTGTGGAGCTGTTTGGCACGGGCTGAAAAAAGAGGTGGTGGAACTGGCCAGGAACTGTACCAGATGCCAGACCTCCAAGGTCCAGCGACACACGCGAGCCCCAATCCAGAACTTCGACCCAGCGGTTCGCAGATTCCAACACATTCACGTTGATGTCGTCGGGCCCCTGCCAGTGTCCAAGGAGTCTCGTTACCTCCTCATGGTGGTGGATAGGGCCACAAGGTGGCCGGAGGCCATCCCAATTAAGGTCTCCATGGAAACGTGCGCCAGGACTCTGGTCAGACAATGGATTGACCGTTTCAGAGTCCCAGTGCACATCACTACTGATAGAAGGGCGCAGTTCACGTCTGCCCTGTGGACTCAGATGGCGGAGCTCCTGGGGGTCAAGCTCCACCACACCACAGCGTACCACCCGGAATCCAATGGGTTGGTGGAGAGGTTCCACAGGCACCTAAAGGCATCACTTATAGCCAGGCTCTCTGGAGCAGACTGGGCGGTCGAACTACCCTGGGTCCTCCTCGGGATTAGGACAGCACCCAAGGAGGACCTGCAGGCTTCAGCAGTGGAGATGGTCTAAGGTACACCGCTTTCCCTGCTGGGTGAGTATTTCGGCCCAGACCCGACACTATAGACACCGACAAAAACCTGCCGGCAGATCTACGCAGACAATTGGCCTCCCTAGCTCCATCATCCCCGGCATGCCACGGCACCCAGCCGTTTCATCTCCCGAAAGAGCTCAACTCGGCCCAGTTCGTTTTTGTGCGGAGGAGACCACAAGCTGCACCACTACAGCAACCGTACGAGGAGCCATACAAAGTCTTGCACTGGTCCGGTGGAACCTTCACACTGGACGTTGGGGGAAGAGAGGAACCTTTTACGGTGGACCGCCTGAAGGCAGCCCATCTGGACTTATCACAGCCGGTGCAGATGGCCGCGTCCAAGCACCGGGGCCGGTCGCCAAAGCGACAGGATGCGTAGCCAGTTCTGGGGGGAGGGGTTGTGGCGGCACACATCCTTATGGCGAACCGGCCCCGCTTTTATCGCCATGTGGCGGGGCAGCCATGGGGAAATGGCATCGTCAGAGGTTTCTCTCTGACTCCAGTATCCCTTCCAGTGCGCACCCTGGGCAGGTGACTGAGCTCATGCACCAGGTGACTGCCCTTAAAGGGGCCTGCTGAATTTGAATAAAAACAGTCGTTAACAACCCTCAACGTGGTGGCTGTGTTTCTCCCACTGCTCACACCGCCACAATCTTGTATTTCTAGAATTGTAATTTATAGTAATTTTGAACCTTGTTCTGAACAATACAGCTGCCACAAAACAACAAATTTCATGACACACGTTCATGATAATAAACCCAGGATCACATTGGATTAGCCAAATTCAGCATCTTATACCATTAGCAAAGAATGGGAGAGGAGAAACTTGTTTGGTGGGTCAAAGCCATGTGTCAAAAATACCTCATGATATATGAATGTACAGACCAGAGACTCATTCACGTGCCTGGATTTGTATATTTTAACCTTGTTTTCATTGAATGTATAGAAGGAGTGTATCAGAAAAGAGTCAGCTATTTATTTTCACTGCATACTGATACCAAATATTAAGTAAATGACAGAGCAGCAAAGTTTTTTAAAAAATCTTAATAAAAAGGAAAAGCAACTATTTTTAAAAGCAAATAAAATAGAAAGGAAGTGTAGCACATCTGTATTTCTATAGAAGGATGTACTAATTTCCACCATTTCCTGGATGCTCATGGTCATTTCACCCAATAGCAATTCTTTAGCAACAAAAATAAAGCATCCAAAGATTTATTTTTGCCTTCCTAGTTAGAAAATGGGAGTTAAATTTCAGTCAGGTAATTACAGGGCAATTAATGTAGCATCTGTGCAAGGATATTTTCAAATTTTTGGATTAGATTTATGACAGCCCCTTCCAACTCCATCAATAAGATTTTTGTTTTCGTGAGAAAGGTTTAGACTTTTCAATTTTTCTCTCTTTAGCTATACAGCTGCAGACAACCAAAACAAACTCACGGGCCATCAGATCACAGGTTGAGAAGTACTGTTTGAGAGAACTGAATGAAAGAATGCAGTTATCTCTGAGGGTCCATGAAATTAGTGAGATAGGTATACAGACAAGAAACAGGAGGATTATGCTTTGAATGAAGGAAATGGAAGAGGCATTTGCCACTTATCTTAGTTTAGTGGTTGCACCACGATGATGTGTTAATCAGTACCAAGAAAGCATGTTAACAGTCGGAAAGGGTCTTTGAAATTTTAAATTATAAAAAGATTAAGAGTTGTTATCAGTGAGCATGATCTATTAAATTTTTATAAATAGCCAACTGGTTCATTGAAATCTTCGAGATACAGAAATCTGGAGCTCTTACATAGTCATTATTCAAGATCAACACTAATTTTTAGTTGCCTTCCCAAGTGAAGAAGGATGTCACTTAATTACTTCAGGAAGATGCCTGACTACAAGTTGCAGTTGCAAGTTGTCTGGATATTAAAGGCAGTTCAACACCACTTACTACCAAATCTTCTGAGTAAATTAAAGGATCAGGGACTCTGTCCCTCTGCAACTGGATCCTTGACATCCTCTTCAGCAGACCCCAATCAGAGTGGATCAACACCAACCATCCACACAATGCTGTGTGCTTCATTCCCTACTCCATTCCTTGTACAACAATGTGCAGACAAGCTCATTTCCAACTCAGTTTACAAATACACTAATGACACTACCACAGAATAATTGGAAACAAGTTGGAATACAGAATGGAGATAGAATATCCAGCTGGATGGTGCCCAAACAACAATGTTTTTCTCAACATTACCAAGACCAAGAAGCTTATTGCTGATATTAGGAAGAAGAAGCCAAGGAGCCATGTACCTGTCTATATTAATGCTAAAAAGGTGGAGAGAGTCAGAAACTTCAAGTTCCTGCATATATAGAAAGTGCCTCCACTTCCTTAGGAGTCTGGAGAGATTTGGAATGTCATCAGATACACCATAAAACTATCTGGTTTCAGAAAATACAGAAGCCTGAAAACCCGCACTGATAAGTTCAAGAATAGCTTCTTTGCAACCATCTCTTGGACCTCCCTTTATTAACCATGTACTGTCCACATTATTGCAAGTTACCTTTTAGAGAATTATTGTGAATATTTATTATCTATCTCTTTTAATTTAATTCAATCAGTGTACTATTTTGTTTCTCTGTTCATCTGCAGCAAGCAAACATTTTGGGCATGTGTACTTTGTACAATATGTGTGACACTAAACTTGTTATCTAAACTTGGAAAGAGAAACATCATTTCAGGTATGTGATCCTCCATCAGAACCGAAGAATCAATGGTACACCTGTGCACATGATCATGACAGCAAAATAGGCTTGGAACTGAAGAGAGGGAAGTCTGTGATGGAAACTTCAATTTCCTAAAATATAAAATGTAGAACTGCATTGGTGTCTGAAGATCACTGGCCTCAATTTTAATGACAAATTTGTAAAGATCTCCTTGCACATTATTAGAACCAAAGACAAAAGAGTCCAGAAAAAGGAGGTGCTTAGAAGTATGGATCTTTGGGAAAATATTTTTGGAATGGTTAATACCTCCTCATTTTGTGCTCGACATGCATTAATTCAGTTTAAAGTCAGTTGGGTTTATATATTGAAAGATAAATTGGCCCATATTTTCCTAATGTACATCCTATGTGTGATAGATGTAAATCACAAGTGGCCACACTAACACAGACGTTTTGGTCTTGTTCTATATTGGAGAAATATTGGACAGATATTTTCAAGACTGTCAGTTGTACTGGGTATTAGATTGCAACCTAATCCATTGACTGCTATTTTTGGAATTATAGTTCCACAGGTGGGTCGAGTTCCCACTTCTGTACATTGGGTTGTAGCTTTTACTACACTATTGGCCAGAAGAGCCATTTTATTTAAATGGAAAGATCCTAATTCACCTACTTTGATGCAATGGCTCTCTCAAGTTATATCATGTTTAAATTTAGAAAAAATTAGAAGTTGCACTTTTGATACCTCTGTTAAATTTGAAGAGACTTGGTTTCCTTTTATAAACTATTTTCATATGAGTTCATTTGTATTTTGACTTTACCTTCCAGACTGTTTTGGATATCTTTCGGTTTTTTTTTATTATTGGCAAGGACCAGATAAATAGTTTGCATTGATCTATTGTAGTGAACTCTCAGTTGAGGCTGCCCAGCCTTTTTTTGTTGTTGCTTTTCTTTTTTGTTTATTTTGGTAGGTTAGATGGCGTTTTAAGATTTTTTTTTCTCTTTTTTGAATATTCCAAATTGAAGAGAAACGGATAATATTGTTCAATATACCCATTGTAATGGGTAGTGCAATATATTAATGTTTCTGTTTTTAAAATTCGATTCTGTATTCTATTCTCCAAATGTATTGTTTACTATAATGTTTAATAAAAAGATTGAAAAAGAAAGAAAGAAGAAGTATGGATCACAAAATTAAGATTGTATTTTCTCTTCATGAAGTGGCAAAGGAGAGCTGAAAGCTCTTCATGTTATTAGGCTTCACTGGTGGCAAATTCCTCAAGGAACTCTGCAACTAGACAAAGTGAAGCTATCCGATACCAAAGAGAACAACTGGGATGGCAAGGATTTATTTCTGTTATCAAAGGTAGGGGTAGAGTTGGGGGATGGTCAAGCAAACCCTAGGACATTAGTGAATGTTTTCAGCATTCCATTCTGTAATTCTACCAATTAAGTAAGGTTAAGTGACTACCTCGGCTGCACCATTTCATCTGATGCAAGGATCGACAAAGAGATAGACAACAGACTCGCCAAGGCAAATAGCACCTTTGGATGACTACACAAAAGAGTCTGGAAAAACAACCACCTGAAGAAACACACAAAGATCAGCGTGTACAGAGCCATTGTCATACCCACACTCCTGTTCAGCTCCGAACCATGGGTCCTCTACCGGCATCACCTACGGCTCCTAGAATACTTCCATCTGTCTCCGCTCCATCCTCAACATTTATTGGAATTACTTCATTACCAACATCGAAGTACTCAAGCTGGCAGAGTCTGCAAGCATCGAATCCATGCTGCTGAAGACCCAACTGCGCTGGGTGGGTCACGTCTCCAGAATGGAGGACCATCGCCTTCCCAAGATCGTGTTCTAAGGCGAGCTCTCCACTGGTCACCGAGACAGAGGTGCACCAAAAAAGAGGTACAAGGACTGCTTAAAGAAACCTTTTGGTGCCTGCAACATTGACCACCGCCAGTGGGCTGATATCGCCTCCAACCGTGCATCTTGGCACCTCACAGTTTGGCAGGCAGCAACCTCCTTTGAAGAAGACCGCAGAGTCCACCTCACTGACAAAAGACAAAGGAGGAAAAACCCAACACCCAACCCCAACCAACCAATTTTCCCTTCCAACCGCTGCAACCGTGCCTGCCTGTCCCGCATCGGACTTGTCAGTCACCAAGGAGCCTACAGCAGACGTGGACGTACCCCTCCATGAATCTTCGTCCGCGAAGCCAAGTCAAAGAAAGAAGTGAATGAATAATTTAAATTCCATTTTATATTATGTTGGATTTTCAAATGTTACCACTATATTTACTAATTTCCATTAAAATGCCCTGATTTAAGTTCAGGTAACCTATCGACCAAAAGGTTTGCTTCCTAAATTTGAGTGTGGGTGGTGGAAATTATAAATTCATCGTGTTTAAGGTAACTATTGCCAATAATCATAGCCAAAGGTAAGAGGAATTACCAAAAAATTCCTTTGCCCTGGTTCTGACACTCGAGTTGCTTATAACATAAATAAGAAAGTGTGGCAAAGCTTCTCGAAATGGTTGGTGCAGCTTGTTTTAAGAGAGGGTATCTTTTTTTGTTACTTTCCCGCTGAGATTAGAAAATGCCTGCAGGTTTTCAGGCTTAGAAATTTATTTTTAAATCAAAGGCCATCAAAATGGAAGCATCATCCCTTTAAGAAGCAGAAAGTATTTATTTAATTACTGATATAATAATTAAAGAAAGGGCAGCAGTACTATGCAGGAAAAATTAAGTTTGATTTATTTTTCAATGCCAACCTACAAAGTTTCAACTCAATATAAAGGGTAGAGGCTAACTTTTCCTTCACTAAAGGGTAGTTGTAAATCTCACAAGGGGCTGCTTGTAAATCTGCCAAGTTACAAGTCTTTGCAAAACTGGAATTTCTCCTGCTGATTTGGAAACTTTAGCATCAATACTAGTTTCTATGATCTATTCAACACAAAGTTCCATAGTAGTGATGTTACTGACATATTTATGAAGCAATTAATATCTAACAATAAGCAGTTATCCTAAAAAAAGTGACATTAGTCATATAATTGAGGACATGAATGTAGCAGCTTGCACCAATTTCATCCAGGTTCTGAAGATAAACAAATATTTATCAATTATCTAGACAATATAAACTCTTCATTGCTTCAGAAAATGCAGCACTGTAGATACTGCATCTGGAACTAATTTTTCCAATTGCTTTAAGTGATGCCCATTGCTGACTGGGAAAATGTAGGGAACTGACCAGACAGACTAAAGGCACCAGAAGGGAAACTACATTATATTAAATGGCCTTTTCACTGCAGCAGCAATTCAATTTAGCAGTAGATTGACAACACAATGAAGGTCAGCTTTTACTGCCTGCACAGTGGAAAGGGAATCTTCTGGCGGTAGCTTTTACATTGTGTTGAAATTTAGCAGAGACAGTACAAGTACTTAAAGATCAGCAATATTTATAATTCTCAAGAACCATTAATAAAACTGAAATGATCTTTGTATTTTTTTTAATGTCTACATACACATTCCATTAACAAATTTGGAAAATTTAAAAAATGCTTTGCTCATAGAAGATTATTTGTTTCAGTGATTGTTTTTAATTCTCAATTCTAACATGACAGAAATATCTAAATCTATTACCTTACTTTGAGCCGCAGCAGATTTGGAAAGACTTGAAGGAAACATACTTTTTAAAGTTACTTTTTAAAATCCCACATAATTATTAGATTACCTCATGTATAATTTCCTTCTTTGAATGTGCTAACTTGATTTGTATATTCTATTCTACGATCCGTATATCACTTTCTACTTTGGGTGCACATATATCCAAAGTTGTTCCATTTGCGGGTTCAACCCTAGCACATTGGACAAAGAGCATGAAAGGCAATAAATGCACTAACAAAATTTGCAAATGATTGATCATTTTAAGCTTGTAAAATTTACAACATACATTACTCACCATGGATGATTACACTTAATAGAACCAGCAAAAATAATGATTGACACTCTAGCGCATTGTATAATTTCTTTCGAATTGAAGATATGAAAGATTAACTGAAGATTAACTGAAAAGGTCTCTCTGGTGTCTCTCTTGCACCAAGATATGAACTTCATTATGGATTTAACATAGATCTATATGTCACTTATTTGTGGGAAAGCTACCTTTCCCACAAAGATATCCAGATTAAATGAGAACTTCCAAAATTAGACAGGAGGTGCGGTGGTGCATGAACTGTTCCTCTGTCACAGTAGTATGAACCCATATTCATAAACCTTGAAAGCATTAAAAATCAATTACCAACTGATGGCATAATCGTTTACCCCTTCATTGTAACCATAAAGGCAGGCCTGCTTTAGACCAAAGCATCAGAATCAAGCTGATTGCATATTTTGACAAATTAGATGATTAACTGAAGACGTCAAGCTCAGGCCCACTGCATCTCTATAGACCTGTCGAAGGCAAGGGAAAAGAATTGTTGTTGAAATGGATACATGTCCAGAGAGACACTTGTCCACTGGGATGCTAAAAGGGGCTGCAAGAGCAGAGCCACTTTTAGCATTGAATCAAACAGTGGTCAGGCATTGATCAGCATCACAGCTAATACAATTCTGATGACTCAGCCTTGTTTAAAACTCAGAAATCTAATATTGAACAATTCAAAGATGCATTGTGGGTAAAATAAACGGGAACAAATACTAAAAAAAAATTCAACCATAGTCTTGCATTGTGCATTTTATATCAACACCCTTTCTTCATCTGCAAAGAAAATTTATAAATTTAATTACGGCAATTATATGTTTTCCCTTTCTTCCAAAGCTGAACTGGGTCTTTGTCTGATAAGACAGTAAGGAGTTGCCATTTTTAAAAAATTGTTACTGATGCTTTCCCTTCAAAATATATTTGATTGCCTGCATAATAAATGAAAGGAATTCTATTATTGAATATTATCCATCACAGATGTGTTTCAACAGAAGCTATTTGCCATGGTACCTCACTTCTACCCTCCCCTCAATAAAACTTGAAAATAAAAAGGCCAATATTTTCAGATACAATTAGACAATCCAGAAACAAGCAAAGTATTTGGTTTAAAAATTAAAGATGAAGATTATCAGCAAAGTTTGCATAATTTCCTTGGCAATGACAGGCATCCATCACAAATATCAATGTAAAATTTCTTGAAATTTGGAAAGTTTTCAAAAAAGAAGATAAAGACTTTCTTAGTCTTTCAGTGATATTAGAGCAGCATAGTACATTTGTAAACCCAATTGGAAAAATATTCTTGTTAGCCAAACACAGACATGTGACACCATTAGGAAATATGATGAACAGTTGGTCTGTTGTTCTTCCTGGGGCATAAATACAGTGGATATTTTTTAAATAGACCAGTCATCAGGGGGAGCATGCAAACAAGTCAGCAACAAAAGTTCATTCTATGGAAGCTTTTTGAAACATTTATTAACTATCAATATAATTTTACAGGGGCAAAGCATCATTTTATAATGCTCTTTAAAATTCAAACTCAAATAACCTCATTTGGGGTCACCCAAGATGGAAACAAGATATTTGACGTAGCAACATGCCAAATTATTTAAATGGCATTTTTCTTAAAAGTGATGAATTTCAATGCTGGCAAATGGAAGATATCAGCATTGAACCCACAAAAATGTTAAATATTATCTGATAATCCCTCTAATGATCAAAAGTAACTGTTACATAACTACAAGTAGTAATCACTTGACCAATAAAGTAATAAATATTTTTCATCATTAAACAGGCAGAGAGCAACACCCCAACATATTTGAACTAATGTCCATGATTTCTTAAATACGGAATTAAAATGCAATGTTGTGGAATTCAAGAATACCAGCCACTAAATTCATTTAGCAAGTTATCATTCCCAACCAAAGCAAACCTTATACTGAACTCCTACTTTTTACGAAGCAATTCCTGCATAAAAATGATCAAGTTACACGTTATGGTCAACCAGTTAGTCATGCCATGTGATGATCAATTGCCTGGAGATTAAAATTCTATCAGGCACTGAAGCTCCACCGATAATGCAGCATTAATGAATATTTCCATTGCAATGAACATATCTAAATGCGGTTAGGCCGCGAGGATTATTCAAGATTACTTTTATTGTCCTGTAATAATACAAACAATGTAATATTACTCAAAATTTCTTTTTGCCTGCTGTAAGGCAAACAAAGAGTCACCATTAATGCTGCCTGGCACCCTGAACAGAGAGAGAGAAGCAAAAGACAGTCCCTCCAGAGGACACCTACAGCATACCCACTGCCTCTGTAGCTACACAGACCTTTATTCGATCCACTGGCAACCCGAGCTCCAGATACAAACTTCCAAAATGAACAGGAAGTATTCAGCACCCAAGGTCCTTCCTCAGCCTTTGTTGCACTAGCACCCTCTCGAATCCCGCAGCATAGACTAGCTCCCTTGAGCCAGTCTCCAGCACCCCACAAAGTCACCTGCAGCCCACAGCTAATGTGACTCCTTCGAGTGCAAATCACCAAACGCTTGCAGCCTATGTGAGTCCTTCAGCAGCAGAGCCCCTTGCTGATACGGTGCCCTGGTCACCATCCTGTAGGGTCATCTCTACGCTTCTCCTTCTCAGTGAGGGAGGATCTCCCCTTATCTGATATCCTGCGCTAGTCCACTGCTTCCTCCGAGTCTACAAACCTTCATGGTCCTCTGCCCAGCACAGACGTTGCCAGCTTGGGCACAGACCATGCAAATGCAAGATTTTTTAATGTACTGTCATCTTCTTTAACGGGCCGTTTAAAGCCTGGATGGAGCTGCCAGAATTGGAACCAGGTAGTAGGACCCTGATGAGCAGTCCTGTGCCACTGCTGCCACTTTATCGGGGCCGCACAAGCAGCAGCGCTACCATTACAGCAGCTCCGCCTTGTTTTTATTTACCACCCAGCAGCAGTTTATTAAATCTACAGAACTGCAATTATATTAGAAAAATGATTTTTCCAGAAGAGAAAAACACATTGCATTCTTTATTTTATTGTGAAGCTTATTGATTTGTTCATTAGTAATAACTCATGAAGGGCACCACTAGATCTACCTACAATATTTTTTTTGTAAGAACCCCTTCAATGGCATATTACAGAAGCGCAACTGGGATAATGTGCATCTGGATTCTAAAAGCATTATAATGTCTGAATGGTTGCCTCCATTATAAATTTTAGCATTAATGATTTATGCAAAGTCAACTAACATATTAGCATGGCCAAAATAAATCACAAGTGAATTTACATTTTAACCAGCTATTAGCAAAATGCAAAGAACATAGAACAATACAGTAGAGGAACAGACCTTTCAGACCATAATGTTTCATGATGCAAAATTAAATTAATCCCACCTGCCTGCACCGTATCCCTTATACCAGGGTGTCCATGTGCCTGTCTAAGTGACTATTAAACATCACTATTGTATCACTGGCAGCATGTTCCAGGCATATACCACTGTTGAAAAAATAAACTTGCTTCCTTTAACTTTACCCCTCTCAATGTAAAACTATGTCCTCTAGTTTTTGACATTTCCATCTGGGGAAATATAAGCCTCTCTTAATTTTATAAATAGCCAAAGCTAAATTACTCAATAATGGATATTAATCCCTGCCTCGCAAGATTTACTGAAAGATATATTCTACTAAGATTACAAATTGTTGCTGATCAATTGATTGTACCCTTTGTTAGTTAATATAGTTAGTCAAAGGTTTTCACCATTACCTCTAGAACATTTAAGTACATAATGGGTGATAAAACCACGAAGTTCATATTAGCAAAAAATTTATTTTTACTTTGCTTCTTAGCAAATTATGAATATAATTTAAACCAAATGAAATTATTTTAGAAAAAGACACAGGTTTCATTCATGTAACTGGTTACTGCAGAATGGCAACAATGAAATCCCATCATTTGGAAAGTCACAACTTGCAGTGTGTGGCTAAATAGAAAAATACCAGTAACAGCAGTTTGCTTCTCTTGAATGCTATGGCAGCTTATGGAAACTTTCTTCTTGGGCCAGCTGGCATTGGTCCAATTGCAGCATATTTTAAAAATACTCACATGCTACACTTTATTGACTGCTATATTAATCTAATAAAAATTAAAATGCTGGATAGTTCAGAAGCATTTTACGTGAATTATTTTGCGTATGACTGTTGTATATTTTTAAACTGTACAACATCCACAATAGAACATCAAGTTTTCAAATTTATCGAGAGTTGAAATAGTGCAGTTTTCAATGTAATGATATTATGAAGTATTAACAGGCAAGCAAGAAACATTTTGCAAGTGTAAAATATACCATAGGTGTTGTATACTATAGTTTCTTTCAACACGGCATTCAACTTTATCCTTATAGCAAATAACACGAACTTCAAATTTGCAATTTGTAATTTATGAAAAGATACTAAAAAAAAGTTATTTGGCATGCAAGTGTATTAATAACAGAGCAGTGAACATATGCAGATTCCCACAAAATAACTAGACATGGAAAACAAAATAGTTTTTTAGTGTCGACATTTCATGGCCTTAGTGTCATCTCACTACCATATCTCAATCATTCAAAATAATTGGATTCCTTCCAACAGTTTCTTGGAATTTCTCTGCTAAAATTAAATATTTAATTCTCAGCATGCAAAAAAAAAAGTTATCTGACACTCATTTCTTGAGTATCGAGCAAAAGAAAATCAAATTGGGGGACAAGATTAATAAATGGAGTTTTCTCTCAATGTAAGCTGCATGCAGGCAAAGGTTCTAGGACTAGAATAGTTCCCATAGTGCCTTACAGGATTCACCAGTAGAGAAGTCCTGCGAGAAGTTCCCAGCAAAGTATGACACACATGCTCAATTTGAATGCTACATTCTTGTTAGTTCTTTAGAAACGAACTTTTAACGTTAAAGACATTTACTGTTTTCTGCATGTGCTTGTTAAGATTTCTAGTTGTTGCAGCTATCAAGTCTTACAACTGAATCAGGAAGATAGCTGTGTTTATCAGCTGCAGCAGCAGACATTTCAGGAGGATTGCAATTAAACAGTGCCATTGTGGAGAAAGCAGTTAAGATGACCAGATCATAGAAGATGTTACTGGGATTAACCCACAAGACAAAACCTTAATCAGACTTCAAAATAAAGCTTCAGTATCTACTTTCATTCCCTGAAATGATCATATTTCTCTTCCATCATTGAGAATTAAGCAGCTTACAGCTGGATGGCAACTCAGCACATGCAGTTGCCAGTAGCAACAGGGCACACAATTGTGTTTCCCAGCCAAATAACAAGGCTTTCGCTGTCCCTGTTGACTGCTTCAGAAACATTTTTGGATGTACTGTCAACAGTTTAGTTTCATTAAAAAATCAAGCCTTTTTTATAGGCAATATTAAAAGGGTGTTAATTGGTTTGTTTATGTGTTGAAAACAGTAATTTTGAGAAATAATATTAATTGCACTTGCAAGCAAATTCTTATCATTAGTACTTGAACTAATTAAATTATGCAGACATTTTAGCCACAAAATCACATCTAGATTTCATGATCCCATGAGAATTTAAGTTGTCGTTCATTTGGATCTCGGAGTAAAATCCAACTTCAATACTGTCTGAAAACATTGACAATAAATTCAACAGCAGAATATATTTATGCTTCTTACCCAGACTATGAGAGAACATCCTTAGAGCAGAGGTCCTTCACATAACAGTCAGACTAATCCTCACAGCAATCAAACAGCAGCATACAAAGATCCAGAGTTGATAAACTTTCTCCCCAGTTTACGGCCAAACCCTGCCAACTGCAGTAAAAACAATCTTTCGCTTTGCTTTGTTGTGCTTCACTGGTTTCTCAGGGAGAGGGGTACTTAACATGTGTTTAGGGACGACTGCTGCCTTTGAAGGTGGCAGTTTCCTCAGGGATAGAAGCTTACAGCAGATCAAGAGCGTACTGCTGATGCTCTGTGTGCGATCCTACAACTGGGCCTATTAATTCTCGTCCCTAAGAAACTACCGAGAATCTGCTGTCGAGTGAAGCCCATCTGCTGCCATCATAATCAGTCTCAACTGAATGGCTCTGACAAATCTGTGCCTGCAGCAGGGGTTAGGGAAGTTGGTGCAGGGGGAAGGGTCTGTTTCTTTTGTCTGCAGAAAATCAGGTTATTGTGAATGGAAAGGCACTTTGGGAAGTGGAATTAAAGAGCTCCATATACCATCCAGGTTAAAGACAACACCAATCCCCATCGCCAAACATTTGTTGCTAATGAACTAAATGAACAATTACCTTAATCAGATTAGCAATTTGTAGCATGAAGCACAATGCGGCTAAATGTATATCTCTAGGGTAATTTATATGAATAAAACTGCTGTATCAGGTGACGAACAATCATTTTGTGAAAGGTTGTAGCAGAGAACAAATTCGACTTCAAGCAGTAATCAATAAAAATGGCCATTATTGCTTTTTTATGATACCACACTGTCACAAATTGTTTTCATTTTTAATTCAACTCTGCACTGTGCAAAGACGAGTTTAATTCTTCATTTCATGCCTGTTAGTTCTCAGTAAAGCAGTGTCTAAATTACAGATTAAACTATTGAAAAAGCACACGAGTACACAAGCTATCAAAAAAAAATCAACACCAGAAAAAGTTCAATATTCATAAAAATTGAATGAAATGAGTTTCCAAGTATATAAGCATTTTGCCTCACTACTGGCAGTAATCATTTATTTTGAAATTGAAAAAAGTTAATAAAATATAAAGAAAATATATATTTATTTCATGAGTGACCACTAAAAGGCATAACAGAATTTATATTAATTCACTGATTGTTCAAATATCAATACTAAACGCCACAAAATGATGGGTTAATGTCAGTGTATTCATCAACTTTTCCTATGTTTATTTTATCATATGTTATTCACATGCTACAAAAGTAGAAAGTTTGCATTGCTAAAATTAAATCCAGAAATCAACATGAAACATGGGTCAAAAAAAATCTAATTCTGTGGTAAACCACTGTCATCTGTTGGGGCACACCCATTGGTTGACTGTACCTGAATAAAGATGACTGTTCCACATCCCCTTCCCCAACCCAGGACAGTTGAGCAGCATGGACGTGCCTCCATTCCCAGGACAGTTGAGCAGGCTTGTGAATAAAAGCCTATCAGTTTTGCATAACTTCCAGTCATTTGGAGTTATTGATGGTGCATCACATTCGCTCCATTTACAGGGACTAAAAGCAGCTCATTGAACACCCTCAGTTTCAGAAGACAGACTTCAGATTGTGATTAAGTGATTATCATCAACCCCTGTGCAGCAAATTTTGAACATCGCAAGTCATGGTGGTGAATCACAAGTGTCTCTAGCATGAGAGAAAATGAAGATATAGGAGGGGGTGATCTTGGGCTCTTAGACAAGTCAAGTCAAGTTTATTTCATGTGAAACAGCATTCTCTGGTCCTCAATGTAAAACGTACAGACACACAACCTGACATAGCATATATACAGACAAACATTTCATATGCAGGACAAGCATTCCATCTATACAAATAAATAAATAGATATTGTTTGGTACAAGCTTAGGCAAATGAAGAAGGTCCTATGGTTTTGTACGTGAAAGTCTCGGATGGTTAGTGTGAGCAGCTCATTTGATCATTCAGCATTCTCACTGCCCCTGGGAAAGGCAATACTCAGAACAACTCTGGAACTTTTTGTTATTCTGCACATTTTTGTTCAAGTATTTATTTCTAAATTTAATTTACAAAATCACTGCTTAGTTTGCAATGGCTGCAAAACAATGGTGATTCAAAAGCATTAATATATACTGTATATATTAAATCCAATGCAATCACAGGACCTTCATTTGGCTTGACTTGTTTCAATGCATGTTCCAATCAAATGTCTCAAATGCCTTTCAGGATTTTGTTAGATGAGAAACTTAAGCCTCAAAATTGAGTTTCAGCTCAAATTTTACCCCAGAGTGTCTGTTGCGAGCACTAACTTTTGAGTTCATGAGAGCCAACTGAAACACTGCCAGATTCCTCCATATGCGTACAAACAAAATTCACGAAACACAATCCATGTTCTTATTTGAAACCCAAACAGACTTTTAAATTTGCTGGTAATTTCCTCGCCAGAGTTGCCTGTACACTAATAATTTCCTTCCTACATTTTCTTTATTTTTTCCACTTTGTCTGACCTCAGTGACACTTTTACTGACTCAGAACTGCTCAGATTGTGGACCCTTCCCTATCCCTTTTGCAGGATAAACCTATTTAAATTATAAAGCAGTTTTCACAAAAATCTACTCAACTGTATTTGCCTAGTTCTTTCTTTCTTTGGCTTGGCTTCGCGGACGAAAATTTATGGAGGGGGTAAAAAGTCCACGTCAGCTGCAGGCTCGTTTGTGGCTGACAAGTCCGATGCGGGACAGGCAGACACGATTGCAGCGGTTGCAGGGGAAAATTGGTTGGTTGGGGTTGGGTGTTGGGTTTTTCCTCCTTTGCCTTTTGTCAGTGAGGTGGGCTCTGCTGTCTTCTTCAAAGGAGGTTGCTGCCCGCCAAACTGTGAGGCGCCAAGATGCACAGTTAGAGGCGTTATCAGCCCACTGGCGGTGGTCAATGTGGCAGGCACCAAGAGATTTCTTTAGGCAGTCCTTGTACCTTTTCTTTGGTGCACCTCTGTCACGGTGCCCAGTGGAGAGCTCGCCATATAACACGATCTTGGGAAGGCGATGGTCCTCCATTCTGGAGATGTGACCCATCCAGCGCAGCTGGATCTTCAGCAGCGTGGACTCGATGCTGTCGACCTCTGCCATCTCGAGTACTTCGACGTTAGGGATGTAAGCGCTCCAATGGATGTTGAGGATGGAGCGGAGACAACGCTGGTGGAACCACCATTTGCCTAGTAATAAGGTGATATTAACACATGTTCATTGGGGTATACTTGATCAATATGTGCTCTCACTTCAGTTTCAGCTAGACTCATGTGGAAGGTCAAAGATCTCATGAGTGGCATTGTTTTACATTTCACTCCAAAAATAACATCTCACAAATTAGATAAACTTTATGTTTCAGTGTGCAGTTTATAGTATTACGTGCTCCTATTTTCAGTCCATTTTAAGAGAACAAATCAGGGTGCAAGCTCTGCAGGCCCTGGAGATTGATTGTGGGTTGACAGGCTGAGGACTGTGTGTACCGAAATTCAATACTTCTGAAGAGAAAGGAAGTGCGGGGGCACAGATGCAGAGACCATGTGACCATCATATTAAAGCAAAAGGACACTGTTTGCTCAGGGGCCATTTTAAGGAGACGGCAAGGACCTCTTTGTAGTGATACTAGGCTGAAGTGGCCTCGTATGGTTATAGACAATATGTCTGATTTCTCCATGTTATAGGGGAATCAGTATTCTATACCATGAGCAAAAGGGAAGGTCACTTTGAACAGCTGACCCACAAAAGGGTTCTGGAAGCTTTGTGAGAATCACATCCCTTTGAAAAGATGAAACTGTTGCATCAAGACTTTGCTGTCAAGCAATCAAGTTTTCCTTGGTATCCTGGTCAATTTTAACTCTTTACTCACCATCACAAGGAACAGTTTATTCTGGCATAATTGCTGTTTAGAGGGGCTCAATGTGCACATATTATCTGCTAAATTGGAGAAAGGTTGTCCTGAGATCATGAAAATATTTTTAAAAAGCAAAACTTTACCTTTTATTTAAACTCATGGGGAAATTCTCCCGCAGAAATATTGTGCAGTTAATACATTGCAAAATAAGTTTTACGTATGTACTAAAATTAATCACAATATGATTAAAGACATGGTGATAGAGGGATACATGCCATATGCAGGCAGATGAGATTCATTAGATTGGCACTATGGTCAGTGCAGACACTATAAGCCAAAGGGTTTGTTCCTGTGTCTCATTGTGGCTTGGCTGAAGTCAGACGTCCTTTGACTCTGAGGCTGAGTCCTCTGGTCTTAGGCTGTCCCATTACTTTAAACATCTTCTCCAGATCCATTCTATCCAACCCGTTCAGTATTCAGTAGATTTCAATGAGATCTCCCTTCATTCTTCTAAATTCCAACGAGTACAAGCCCAGAGTCGTCAAATACTCACCATTCATTGATACTATTCAAACCTGAGCCACTTAAGGTTGTTTGTAGTCATCCTTGATAGTAACTTGCAAACTTCACTTCAAGGAACAATCATCTAACAGCTTGGCAACAACTGTGGAAATAGTAGGATAGACAAAGGCATGCAGAGAACTTAAGGGAATGTGCAAAGGTTGTACAGTTTTCACCTTGATTGGGGGCATAACAATGATTGAATGCTTGGTTCTTACTGTCATACATCATGCAAAAGGTGGTATAACAGTGATTATTAACTGAGGGATGGCAATTATCTCAATGGTTTCTCTTCAATTGTTATCATTCATGCAATTGAGGCCTTCCTGATATGTCCTCACTTGTTTTTAATCTCTAATTACTATTCAGACTAGTATCCAACCATCTTTCTGATCCAATGTAGTGCTTGTGGTGAGGAAGCTTTAACATTGGTTTTTATGTGGACTTTTGCTTATGTGCAATATGAAGTTTTGTAATTAAAGGTTCAATGGCATATTTTCAGTGTACACAATTCTTGCTGGTAGCCTCAAAGAAGCAATTATAATTTTTATGTTGGACAGTGGTGTAATCACATGAATTTCATACATACATTGCTATAGAAATTAATTATTCACAGGCTAGCAAGTAGGCCTAATTTTCCTTTCATGCCACTGAATTTAGCCTTGCTCTTAAATTCAGAACTGTTTCGGGATGATTTTCAAATTATTGGTACAAATATAAGACAATATTTAATGTAATTAATATATATAATTCTTGTTTTACTCTAAATCAAGGTGTAATGGCACCAGGCTTGCCTCCATAAACTTGCATGGTTGCACTTGACTGCATTATTCTGATGCTATAAATTGTTGTAAATTACCTTTCAACTAAGCTTGAGACATTAAGAGTGCAAATTTGACTCTTAATAATTTAACATAAAAATGTGATGTCATTTACACAATGGCGTGATTTTGTTGACCAATTGAATAAATTATTACTGACTTGATAAAAGCATGGATTGACTGAAATATTATGAAAGAGAGAGATGCACAAATTTATGGCCCCTTAACCTATTAGGGGTACAAAGGATGAGAAGTGACCTGCCAAAGAACTAAAATTAAGTATCAGTAAACATGGATTGATTATTGTAACGTCTGCAAATCAGTGTAATCATTGAGCACAACAGTTTAGCCGTGCTCTTCCGGCTACATCATCAGTGCAAAAGAGCTTTATTCCACTCTGACCCTAAAGATTAGTGTTGATTGGGACAGAATCCTGTTGCCATATGGGGAAATAAAGTAGAGTGCGACTTCATTTTGGATCAGTTGAGTACTTAACAGCTGAATTATATTTTACATTGTAGATTTTCCACGGTAATAATAGCAGCAAAATTGCACATCATTTCATCATTCTGATGCATCACTGACCTTCAAGCTCCAAGGTTAATGAATTTATTAACTCTGTTTTGGTCTGGATGGCATAAGCTCTACATTCTTCTTTCAGCAAGGAGCAAATAACAGAAGTTATCAGTAAGTCTATACCTGCCTTTGTATGCAGACATATTGGATCCCAGTTAACTCATTAATTTTGAAAAGAAATATTAATTGTGCCAAAGGACGTGCCGAGTGTGGCACAGAAATTGGCCACTCAGCCCAGCCATTTAATGCCAGACTCAATGTTCCACACACGTTTCTTCTCATTTATCTGGTGTATCTTTATTTTCCTGTGTGCTTATCTAGTTACCTGTTGAATACATCTTTGGTACTTGCTGCAATTATTGTTTGTACATTTTTGTGATAGTCTTAAATGTTAAAAAAAAAAGCTCCTGCTGAATTCCCAGATGAGGAATTCTTTTCTCAATTTTATTGTCTTTCAGAATTTTAAAAAGCATGGTCAATTCATCCCCTCAGTCATCTCTCTTCTAGAGAATTAGATGTAATGGATCTGTATTAATATTAATATTTAGGTTAATGTTAAGTTGTAGTGGGTTGTGCGCGAGCACAGTGAAAGAACTGACACAGCAGGCTGTGAGCTCATGAAGCACAACTGATTTACTTTTGAAGTTTGCGCTGCAGCCTTTAAGGCCATTCTGATCTGCCCCTTGTGTCCCAGAACTAACGTCACATTGACATAAACGCATACACGTATTTCCGGTCTGTACCAGAAGAGAAGGATCCGTGATGTCATCTTTGTCATGGCTGCCCTGCTGACTGCATGTGACAAGCAGGGCTGGTTTGCTGGTGCAATTATGTGCACCACCACAAAGCTATATTTCATATTAAAATATCTTATAGAGTTATAAGTTATAGAATTAAATGTATTTCTAGTAAGTTAGTTGTGGGCTGGTACATGGTCACACACAGGTCACAGCACAGTTACAGAGAACATTTACATTTACAAAGAACCATTGTAATCAGAGACAGAGAGTTCATTCTCAGAGTCGATGCATCTGGAAAGCAGAGCCATAATGGAACAGAAGTGTTCTTAATTGAAACTCAAGTACCAGGTGTGGTTCTTAAAAGCAATTAAGCCTCTTGAACAAAGTGAACATGGATTCAGATCGAGATGGCAGCGCGTTCACATTGTGAGACTCAGTGTCTGACAGGAATTTGTAAAATAGCGTTGAAGTACTTGCTTGTATTCTGCATGTTTGTCAAATATAACTGTGCATCACAGCTGCAGTAGATGGACACTTTTGGAAGTTTATCACTGTTGCAGTGATGCAGGTTTAATTCATTCATGGAGCTCATTTAAATTTGATCAAATCCCCCCCCTCCTCCCCCCAGAGCTGGAACAGACACTGCAGACTTGCCCCAATCGGAAGGCAGAGAAAGTGCGGAGGCCTGCGTGCCAGGCTACAGCTAAAATCACTCAGGCCAGTGCTAATGAGTCTTTTCCTTGTTAATGCTCAGTCTCTGATGAACAAAATGGATAAGTTCAAGACCTGGGTCCTCACACAGGAAAGGTTCACAAACTGTAATGGTTTTTACAGAGACATGGCTCAGTAGTGGGATACTAGATAATGTGGTGGAATTGGAAGGTCGAATGACTTTCAGGGCTGACAGAATAGTGGCCGCGACAGGAAAAAGTAAGAGAGGCAGGTTGTGCATCTATGAAAATGAACCATGCTCCACTAACTCTAACATTACTGACGCTCACTGCTCTGCAGATCTGGAGGATCTGATAATCAAGTTCAGGCCTTTTTATGTACCAAAAGAATTTTCTTGTATCATTTACTGATTTCACTTGGTCTTTGAGTTCATCAATTTTGATCAAAAAGGCACAACAATGATTTTATTTTTTGAGATGCATGAGGAAGATACACCTCTGCCCAAGAAATCTGTTGGATTTCTATAGATGCCCAATTGAGAGCGTGCTGACATACAGTATTTCGGTGTGGTATGAGAACTGTACTGTACAAGAAGGCACTCCAGCGGGTAGTGAAAACTGCCCAACAGATTGTTGGAATGCAATTGCCTACCATCAAATCTATCTACAGGGAATGATGTTTGGGCAAGGTGAGAAATATTATCAAAGATGCAACATACCCTCATCATGAACTATTTACTCTCTGACCATTGGAAAGACACCTACAAAAGCCTTCACTCATGTACCACTGGGCTTAAAATGAGCCTTTTTTTTCATGAAGCCCTGACAATGTTAAACATCAATTCATGAGGCTGAGTTTGTATTTTATAATCAGTAATTTTTAAAAATTCATTTTAGAATAGAGTGGTTTTAATTGCATATGGTTTATTGTTTGTTTTTATTGTATAATTTTTATCATAATGTATGTAACTCTATTTTAAATTCCAGTCTATGCTGGTTGTGTTTTATTGGCTGGACTACCAGCACAATGATAATAATGTGTATCATCATGAGGTCAGAGGTTATTATCAATATGGTGTGGTTTTGGAATAGACAAGAAGTTTTGCAGAAATAAAATTAAAACTCTTATGGTTTCCAAGAATTGAGACTGATCTCATTGATGACGTAAATGTCACATGATTTGGAGAAATATATTATCAAATTCAGACATTTTTGGTTCAGTTCAAAAGTCAAGACCCTGTGACACACACACAGGAGTTGCACCCTTGTGAAAGACGGGGTCGAATTACAGTAACCAGAATAGGTGCTGTTATGTGTTACTCCTAACAAAAGAGGAAATCAGAAAATAAGTGGATTTCACAAAGGAAACCATTTTTCGACTGCTCTTTCGAAAATAAAGAGTGCGGCCTCATTGTGGAAGGAAATTCTGAGACTCTTAAGGAGAAAACTGAAAAAGAAAACTCAACCTCCTGGAAAGACAGGACTTGCATTATCATATCCACAGAAGATACAACATAAGTGGCTTTTAAATAAATGTCCCGCATCGGACTTATCAGCCACAAACGAGCCTACAGCTGACGTGGACATTACCCCTCCATTAATCTTCATCCGCGAAGCCAAGCCAAAGAAAGAGAAATAAGTAAGATCACTTCTCATGTGTGCCCAGAAGATGTTCTACTCCTTTTTGAAGAATATCTCTCTAAAAGAGAGCCATGTGAGTTTAAAGAGATCTAAAAATATAATGTTTAAAAGGGCTTCATAATTACATCTGAACTGTGATTTAAAAGGATCCTGAAGTCAACAAGATATCTGAAACTTTTGACTTTTTCAGAATCAAATTTAAACTGTAATGGTTTTGGACTTTGATACACATACACACACATTTACATTTGTGCATAGTAAGTTAAAATTTAGAGTTAAGTTTAGAGATAAGTAAGAAATATTATGTTGTTAATAGTTTAATAAAAACTATTATTTTGAATTTACCATTCTCTGGTGAATTTTCCATTTCTGTTCCTTTGTTAATACTAATAAGGTTAGTTAGTTCACAACAAGGAACTTTAATATATTCAATCCTTAAAGCCAATTATAATCTCTTTTTTCTACTATCATCCTTAATCTTTTCTGGCCCCTTAACCAGTACCTTTACATACTCCCAAATCTGAAAACAAGACCATGTATAATGAAGCTTGATGGAAATTTAACATTGGTTATTTGATTTTTCTTCCTTTATAATTGTAGTACAGTGCATGTTTTTCCTCTTGAAGATCCTATATTGCTGCACTAAGATACAAACCAAAATTGTATTTCTCCTCTATGTCACTTTATTGCTTATCATGTTCAAACTAAAATATACCACCACTCTTGTTAATTCTCAGTTCCACATTGATTCTAGAAGTTTATTCATTTATTCTTGTCCATTTTCCATATGCCTGGATTGTTATTTCTCTATGTGTTTATTTAACACAAAATGGGTACTAAAATATAGTTTTCTCTTCTGTCTTTAACCATTGGCTTTTTAAAGTCATTATTACTTTAGCTGCTTTTCTCTCTATCACAGATATTGCCTTTGATCTCTTCACAAACACTTAATTCCTTGCTTTTCCAAATCTACAGAAGGCTCTTTGGGCCAAAATGTTGACTCCATTTCTCTCCCCATGAATGCTGCTTGATATGGTGAGTGCAAATAGCATTTTGTGTTTTTGTAGTATATTTGAGTAGTTTTTTGGCTTTGCTGCATATACAGCAAAAATGTTCTTTATATTTCTTCCTTGCCATTGTTAACATAATAACCCAACTGAATAATAACAAAACAAATGAGCTTCAGGTTATAATTTGAATCCAAATTCCAAAACTATATTCGAAGCCCTCTCTTTGGCAAGCTACCCATTGATTACAGGTGGTTGGAATTATCAAAATATTAGTTAAATAAGTCACAATTCCCTTGATATATAGCTGTTAGGCCTGATACTAGCTAATGAAGCATGCAATTTGAGGAAATCTGGTTTCAATCACACCTCTCAACAATCACATCCAATAATTGTGGCTGAAGTCTGTGACAAATTAATCAGATTTCCAGACAATTTGATTACATTACTGGGCAAGGGCTCAGACTATTTTTTAAATCCAAGTACATGTCAGAATGCACGTACACACAAAACTATATTTTAGAGTAAGTAATGATTCATAAAAAAATGCATGCAGCTTCTTGGAGGAACTCGGCATGCCGAGCAACACCTGTAAAGGGAAATGGGCTGAGAATCTTAACGAAGACATCTTATTTTCTAGCCTTCTCAAGACTCAAATCAGTCATCCAAACAACAATGACACCACCTTTGCCTGCCGGTTATGTTGACAAAGGGTCTCGACCCAATATGTCAACACTCCATTTCCCACCACAGAAGCTGCCCGAGTTCCTCCAGCAATTTGTTTTTTGTTCCACGTTCCAGCATCTACAGTCTCCTGGATGTAGTAAATAATAAATGCAGTAAATGTAACACCACAGTTTGAGGAAAACTGGGGGAATGCCAATCTTGAAAGTGTGAGGAACACTTCATCTATAACTGGGGAAATGGATTAGAAAGTCATATGTTGGGGCTGAAAATGAGCCATGCAATGCAAAGAGAATAGCATAAGTCCAACATCTAAGTCATACAAATTCAGTTTATACCTCCGGTTTTCTTCTTTTTATTCTTGTATTGGAACACAATTCCATTAATTGCAACTTTCACTGCCGAGAAGTCATTCTTCATGAGGGAGTGCATTTTATATTTTTGTTCTCAGACGTTCTTTACAGATCAACCAAATGGATCACCATAGCTATACCCCATCCTACCTCTGTGAGATATTTACACAAACAGTTTGTGACACAAAACCTAGCTGTTTCCTCTCAACCCCATTCTTAAGCACAGACTTTTTGAGCAAAACAATAATTAAAAGTCTCAAGCAGGTGTTCTTTTTTTTAAAAAAAAACTAAGGCATTTAAGTCTCTCTTAGCCAAGCCTTTTCTATCAGAGTGAGCATTCCTAAATGTGCTAATATAATTATATAATATTGGCCAATTTGTAGATACCCAGAATGAATTATTGTGTCAATCAGTTTATGTTTTTCTATAAAAAAGGATTTTAATTCATACCATTGTTAGTAATTTATTAATTTAGGTCTACTTCTTTATATTTGGTTTTAAGGTTAACTGTAACTCTATCTAACATATTTGAGAAGATTCACCTTCTAAAACCATTACAATTTGTTTCATTCCACACACTAAGCATGTATCATCATGTTTTTCTAAGGCATTCATTAGATCTTTGTAAGTGTCTGCAAATAACCTGCTACCTGTATTATTAAATTACAGATCTAGTTCTTAATACCAGGATTTCAGAAAAGTTCAAAATCAGGTCTGAAAAAGAGTCCTTCTATTTGTATTTAAGCTGTAAAAATGCTTAAAAGAACATTGAGGGAAATAAATCAATGCTAGGGAACAATGTTTTGCAATATTTTGATGAGAAGGTCCACGCCCTTGATGAAAACATTAATTCTTCTTCAGTCAGGCAGTTCTGGAATCACTTATTTATTTATTTCATGTCTCCCTTTCTAATCACTTCTCTGAACTAGAGGTATACATACCCCGGTTTGTGAAACTAGAGCCTTCCTACGTAACTTTTTATAAGTAGAAATGGCATCAAGCGAAGAAGCCATTACCATCTGACTTATCTTTCTATTCCTTTACTTTAAAGAGTGTGAGAATCTTTCCCCATTGGTTGTACATGTATTTTCAGGATTCAAAAGAGTAGAATAAGTGCAAATAGGGATTGGGGGCCAGGAGAAGGGGTGATAACAGGGAAATTAATAGAATTGCCTCAGTGAACTGATGCAGATGGTAGGGATTCGGAATCTTTGGGATCTTTTGTGGCCAAAGGTCACCTGAACAAGAGGGACAGGTTGCCCCTGAACTAGGGAGACTAATATCCTGGCAGGGGGATTTGCTAGTGCGACTCAGGAGGGTTTAAACTAGATTGCCAGGGGGAAGGGCCAAGAGCAAATTTGATGCAGGTGGGAGTTAGGGAGCAAATTGAGGATAGTTAGTGGACTTATTCTGCTTATTCCTTGAAGAAGGACTCAGGTCCGAAACATTGACAATATATCTTTGTCTCCTATTGATGCTGAAAAGACTGGCTGAGTTCCTCTAGTATTTCAGTGTGTTTTTACATTTAGCGGACAGGACAGGTAGGAGCAGAACAAAGAGAAAAGAAACGCTGATGGAATAAACTGCATTTATTTCAATTCAAGAGGCTTAACAGGTAAGATGGATACTCAAAACATGGATTGGCTCGGCAAACTGACATATCATAGCCATAAAAGGAACAGGGCTGAGAGAAGGCAGTTCAGTGTTTCAGAGAACCGATGCTATAAGAGTGATAGAGGCTCAAATAAGAAAGGTGAACATGGGTAGAATTTAGAAACAAGAAAGATCATTTCATGGGTCTGTTTTATTGGACCCCAACAGACAACAAGAATTGGAGGAGCAAATGTGTAGAGGGATTGCAAATAACGATAAGAAGAATAGGACATTATATAAAAGGCCCTATGAAAGTAGGTACAATACTGGATCGTCTGTTAGGTGGATGATATAGGGCAAGAAGCTGAAATGTCAGTGGAGGAGCACTTTAAAACCAGGCTTCATACCTTTGTTAGTTTTACAATAGTTATCTAGAAAGATAGGTCTAATCCACAAGTTAAGGTCCTAAATTCTGGCAAGGCCAATTTTGAAGGCATTAAGTGGGAACCTGCAGAGGTTGATTGGGAGAGGGTGTTTGCAGGTAAGCAGACAACTGGAAAGTGCAGGCTTTTATAGGTGAGACAGTAAGAGTTCAGGCACTGCATGTTCCTGTTACGGTGACAAAAAGGGCTGGTAAGTTTAGGAAACATTGAGGAAGAGGGATATTGATGCTCTAGTCAAGTAAAAGGAGACACACATCAAATTTAAATAGTTTGGATCAAGCGAGTCCCTTGCTAATCATGAGAGGTGCATGAGAACACTTAAAAGGGAAATCAGACGGGTAAAGAGAAGGACATGAGATGGGGCGGGTAGGGAGGATAATGGAAAATTCCAAAGAAATTCAATAGGGTATATTAAGAGTAAAAGGGTGGCTAGGAAGAGAACTGGTCCCATTAAAGATCAACACTGCCATCATTATATGGAGCCACAGAGGTGAAATTTTCAATGAAACTTCTCATCAGCCTCCACTGGAAAAAGATCCAAGAAGCAAAGAATTGAGGCAATTGTGTTGCAATGTCCTGGACCATATATAAAGTTCCAAAGAGGAGGTATTATCAGATTTGGGCACATAAAAGTGAAGAAATCTGGGAGACAAACTCTACAGACATTTTCAACAAACACATCAACTCCCACTGTAACCTTGACTACATCTCTTCACACCCTGACCCCTGTAAAGATTCTATTCCTTTCAATTCCTCCGTTTCCATCATGCCTGCTCCCAGGCTGAGGTCTTCCATGCCAGATAATCTGAGATGCAGGAGTGCTGGAGGTTAATCCACAGACACTTAATCTCTGAAGGGATTCACTTTTGCTACTCTTTTTCTTAATGTTAGGGGCACCAGGCATTGCTGATGGCAACTTTTGGTTTGCCTACAGCAGGTAAAGGTTCAAATGTTCCATGTATAATACAGTTTTTTGTATTATTAGGTGACTGTGGTGCACTGTTAGCCAGAATCAGACACAGACAAGGTAAAGACTGTACAACAGGCTTTAATCCACAAAGACTTCCACAGAGCTAGGTTGGCTGTAGCTGTAACAACTCTGAGTGAGGCCTCAGGAGGCCAGCGCAGGCTTATATCCCGGAGGGTGATTGACACCTGACCAGGTGGGGCTTGATCCATTCAGCCAGACTGATGGACAGCCGGCCAGGCATTGTCCTGTCCCCTTACACTCCTGCAGGTCAGAGGTTTCCCCCTGCAGTAGGCCGGTGGTGTACCACCACAGTGACAATAAAAGTAATCTTGAATCTTGAGTGTCCTCCTTATTCAAAAAACATGGCTTCCCCCCAACCTGCACCTCTATTTCCCACATATCTGCCCTGGCCCCCTCTGCTCCAAGCACAACAAGGACAAGATTCCCCTTGTGTTTACCTTCACCCCATCAGCCTCCACAAGTTCCACCACCTACAACATGATCCCACCAACAGACACATTTTCCCCGCTCCTCTCCAACATCCACTCTTCCCATAAAACGGTGGGCACAGGAAGTGCTACACTTGCGCCCACACCTCCTCCATCAACACCATTTCAGTGTAAAAAACAGTCCTTCCAAGTGAAGCAACATTTCACTTATGAATCTGCAGGGGTCATCTACTGTATCCAGTGCTCCCATTGTGCCTTCCTTTACTTCAGAAATTAGATGCTGACTGGGAGATCACGTCATTGAGCACCTTTACTCTGTCTGCTGCAATTGTGAGAACCACCCAGTGGCCAACCATTGCAATTCCATGCCTCAATCCCACACTGACAACTTCATGCACTGCCAAACCAAGATGACCCGCAAATTGGAGGAACACCACCTAATATTCCATCTCAGCCCTCTCCAACCAGATGTTATTAACATCAACTTCTCCATTTTGTTTAGCCCATCCCCTTCCTCTTTATCTCTTTCCCTATCCCTCTATCTCCTTTCCTCCAGCTCTCAGCCCCCCTTCCTTCCCCTTTAAGAGAGACCATCCCTTCCACCATCACTTCCCAATGTTTTTCTCTTCTGCCTTCCCACTTTTATCCACCTATGACCTCTTGCCTGTGCGCCTGTGCACCTCTCCCGACCCTCCTCCCACCATTTCATTCAGGCACCTGCCTGCTTTTTGCTCCTTTCTTGATGAAGGGCTCAGGCCCATAGCGTTGGTTACATATTTTTGCTGAGTTTCTCCAGCACTTTTGTGAATTATATTATTTTACAAGGGTCCTGTTACTACTTCCTTAACTTTCTCCAGTTGTTAGGCTAACAGATTTATAGTTCCCTATTAGCTAAAAAAGCAGGATTAGGTTTGCTACATTTCAATCTGTTGGATAATCTGTGGAATTTTGGAAGATGACAATTAGTGAATTCATCATTGATATTGCCACTTCTGTGAAAACTCCAAGATCATTAAATCCTAGAGATTAGTTCCCTTTCACCCCATTCATTTCTCCAATACTAGTTTTTAGCAATGTTAATTTCTTTGAGCTCATTATTGATTCTTAATCTGCAGGCCTCATGATTTCTGGAAGATTTTCTGCGTACTTTTTAAAAATGTTACTGTCACTTTGTTTTCCCTGATGGTAATCCTTCCTCCACATGCTAGAAGCAATCCACATTCACTCTTGCTAACCTTTCCCTTTTTACTTGTCTAGAGATGCTTTTATGGCCTATTTATAGTTTATTGGTCGATTATTCTCATATTCTGCATTTCAAAATATTGATCTTCTTTTGCTAAATCTGAATCTTTCCTCAGTCCTCAGGTTTCCTTTCCTCGCTTTGGCAAACTTTTAAGCATTATTGTTTGGCCCAGAAATATGTTTCGAAAACCATGTTTGGACCACCTTTTTCATTGTGATTTTTTTCTTGCCAAAAAGGGAAATATATATTACTTCTCAATTATATCATAAATATCAGCTTTTTTCTCGTTTATGTGGTTTCCAAATCTATTGTAGCCCGTTCAGAACTCGTCTTCCCAATTTCCTTTATCATACAAATATACAGATTCAAAGAAAGTTATTTTACCCATTGCGCCTGCTCCACATTCATTAAAATCACAACTGATCTAATTTTTTTCCTATTTACCTGTGATAAACTTCCACTCACTACTTATCAAGAATTAATCTGACACTGCCAAAAAATTCAAAGCCAAACACTGCTGCACCTTTAGGAGGAGTTACAAAATCTCTCAATCTTCTTAGAGGAAAAAAATGTCTTACCTCTCTAAAGTCTGCAATCTCTCGATGTTTGAAATACTGACACCAATTTCTATATTCTCTCAGAAGAGGAAATACACTTTTCACACTCACCCTGTGGAGATGCCGCAGGTTATTGTGTATTTCATTCGAGACCCATCTCATTTGAGCAGGTGGAAAACTAGCCTCTATATCGACACCAGACAATCTGCCAGAGATTCAGATTCAAAAAGCTGTTTTCAGCCTGAACCAAATCACTTTCAGTCTTTATATATTTTGGTTTGCCCATAGTGCCTTATAACTATTATGTAACCTTTGTTACATGAGCTTCTAATTTTCTGATTTATGCTTTCCCTTGCATTCACCAACCAGCTTGTGCAAAGATTTTAACAGAATAGGAAAACATAAAAACAAATACCATCCAGTCATTAGTGGATGGAAACAGTTAGCATTATGTTCATCAGTGTATGTCCTAATGGTCATCATAGGGAAATTAACAGTTGAGTTGGAGAAAGTGACAAAAGCAGAGGTGGATACATTGTTGAATGCACCATTAACCCCGCAGAACAAAAATATCACAGCATAACAGTTGGCACCTGGAGAAATGCAATCAGTTAAGACCAGATCAGGAAGGGCAATGCATTGATCATGTATCTGGCAGACTTTGTGCTGAAGTAAAGTATGCTGCTATTTTGGAATTGATATTTTCCCTTTTTTGAATTATTAAAATCTAGTCTTTGAATTATACATGTTGTTTCATTGTGGAAGCATCTGTCTAATAACCCTGTAAGAAATGCTACTATGTCAATTTAAATTGTGAGTTATTTTTCAATAGTTAAAAGAGTAAAATAAGAGCAAAAAAATTGAGACACAAATGTCTATTATTGTCTGGGGAATGAGCAGCTTCCTCAGACCAAACCTATATATGGCTTTATGTAACTTGAACTTATGGCCCAAATGGCTCTGAACTTCACCTTCCTATTTTATTTATTTAGTCAATTTTTAGGGAATACATATTGTAGATTTCTAACTGTTCTAATGAAGATGGTAGTGAGCTGTCAACTCAAACTAATGCAGTATTTGCAGTGAACATACTCCAATATTGCTTTTGGGTTGAAAGTTCCAGGATTTAAACCTATTATCAATGAAGAAAGAATATTATTGCTACAATATTGAACAATTTGGAGGGAAACCATTGTATGATGATGTTCCAGGGTATCTCGATGCTTTTGTCCTTCCTGATGGCTGAGTTGACAATTTTCAGAAGGCTGTTAGAAAAGTCTAAACAAGCCACTTCAGTGTATTTAGAGGACAGTTCACATTATACCATCATGTGATGGCAGTTGAGAGAATAAACGTTTAGCACAGGGGTTTCCAACCTTTCTGTTTCTCTGTACCCCTTGGGCATCTTTATAGGTTCCCGTGTACCCCTAAAAATTAAGGATAAAAAAACGACATTGTGCAATTTGACTGCAGATTACAACACCATGTATTGCACAGTAGTGGTTATTCTCTCAGACCCAATGTACCCCTTGAAAAGTGCAAATGTACCACTGGGGGTACATGTACCCCAGGTTGGGAACCCCTGGTTTAGCATATTTAGCAAAGTGCCCATAAAGTCAACACTGCCCTGGAGTTTATTGGGCTTGAGAATTGTTGGACATGCAAATCTCTGTAGTAAACTTTAGTTCAAGGACACAACACAGATTGTGGACTTCAGGAGGAAGTCAGGGAACATGACCCAGTCCTCATTGAGGGCTCAGGAGTGGAAAGAGTCAAGAATGTCAGATTCCTGACATTCCTGGAGCCTCCATGTTGATGCAATCATAAAGAAGGCTTGCCAGTGGCTATACTTAGTGAGGTGTTTGTGAAGACTCTTGTTAACTTCTACAGGTATACCATGGAGAACATTCTGGCTGGTTGCATCACTGTCTGGAATGAAGGCGCAAACTCTCAGGACAAGAATAAATTCCAGAGGGTTGTTAACTAGGCCTGCGACATCACAAGCACCAAACTTCACCATCAAGGAGGTTTCTTAAAAAAAGCAGCCTCTATCCTCAAAGACTCACACCACCCAGGCCATTCCCTCTTCACTCTGCTACCTTCGGGAAAAAGACAAGTATTCAACAGCACAAGGACAGCTTCTTCCCCGCTGCCATCAGATTCCTGAATAAGCAAAGAACCAAAGGCACTGCCTTACTTTTCCTGCACTATTATTTTTATTTTTTAATAATAATGTAAGATAATTATAATGTGAATGTTTGCACAATGACGGTGCCACAAAACACCACATTTCATGACTTGATCAAGACCATAAATTCTGATTCTGACATAACAGCAGAGGAATACACCCTCTAGCACACAATGTCCACATCAAAAATGATACTCAAGTTAAACTAGAACTCTGCTAGCTGAACATGATACATAACCCTCTGTTCCCTGCATTACTATGTACCTATAAGCCTCTTAAATGCTATTACTGTTTCTGCTTCCACCTCTACCTCTGGCAGCCAGGTTCCAAGCATTCACCACTCTAGTGAAACATACCACCACCCCCTCCTCCTCACTAAAAATCATGTCCTCCAGTAGTCACATTTTTACTCAGGGGGAAAAAAATAGATTCTTACTGTCTGCTCTATTTATGCCTCTCATCATTTCATAAGCTTCCATCAGGTCTACCCTGAACTTCTGACACTCCAGAGAAAACAACATGTTTGCCCAACTTGCCTTTATAGTTCATATCCTCTAATCCAGCAGCATCCTGGTAAATTTCTTTTGTACCATTACAAAGCTTCCACCTTTATCCTATAAAGGTGCAACCACAATTACACACAATGCTCCAATGCGGCCAAGGCAAAATTTTGTCTAGCAACAACATGACTTCTTTGCTCTTATACTCAATGCCACATCCACTCATGGTCAGTACTTCACATGACTTTTTTTTTACCACTTTATCTACTTCTACATTCATCTTCAGGGAGCTATGGATCTGGACCTCCAGATCCCTCTGCACATCAATGTGCTACCATTAGCTGTATGCGTTCCTCTTACATTTGACCTCCCAAAGTGCATCACCTCAAACATGTTCAGATTCAACTCCATTTGCAATTTTTCTACCCATATCTGTAATTATTTATATCCTGCTGCATTCTTTTATAACCCTCAACACTGTCTGCAACTCCACCAATTTTTGTCTTATTAACAAACAAACTAACCCACCTACCTACAATATCATCCAAGCCATTTAGATATGTATCAAAATCAAAATCACTCCCAACCAAGATCCCTGCAGAACACAACTGGACACAGACCTCCAGCCAAATTACACCCTTTCACCACTACCGTCTTTCTTCTATGGGCAAGTTGATTCTAAATCTGAACTATTAATTCACCCTGGATCATGTACATCTTTATATTTTTGATCAGCCTTCAATGAGGGATCTTGTGAAATGCTTTACTGAAGTTTAAACACGTGTAATTCCTATCCCTAAGTAATATTTCCAATCGCTTTCCTTCACCGGGGTGAGACACAACAGCCTACAATTTCCTGGATTATCCTTGTTTAGAACTATCTGGAAATTTAAAGAATTGTGATCCCTAATGAAACTCCAATCACCAGGCTAGGTTCATTTCTCAGTTCAAGGTCTAGTCTGGTCACTTCCCTGGTTGGACTAGCTGTGGTGTTTCAAGAAACCATCCAAGATGCACCAAACAAATCCTTCCCCATCTAAACACTGGCACTAAGAATATCCGATCAAATTAAAATCACCCACTACAACAATCCTGTCGCCTTGACGTTCACCCATAATATGTCTACAAATCTATTCTCTTTTACACGCACACAATACACACTATCAGAGTGATTACACCTTTCTTATTTTTGAGCTCTATCCATATTGCCTCAGTAGATGAACTCTCCAGTATGTCCACTCTCTGCAACTGTGACTCTCCCCTCCTTGTTTGATGAAAATTGACTACATAATCCTTTCCCCTCTTCCTAAACTTTCAATTCCCATCCACTCTCTTCCTAGCCAATTCTAATAGCATGGTGATACGACCACCAGCCTACTGCAGGGGACGATCCCTGTACTTGCAGGAAGACCGCCAAAGGGGCTGACTCCACCTGGCGGGCTGACTCCACCTGGCCGGCTGTCAATCAGCTGATCTGAATAGACCACCTAAAGGGCTGACTCCACCTGGCCAGCTTTCAATCAGCCGATATGAATATAGACCTTAGCTGGCCTCTCCCGAGCCAGTCACACAGGGAGCCACCAAGACCCGAACTGGTGTTCAGACTTTTTATGGAATGAAGCCTGTTGTACAGTCTTTCAAGTTTTGTGCTTGCTTGGTGCTACCTCAGTGCACCACAAATATTTTCCATTCTGTATCTCCTCAGACCTACACTAAAGTTTTCTCATTCATAATTTGCATTGGTCACTCTTTCCTCCAAACTCAGATATCTTATCTTAGCCCTTACTGACACCGTAATCTGATTCGTTAAATCTTTGGAATGACAACTTCTTTAATGACAACTTATTATTCCTCCTCAAAGAGTCTTTGAATTGCACTATTTTCCTTTCCAAAACAATGGTGTTTTACAACTTCTGCTCCTTTCCCATTTTCTGGAATGTATCACTGAAGTGTAAGGATACTCCAACTATCTCTATTTAGAATCCTTCACCAAATCAGGCCAGTGGTAGTGCAATTAGCAGCAGGTAATGCTCTATCAACAGACAAACTGGCTGTGAAATGAACTCTGAAGATGGTGAGACCAAAAAAATTGATAAAACTTTGGTGAATTTCATTGTATTAGATGAGAAATGTATTATACTCATAATTTGAAATATTGGAGGACAATAGATTAGATTGCTGAAATGTTGACCACAAAAGACTGTGACAAGAGACATTATATTGGAGACCATGGCTGAGTATGTCTCTCTCCTTCTCTGTTCTGGAAAGTGCAGCCCTGAAAAAAATACCGTAAGGCTCAGTCTTTTCTTCAACATGGCCACGAAAGGATATTAAATAAAAGAAAGGCTTACAATTTCAGGATATTGTTTTCTCACTGTGACCTTACTCACATATACTGAGATATATTCTGGAAAATTCCATACTCAACATTGCTGAGGCTGGTCACATGATATAGTTTTAAAAGTGGTACCAATTAACATTACACTCCCGCTTCTATTCTATTCCAGTCTTATGATTCCATGGGCCAAATCAAAAAGCATTTTCTTCTTAATTCTATGTAGCACTCCTGTAATTTCATGTTAAATAAAAACACAATTCTGGAGAAACTCAGCAGGAATGGTTTATATATCAAAGATAAAGATACATATCCAATGTTACGGGCTTGAGCCCTTCTTCAAGGTATAGGCAATATGTAGGCAAGCACTCGAACAAAATGGTAGGGGTGGGAGGGCCAGTGGGAGGAAAACAGTCCCACAAGCAGGAGGCAATAGGTGGATGAGGGAAGGAAAGGGGTGGAGAGCTGAAGGAAAGAAGACAGAGGAGTGGAGAAGAGCGAGGAAGTAGGAAATCAGAAACCAGAGAAGTTGATGTTAATGCCTTCCAGCCAGAGAGTGCTATTTCTTTATGTATCTTAATCTTTGCTGTACAAAGAACACTGTTTGAATTGCTGAGTTTCTCCAGCATTGTGTTTTTACTTCAACCACAATGTCTGCAGACTTTTTAATGTTTTACTTCCTGTTAAACAATGTAATTTCATGTTAAATCCAGGAATACAGAACCCAGCAGGCACTCTGCCAAACACCACATCTATTGCACAATCAATCTATTAATAATAATTACTCAGCAAACAGAAAGGTAACATGCCTCTGCCAAAAGAATTCTATCTTTTCCAAACACAACAACCAAAATTGAAAATTTATCATTATGAGACTTAGACATAATTGTCTTCAAGATGACATATTCCTTGGTAATAATGGGAGCAATTCTTCCTAACTTGTTCAAATGTGTGTGATTCCCTAAAACCCAATAGATAAGTACATCACTGAATATTTTATTATTCATCCTCAATTCTAACTAGCCCAATTCAGATATCAATCTCAATGAAAGGATTAATTCATTAATTCTATCTCCATAAACAACATCTAATTTGCAAAGAAGATTCAGCATTTGTTAATTTTATATTAAAATTATTTATGTATATATATATAAAAATAAAAGAGAGAGATAGATTTACTTCTTCTTTCTTTGGCTTGGCTTCGCGGACGAAGATTTATGGAGGGGGTAAAAAGTCCACGTCAGCTGCAGGCTCGTTTGTGGCTGACAAGTCCGATGCGGGACAGGCAGACACGGTTGCAGCGGTTGCAGGGGAAAATTGGTTGGTTGGGGTTGGGTGTTGGGTTTTTCCTCCTTTGCCTTTTGTCAGTGAGGTGGGCTCTGCGGTCTTCTTCAAAGGTTGCTGCCCGCCAAACTGTGAGGCGCCAAGATGCACGGTTTGAGGTGTTATTTCTATCAATAGATATGATACATATATCGATAGATATATATCTATATCTTCTCTTCTTTCTTTGGCTTGGCTTCGCGGACGAAGATTTATGGAGGGGTAATGTCCACGTCAGCTGCAGGCTCGTTTGTGGCTGACAAGTCTAATGCGGGACAGGCAGACACGGTTGCAGCAGTTGCAAGGGAAAATTGGTTGGTTGGGGTTGTTTGTTGGGTTTTTCCTCCTTTGTCTTTTGACAGTGAGGTGGGCTCTGCGGTCTTCTTCAAAGGAGGTTGCTTCCCGCCGAACTGTGAGGAGCCAAGATGCGCGGTTTGAGGCGAGATCAGCCCACTGGCGGTGGTCAATGTGGCAGGCACCAAGAGATTTCTTTAGGCAGTCCTTGTACCTCTTCTTTGGTGCACCTCTGTCTCGGTGGCCAGTGGAGAGCTCACCATAGAACACGATCTTGGGAAGACGATGGTCCTCCATTCTGGAGACGTGACCTACCCAGCGCAGTTGGATCTTCAGCAGTGTGGATTCGATGCTGTCAGCCTCTGCCATCTCGAGTACTTCGATGTTGGTGATGAAGTCACTCCAATGAATGTTGAGGATGGAGCGGAGATAACGCTGGTGGAAGCATTCTAGGAGCCATAGGTGATGCCGGTAGAGGACCCATGATTCGGAGCCGAACAGGTGTGTGGGTATGACAACGGCTCTGTATACACTAATCTTTGTGAGGTTTTTCAGTTGGTTGTTTTTCCAGACTCTTTTGTGTAGTCTTCCAAAGGCACTATTTGCCTTGGCGAGTCTGTTGTCTATCTCGTTGTCGATCCTTGCATCCGATGAAATGGTGTAGCCGAGATAGGTAAACTGATTGACCGTTTTGAGTTTTGTGTGCCCGATGGAGATGTGGGGAGGCTGGTAGTCATGGTGGGGAGCTGGCTGATGGAGGACCTCAGTTTTCTTCAGGTTGACTTCCAGGCCAAACATTTTGGCAGTTTCCGCAAAACAGGACGTCAAGCGCTGAAGAGCTGGCTCTGAATGGGCAACTAAAGCGGCATCGTCTGCAAAGAGTAGATCACGGACAAGTTGCTCTTGTGTTTTAGTGTGAGCTTGCAGGCGCCTCAGATTGAAGAGACTGCCATCCATGCGGTACCGGATGTAAACAGCGTCTTCATTGTTGAGGTCTTTCATGGCTTGTTTCAGCATCATGCTGAAGGAGATTGAAATACATATATAGATATATAAAATAGGGGGGAAAAAGAGATTGATTTTTTAATATATTCAATAATTGCATTTAAAAGCAAATTAATTTCCTTTCCACTCATGTTGTTCTAACCAGAAACTTGATTTTGATCAGAAACTTAACTGGACTAGTCATATAAATACCAAGGCTACAAGTATGTGTGAATTCCTGAGTATCCTGTGGTGAGTGACTCATCAAAGCCTTTCTGGTGGAGATCCAGGGTATTATATTGCTTTACAACATCTGGTTTAAAACAGTGGTCTTGATGAACATTCCATCCATCATGCTAAACATTCAGTCCCTCCACCACCACCGCTTGAAGGATGCTATGTCCATCAGGGCTTCTTTGACAACACTTTTAAAACTTAATCTTGACAAATTGGAAGATCAAAGGCAACTGACATGTGGGAACATCACCACCTGCAGGTTTTACTTGCCTGACCTGTAAATAAATCATTATTGTTTCATTGATGTTTGAGTCAAAATCCTGGAACTCTCTACCCAACAATACTGATATGTACATTCACTTGAAGAACTTCAACTGTTCAAGGTGAAGAATTGCCTCCTTTTCAAAAGCAATGAGCTGCATAGTTATGTGCTGGATGAGTAGTCAGAGGCTTGGTCCATTGACCTGGAGATACAAGTTCCAGTGTTACTCTGGCAGCTGGGGAATTTCAAAAATAAACAAAAATCACTAATAAATGGCTTTGTTGACTGTAAACTAGTGTGATGTTGTGTTAAAATACAATCAAATCCCTGTTATCCAGAATTCAAGCAACCAGTAGGCTCAAGCCACTGACAAAATAAATTACGAAAATAGGTAATTACTCAACAGGCAATCTCAAACATCAGGCAAACACATTTACCTGGCATCTACTAATCCCATATGTGCCAGATACCAAGGGTTTACTGAATTCTCCATTCTGATCTACATGATATCAAAAGCCCAGAGAATACAATTAGTTCTGAAATAATGGAGCAAGCCAGTCAAATGATAGGCAATTTAAAGTGGGCACTAAATGTTGGTCTACTCCATAATATTCCTGCCCTATCTCTGCAACAAGATAAAATCTGCTTTAGATGTCTTCAATATGAATTGCAGTTTATCCCTCTCAACATCACCACAGATAACATAAGCAATCTGACCGCTTCAGATCACCCATTCTGAAACCTCCTCCTTGTTTGAGGAAATTTATCAATGATCAATGGCAAAGATCATGGTGGCTTTGTTTATTTTGTGACAAATCTTGATTATTTTTTTCTGAAAAAGTATCACAAAAGGCCTTGATTATGTGCTTTTTTTAAGAAATGTGTGGTAGCGTTGAAAATGACTAAAGTAAAATGGATAAAAAAACAAAATTTTTATTGTAATCATTAATAATAAGCTCATGATCCATTGGAGCTGAACTTTAGTGGGTGAGAAACAAGCATTTGTAGAACAAATTGGTTGCATTCATCCATGTACGTCAGGAGGCTCAACATCTTTGCATCAAATTTAAAATCTTGGGCTTGTTAGCTGGCTCTCATAGGCAGCCACTGCTCTCTAACTTTAGACTCCAAAGGCAGAATATCATTGTGCACCCTGCTGAATCCATGCCAGATTTGGAAATAGCAAGTCAATTCATTTGAATGAAGGTGACGGCTACTAGAGAAAATGGCAAGAACAAGGTTCCTCTCACTAAATTACAGGGAAAGGTGTGAAACGAGCTGGGATCCCTGGCTCTACAAAGAGCCTGCGTGGGCTAAATCAGCCAAATTGCCTCCTTCGGCCATAACAATTCTAATTGCTTTTATCGTTTTGTGTTTTTAAGTTACGAAGTTCATAATATGTTTTAATAATATTTTTACTAGGTTTTTAAATATTTCTGAATATCGGAAACATTCAATGACATTCATCACTTTGGACAGCATTGACAATCAGCAAAGACTGAGGGAGGGACTTTGTTGTTTAACAAAGTTAATTTTCTGGGTGGAACTTGTTCTGACCTGACTGGTGTTACTTCATGCAAGGCCCCAGCACGGAGGAGAGTCTTGCCAATGTGGACATGAACATTTCTTTTCTGGGAGATGATAGGAAGGATATCAGTAAGTTGAAAGCAGTGCAAAAGATGTTACCAGAACTGACATTATAGGAAGAGGCAGGGTCTTTATTCCCTGGATTATAGGAGTCTGAGGAGTGACCTTGTTGAGCTATAAAAAAAAATCATGCATGAAGTGAGAGAGCATGCATAATGTAAGCATGCACAAATTGAGAGACATGAGGGGAAACTTTTTCACTCAGATGTTTTGAACAAGTTGCTAGAGGATGCTATGGAAGCAGATACAATTAAAACATTCAAAAGGCATTTATACAGATTTATAGATCAGAAGGATATGGACCAAATGTGGATACAAGGCACTAACCAAGAATGACAACTTGGTCAGCATGGCCAAGTTGGGTCAAAGAGCCTTTTTGGCTCTGCGACTCTATGATATTGGTGCATCTGCAGAAGTTTCATTTTTAAATTTCTAGAATGTCAGCTGTGAGCATTGGAAGCTTGCCATGAGCAGCAAATTCAATGTTACTTGGCATAATGTGGCTTTCTTTCATCTAATATCTATAATGAAAATAACACCTCTCCTTTATCTCATTTTAATGAAGTCACAGGAGGGAATGTGTAGGTGGTTATTACACTGACTTTGGAGATTAGGATAAAATAGGGGATTATGGTCACCAAGATCATCTCTTCTATTCTATTATCCAAAGTAAACTAGTTCTGCTAGGTTTGAAGTGCCATAATACAATACAATAGGTTTAATCTAACTATTTTACTGGGATAAAGTGTACATTGGGTGTAGCTACTCATGTCTTTTGTACATGCTTGATCAAAACTGAAATTCCAAATTGAACTGAAGATCAAATCCTAGTGTATTTTATTATTTTCCACCACTGAACTCTACAGCAGAGCAGTGATTTGTTGGAGAAAAGAGGGTGGCTACAGAGGAGGAGGTGAATCTATTTATTTAATAAGATCACCAATACTGTGGGGGGGAGGGGAATTGTGCAGCTCAGTTGGAATTATTTGATCTGATGCAACATTTTACTGTAGTGAATCATGTATATAAAAGTATTTGAGGTTCTATGTATTTGAAGGTATCTGAATCTGCAAAATATCTTTGAATATGAGGGATGTAAAAACAATTCAATATGGAATGTGCGAACTGTCAAAAGCATTGGGGCATTGAGGAGGGAGGGCATAAGATGGCAGAATCCTGAGAGCTGGGCATTTTTCAGATCCTGCTCGACCTCAGGACGTAGGGGATCTGGCCCTTTCCATCTGGAGAAACACAGTCGGATGAATGCCATGAGTGGTAAATTTAAGGTGTGGGCTGGGTCAAGCACAATGCAGGTCACCTTATTTGTTGTTTCATTCCTTAAAGCCCAATTTTATACTAATGGTGCAAATTGCCAGAGAATTGAAGTGTTGATAACTTGTTTGAAAAAAAAAACAAACGGCAAAGATTGGTGGTCATGAAATCCTAAAGGGAAGGAGTATATAAACAAAATGTGCCTTCTCTCTTTACTGTGCTGCTTCTCCACATCTCAGTAGCCCTCTAGGCACTTGAAATATCTTTAGCACTGATTTCTGGACCCATTTATATTGAGTTTTAGGTTGCAGTCTCTTCCTTCCAAATGTTCCTAACAAATATACATTAAAACATTATTTTCTCTCTTTCTTGGAGATAGACTTCATATTAAACTTTTGGAAATTAATTGGTGTTTTGAAATACTCAATAATCAGGCAGCATTTTGTGAGAAAAATAAAGAAAGGTAATATTTTAGGTCAATTACTCTTCATCAGCAGTTTTGATCGAAGTCTACCTCCTGAATATTTGCAGCATTTTTTGAATTGCACCAAATCCCACATTTGCTTTAGCGTTTTGCATCGCTTATTTATTGGGAAGGTAAATAAAACTGATTAGAAGTGGATATTGATCTCAAATGCAAGAGTTTTTTTTTAAAAGGCTTTTATTGGCAAAGATAGACAAAGGGTAGAAGATCTTGAATCCTATTTTCACCACTTTCAATAGAAAGCAAAATCTGATGATTTATTTAAAATGGATGCTTGAACTTTTCTTTATTATGGTGCATCCATTTAGTGGTTTACTGGTGCACTGTCACAATCCCTACTCAACAGGTGATCTTCCAGTGCTTCTGCAGGTGGTAATATGATTCTCCATAAGCTTCACCTCTCTGTTTAGTTTCTGAAGTAACTCCATTTCTATCCACTATTCATTGGAGGATCAGAGGTGGAGAGGGTGAGCAAATGTAAATACCAAGGAGTCACTATCTCAGAGGAACTCTTTAGAACTCAACATACTAAAGTCATCATGAGGAAAGCATGACAGGGCCTCTGCTACCTCCGGTGTTTGCAGTGGTTTGGTATGTCTTTGAAAACCTTGGCAAACCTTTACAGATGTGTAGTGGAAAGTGTGCTGACCAGCTGGATCATGGCCTGGTATGGGAGCACCAATACACCAGAGAGGAAAGCCCTGAAGAAGGTAGTGTACAGAGCCCACTAATATTACTGTCAAAACGCTCTCCATCATCGAAAACATATCTATAAGGAACACTGCCATCGGAGAGCAGCAGCAATCATCAAGGATCCACACCACCAAGGACATGCTCTGTTGTAGCTGCTGCCATCAAGAAAGAGGTAAAGGTGAACAACCAGAAGGTTCAGGGTTGCTACCCTTCAACCATCAGACCCCTAAACAACAGACTCAGAGACTCATTTATGGACTCTTACTGTGCACATTATTTATCACTGAATAGTTTTTTTTTTCTGTATTGCCTTCTTGAGTAGAGTTTAGAGTTACCAATAAGTAGAAATTGTACCTGGCCCACAGGGAGAAAAGCATCTCAGGGTTGTACAGCATGTGATGTCATGTATGTACAGTCAATAAATTTGAACTTTAAAGTTAGTGTACAATTTTCAACTGGTAGCTTCCATTGTAATGCACACATCAGTTCACATCCTGCCAGGGTAGTTGCTTCACATAAGGTAGCAAGTATTAGCTGTGGAAATGCAATAAAATGCTGGAGGAACTCAATAGATCCATTGCTGATAAGGAGTTTTGGCCCAAAACTTAACAATCTTTTGTTTTCCATGAATGCTGCCTGACTGCTGAGGTTCTCCAGCATTTTATGTTTTCCACCATCTTTAATCTCTCTTGTTTACCCAAGTATGAGCTTTGCTTTAATTTATAACACTCTCTGTCTCTGAGATGTGGGTTCAAGTCCCACTCTTGACAACTGAGCACAAAGACAGATGTTGACACTGTAATGATTAGTATTAATAACACTGACAAAGGTGCAATCTTTTAGCTGGGCCGATAACTGAGGTCCCTTTCATGTGAATGTAAACATCCATTATACTTTTCTTTGTAGAAATGCTAGGTTTTGTTGGTGTTCTAAACAAAATTAGCAGGTAGTCTGATCACCTAAACAGATTAAATGGCTATTTTCTTTTGTAGTCTGTGGTGCCTCTTGGAGCACAAGATTTGTGCCAGATCTAAGGTGTTATTCTTGAAACACCCTTTTCCTAGATCAAGTCAAGGTTGTGCTGCCGAACTAGTGAGGAAGAATTTCATCCTGTACCTCTACCCATTCCGAGAGATGACTAACATTTGAGGAGTGCTCCAAGTTTTCCAGAACCTTTGCATAAACATCTCCTTTTGGGGACAGTGATGTGCCGTTTGGGGCAGGTTGGTCGAGAGCTTCTGCAAATGTAATAAGATCCAGCCTCTTGTATGCATTAGTAAAGATCCCCATGACATGTTGGCCAGATGTTGCAGAATGAAGTCTGAAGTCATTGAAGTCTGGATGATCAATAATCCAACAATGACCACATTTCCTAAGTACTTAATTACAGTCTTTTAAACAACTACAGTTTATCAGTAGTGCTTTATATATTTATATACTTTATTTATTTCATTTTATATGCCCTTCCACATATCTCTTACATTACATTCATAATTTAAATTACAGTGATCCCTTGTATATGAAACACAGATTAGGTTTTCATTTTGATGAACATTTACATTCTGTAAGTAAGTGTACATCTCAAATCCCCATTGTAAGGATAAAGTTATCCCAGATGGACATGAATCACCGCTTAGTGATGAAGTATGTGAAAACTTAAGTCTAGTCAAGAGGGTGTTCCATGTTAACAGCATCAATGCATAAAACAGCATTGAGTAAATACTGGATAAATTTCAAGGCATCTTCAAGGCATTTGGAGTTCTACCATTCACCTATAAGATACAATTAAAGGAGGATGCGCAGCCAGTAGTGCAGGCCCTGAGGCAGGTTCAAGTGCCACTAAAAGAAAATCTCAAGCAGGAACTTGACCAAATGGCATCATTAGTTGTCATAAAGAAAGTGAAGGAGCCTACAAAATAAGTGAATTCAATGGTGTGTGTCAAAAGGAAGAACAGTGACCAACATGTTCATGGATCCAAAAGACATGAGTGCTGAAATTACAAGTGAGATAGTCAGTGCAAATTTTTTCACCAAATTGGATGCATCCCAAGGCTTTTGGCAAATAAAACTGCATGAAAATAGCACAAAATACCGTACATTTAATATACCCTTTGGCCGATACTCCTGTCTGAGGATGCCTTTTGGAATTTCCTCAGCTTCAGAAGTATTCCACAGGACAATGGAGCACATCATAAAGGCATTAATAGTGTACGTGTGTACATGGATGACATGATCCTAGGAGGATCCATACAAGAACAACACGAGAAGCTCATCAAAGTGCTACAAAGTGTCCAGAAGTATGGATGGAAGTTAAACAGAGAAAAATGTCAGTTTGATGTGAAAGAAATCACCTTTCTGGGAGATAAACTGTCAGAGGCATGTGTGGAGCCAGAGAAGAACAAAGTGAAAGCAATTTTAGAGATGCCCAGACCCACTAACAAAAAAGGTGTATTGAGAGTGGTGGAAATTATCAATTTTATTGATAAATTCCTACCAAACCTGTCTTCAAAAACAATGTACCTAAGGAAGTTACAGGACAAATGTAAATTCAAGTGGATAGTCTACCATGAGGAAGAATGGGGTTGACTGAAGGCCATTCTAACTACAGAACCAGTATTTTTGATGTTCTTTGACATATCCAGAAGGACAAAAATATCTACAGACACTTCAAAAGATGGAACAAATGCCGCACTACTTCAGGCTGTGGGAGAAGATTGGAGACCAATAGCATACGCATCAAGGACAATGGCTGCATCTGAATGTCGATATGTACAGATCGAGAAAGAGTGTCTAGGTCTGGTCTATGGACTCGAGATATTCCACAGTTATGAGTATGGTCTACCAACGTTTGTGGCAGGGACAGACCACAAGCCATTAGTAGTGATAATCAAGAAAAATCTCAGTAAAATATCGCCAAGAATCTAAAGACTAATGATGAAGCTACAATGTTATGACTTTGAATTCGTGTGCACACCAGGGAAACTTATCGTGTTAGCTGATGCATTATCCAGAACAACAATGGAGAGTGAACCACCCAATGAGATTGAATGCATACAAGCAGACACAGATGTAAATCTCCACTTGAACCTGATCACTGAATCACTTCCAATATCTGACATGAAATTCAGCTGAAACAGAAAAGGACACAGTTCTACAGAAGGTGATCAAGAATCTGAATGAAGGATGGCCTAGAGGTTAATATCACCCATACTACAACATCAGAGCTGAGTGTTGTCAATGGATTTCTACTCAGACAGAGCAGAATTGTCATTCTTCAATCTCTGCGATAAGAGATGCTGAAAAGAGTGCATAAGGGGCACCTTGGATTGGAAAAATGCAAGAGGAGAACCAGAACTGTGGTTTATTGGCCAGTGATGAATGCTGATATTGACAGAATGGTTTCAAGCTGTGAGACCTGTTTGAAAATCACCCAAAGCAGACAAAGGAATCCTTGATCATAACTGACTTACCAGCAGAACCATGCAGTGAGTTTCCTAACATGTCTGTTGCTTGTGTGATCAAATATATGAAATTGATCTTTGCAAGACAAGTAATTCTTCAAATTGTCTACAGTGACATTGGACCATGCTACACTCATAGAGAAGTCCAGAACTTTGCAGAAGAGTATGATTTTTGACATGTGACTTCAAGTCCTCTGCATCCACAGTCAAACAGTAAAGCAAAGAAAGGAATTCACATAGTTACTCATGAAAACACAAGACTGTGGCTCAGTTCTGTATCTAGCTCTATTGAACGTGAACATAGCACATCACCTGCTGATCTTCTGAAAGGACGTACCATGCTTCCTACTCTGCAGACCCATACAAGAACAGAGTTGTTTAACAGAAACAACAGTGTCTGCAGTCAAGGCAAAAAGCAACCTATGACAAGACAGCAAGAATCTTAGGACCACTAGCACCACATGATACAGTGAGACTCAGAGATTCCAACACTTGGGACAAAAAGGCCACTGGTCTGGAGGAAGTAAATCCCAGATCCTACCCTGTCAGAACAGATGACGGTGAAATACTGAGGAAGAATCGAAAGAGCCTGCTGAAAACATAAGAGACACTGCAGGAACAGACAAATGCAGAAGATCTAGTCTGCACAGCAACTGAGGAAGCACCACCAGTGCAAGACAGTTGTGGACCAACAGAGCCGATATATGCACCTGTGTTAAGAAGATCTACATGCATTATCAAAGGACCTGACAGACTTAATCTCTAAAAGAAAAAGAACTGCATACTTAAAAAGTCTGTGCTGCTGATGTTGTGTTTGTGTTGAACTTTAAATTGAAATGAATACTGTATTAGAGGGTCATGTTGTTAGATTAAACATCTCAAGGAAAGAGGACGTAATAATAGCATGCTACTGATCCTCCTGACCACTAGAGGGATCAGAGACTAGTTTGTTGGACTCTTTAGTTGGATTTAAGATGGATGCCTCCACATTGTCTTGAGTCTATAAGCTAATAAAATATAGTTCTTTTGAAAGAACCCAATTTACAATAAAAGAAACATCACACCCATCACTTGCCAAATCCCATTTGAATATCTTCACTAATTCTACAGTTAAAAAAATAGATGTTTAGCCCCTAGAATTTATTCCATGATTCATTAGATCAAGGATAATCTATGTCTCAACTCCATTTATCATCCATATCCCTTGATACCTTTAATAAACAAAAATGCATCAATTTCAACATGAAAAAAATAGCATTTCAGCTGAAAGGGAAGATTAAGCAGTGTTAATTGGCTTTTTCAGGCTACTAATAGTTTCCACAGCCCTGTCACTGGGATTGATTCTTTAATTTCCAGTCAAATAAAATAAAGCATCTAATCAATGTGAAAGGTTTACATTTGTCTCTGCTAAACTTATTATTTAGAATCTCCCTAAACCTATCATTTGGTTAATTGATTCCTAATTCCAAATTTCAGGCAAATCTTGAAATACATATCTTAACTTCTGATAAGAATATTTTGGTTTTCCTACCAGAAAACTGCCAAAATGTAAAATGTAGATTTTTTTAAAATCTACAAAACTAAGCCTGTCGCCACTCATAAAATTGGCAATACCTGATTGTCCTGTAGGTGAACAATCTGTGACACAATGCATTATGGTCTTTGCCATCAATGTAAAGAACATTCCAGATTTCTTCTCTGACCTGTGTCAACATAGGTCAATCACACAAGGCCTGTGAGATGTACTCGTAGCCTTAGAAACCCAAAGGGGAACAAATCAGTCAAATCCCAATCATCATCTCTGGACACCAACAGATGAGCATGTGCAGAAGCAATGTTAAAAGTGCAAAGACTCCTCTTTTTTATTACTTTGTTCAAACAATCCATTCAAAATGTAGCTACCCGCACCTCCTTGGTTATTTCTCTAACACATCTAGGCACTCTCATAAACTTCATTCTTTCTGAGCACCCCACCCCAGAGCTCTATTACCCATGCCTATGCCCTTCCTAACCTGGCTTGATCTGCTTATCACCCAAACTCATTTCCCAAAGGTCCAATACCTCCTCCCCCTACTGTTCCTGTTTTCCTACCACCCCTTTGTTACCTGGTTCCACTCATCCACTTCCTGTTTTATCAGATTCCATAATACTTTTCCCTTTGTTGGGTTCACTCATCAGTTTCCAGCTTCTGTTGCTATGTCCACCATTCCCTCCCTGCCCATCAACCCTCACCTGGATCCATCTATCATTTGCTAGCTCTTCTCTCACTCCTCCACTTCACCTCTTTACACTGGTCATCTCCCCTCTGATATAAAGTCCTTCTCTTCAAAGATTCTGCCTCCAACTGTATAATTATTTTTACTCTTGAAAACAGTCTGGATCAATGAATTAAAAGGAATAGTGTCCAATAAATACAGAATACGTAAAAATTTGAAAATCAGAACTAGAAAAATGAAAGGGTAGAAAGAAGAAGAATAATTCACCCTTAAACTACAAGGGTTAGTGCAATGCTATTCTAGCACCAGCGACCAGTGCAAGCTCTTGTTAATTGAGTATAATTGGATGGTGCGGGTCCATGGGCCAGAAGAACCTGTTACCATGCTGTATGTCTCAATTTAAAATTCAAATAAACTTGAATAGATCAGAGAGAAAATCACAGAGCCATAATTACATTTGCTATAGAATTTTTTTAATAGACTTTTGCATTCTACTTTTCATAGAGTAGGTTTTAAAACAGATAAATGTAGTTAACATATGACCTAATTAAATCAAAATTAAACATATGACCTAATTAAACAGAATTACAGGTGTGTGTTACCACTGGTCTAATTGTATTCATATATTCTTGACAACACTAAATCTAACAACAATGATTCATTGCAAGAAATTGTATAAAATTTCAATTTATAGAGTGAGAGCTGATTTATATGATTGACCCAGATTATTTGACTCAAGCAAAATGGCACAAGAACTCAAATATAAATGTACTATTCGAAGCTTAACACTGACGTTTCCATTTAAAGTATTCCCTTCATTCCCTAAAAGTCAAACATATGCAAGACTGAATATGCTAGAATCTGGAATAATACAGAAGGTATGAATCAATGGTCCCCAAACCTTTTGAACCATTGTCACTGACTACACCAAGATCAGCAGGGAAGAAGTTCAAGTGCAAATGCAGAAAATGAATTTTCAATGACATGGTTTTGCATGTTGTCAATCAGCTGGATGTAGTTTGGTGCTCTGTGGTTGCCAAGAAAATTCTCAACAATATCTTTAAATGCTTTCCAAGCATGCCCAGGCCCAAGACATCATTTCTATAGCAGCTGAACTGAGTGCATGTCCAGTCATGCTTGACTGACCAAAATAGCTTGCTTTTTGGGTAATATACTACTAGACTTAAAATATTGAAATAAAATTACAAAAATAGATTATATCTAAAAAAAACAGTACATGGTAGCAAAATTTTAAGATTAGTTCCGTGATCAGCACCCTAAAACCCATAAAATGCACCCAAAAGTGTTCAGGAAGCAAAATCTTCATCATCTAGTGTAGTCTTAAGTTCTAAAAGGAGCAATTAATTATCAGCCATTGATAATTCTAAAAGTCTGGATAGTGTGTGCAGGCAAATATAGAAGTCAAAGATATCCTGAAGGACTGATGCCGACAAACATGACTGCCTGTTCTTGCACTGAACTCATCGTTGTGTCCAGTCGTGGAGTCGTGATTTATTGAGGAAATCCAGGGCTCAGCAGGGAAGCATCAGTAAGTGCTTTCATTATTTAAATGTTGTTAATTATTTGTTAGTGTGCAGAAATTTGCTGATTAAATCTCAGCATCTACCTTAAAATTATCTGCAAGTTTCAACTCTATTTTATTGTCTATAAAATAGCTCAGAAGTTTGTCGAAGCAAAGTTTTTTTTAATACTTCCTTGTTTGTTGCCTATTTTAAATTGACAGTGTCACCATTTGTGAAACTAACAATTGTTGGTGAGACCTGCTTGCTCACAGTTGTTGGATACAGTTGTTCAACCACACAGAATCAGAGCAGAACTAATGTCAAGAAAAGGGAAGTCCATGTTACAGAGATTGCTAAGTATTTTGAGAGTAGCTTCCCTTGTGTCAGTAATAAGCACCATTCACTGGAAGATTTGGTTCCATATTCCAGGGCAGAATTTTAAAAAAAATAGAACTGGCTGATTCAATAACCGGTCTTTATTTATTGAGATTCTATATTTATTTGTGGAGAATTGGATAAGCAAGTTTGCGGATGATACAAAGATTAGTGGTGTTGTGGACAGTGAGGAAGATTACTGTAGATTAAAAGGTGATTTAGGAAGGCTGGAGGTGTGGGCTGAGAAATAGCTGATGGAATTTAATGCAGATAAGTGTGAGGTGTTACATTTTGGAAAGGCAAATCTAAATAGGTCATATGCATTAAATGGTAGGCTATTGAGATGTGCAGAGCAACAAAGGGATTTAGGAGTGATGGTAAATAGTACCCTCAAGGCTGATACTCAGGTAGATGGTGTGGTGAAGAAGGCATTTGGAATGTTGGCCTTCATAAATCGGAGTATTGAATTCAAGAGTAGGGAGGTTATGATGAAATTGGACAAGGCATTGGTGAGGCCAAAATTTGGAGTACTGTGTACAGTTTTGGTCACTAAATTATAGGAAGGATATAAACAAAATAGAGAGAGTACAGAGAAGGTTCACGAGAATGTTGACAGGATTTCAAGGTTTGAGTTACAGGGAAAGGTTGTGCAGACTAGGGCTTTTTTCTCTCGAGCATAGAAGATTGAGGGGGGACTTGATAGAGGTGTTTAAGATTTTAAAAGGGACAGACAGAGTAAATGTGGATAGGCTTTTTCAATTAAGAGTGGGGAAGATTCAAACTAGAGGGCATGGTTTAAGAATGAAGGGGGAAAATTATAAGGGGAACATGAGGGGAAATTTCTTTACGCAAAGGGTGGTGGGGATGTGGAATGAGCTTCCGGCAGACGTGGTCGAGGCGGGATCATTGGTTACATTTAAGGATAGACTGGATAGTTACATGGAGAGGAGAGGACTGGAGGGGTATGGACCGGGTGCTGGTCAGTGGGACTGGGAGGGTGGGGATTTGTTATGGCATGGACTAGTAGGGCCGAACTGGCCTGTTCTGTGCTGTAAGTGGTTATATGGTTATATGGTTACCTTCTTTCAAATATGACAACAAGCCATATCTAGAAGAATGCTGGATCAATTTAGGGTTGACCCCACAACCTCCCAATGTATCCATTCTCCTCCCAACAAACAATTGAAAGATAGTGATCTGAATAATTTTTACATTCACTTACCTTCTGTGCATGGGTGATCTAAATCCAAGCAAAATGCATTTCTGCCTCTTGCTTGTAGAAATTCAGCAACTTCGTATCCACAGCTAAATGCTAACCACATTGGTGCTGTTGCATTGCCTGGGATGAATTGTTGTGTGTCCAGCTTTTTTGACTGTGAAATAAGACCTGCCGCAACTTGCAGCATCAAAGAACAACTTTACATTATAGGACTAACACACAGAACAAGATTATTAAAAGTAATTGACGTCAGAGTTTATGCAAGCAGAATTCACTATTTTTCAAGTTACATCAAGTAAGTAGAAACAATTGCACCAAGTAATTTGATGGAAAGAGAGACAAATTTGTGTCTCCACATTGTCACTCCTATTTTTGGGTGTCATGATAACACAGCAAACCTCACAAAACTGCCCTTACACGTTATACAACAATCCAGCGAGACAATTCTCACGCACTTTGAAGCTGAAAACCTCCAAGCTGTCAGTAAAAAATCGTGTTCATCAAATAGATTCCCAAACTTCAGAGAGGGGCAAAGTTCCCAAGGCATTCCTTTGCAATTTACCTTTGAATGCTTTCAGGAGTGAACAACTATTCAGTCAATTTGCATTGTAATTAATATACATAATCACAAAAAGTCATAACTTCTCTTCTTCCTCTTTTGTGGGTAAGGATGTCTATCTGAAGACAGAATCAATAGAGTCTGCAATTGGCAAACATTTCACATGTGACTGTGCCAAATAATAAATTTGGACCGCTCTCAACTATTCAAGCACCTGAAGGAGTGCTGGATCATACATTACCAGTATTTACATTTGCACCCATTTACATTCTAATTTGTCACTGTAACAACATCAAGATTATAGTAGCCCGACATAGTGACCTGATAAGAGAAAAGTCGGTCATTTTGATCTTCAGGCCTCATTCCAACACTTCTTCATTATTATGAACCAAAAGAAGATTAATAAACTGCTGGAGTTGAAGTCATCATGATCGTTTTCAATATCCTTTGCAATGGCACCAGAACTTGTTCCCTACAATCATATAGTCATTGTAAGTTCATAGGATGAAATCTCTTTCCACAGGTATAAATGAATACACGGAAGCCACCCGAGCACATGGCCATCTGACTTGGAACTCCCTGCCTTCACATCAAGATATCTGTGTACAAGTTACTAATGACTAATGAGGCTACAACAAAGATCATTGGTCTCTCCTCAATTAGTTTTCAGTCTTCAATGCAGCTGCACAATCTGGCAATGTCCAACAGCTGACTTCAGACCTTTGAGGGTGATGGTAAAGAAGACACAGCTTTGCGACACCTTCAGCAACCTTACAGGTGAAGCACCTGGTCAAGATTGGTCAGCTGATCTTGGATAGACTTCCTCTTCTTGTTGAAGGCAAATCATGGTCAGAATCACCAACGTCACACCAATATTCTTGACTAACCACTGCCTGCTTTGTGTCTCCTGTCACCTACAGGTAGACCAGAAGTAAGGCAGGGGAATGTGGAACCTGAACATGAATTTGCTGTCCCCAGAAAATATAGAAAAAATAAAGGAGTATGCTGGTTGGAGAACCAGGAAACCCTTCTTTGATTCCTCTTGAACTGGTGGGAAATGACCAAGGAGAACATCGGGGGTTCTTAAACCTCAAAGGTGTTCATACAGCAAGACAGAAGCAGAGAGAATTAACTCCAGACTGACCTGCAGCAACTCCTCCTTCTGCAGTTGAGAGGGTGGATGTGAGGGAGAAACTCTGGCCAGATTATAGTAGCCCGGGATTATAGCAAGCAGGGTGTACTATTCACCTTCAAGATCTTCCAATCCAATGTTCGCACTGTGGGGCAGGATGAGACATGCTCGCGCTTATTCTTCCAAAAGGTTCACAGAAGGAGCTCTGTGATCCACAGCCTTAAGGAAGAAGACGGTTAACAACAGTACATGCAATTTGGGCATGTGAGAAAGTGGAAAAGTTTTGGGAAGATCTAAATCAGGTATTAAATAAAATCACAAAAAGCAACATACCAAAAAAATCCAGAGATCTTTCTTCTAAGTAACATAAGAAGTAAAGAATTAAACCTCAAATTGGATGAAGCACAAAAAAGATTTATTATGATAGCCTTAGCTGTAGCAAACAAATGTATAATGTCAACCTGGATATCAGAAGAGAACCTGAGAGTACAGCAATGGTACATAGAAATGAATAAATGTATTCCATTGGAAAAAATAACATATAATTAAAAAAATAAAGACACAGTATTCGAACAAATTTGGGAACCGTACATGGAACACAACAGAGAGGGCCTACCGCGGACCTCCACCCCCTAAAATGACAGAATGAGAAGACGACAAAATGAACTGACCCAGTGTGTAAAAGTAGATGACACAATTTTCTTGTTTATTTTCATTGTGTGATGACATTGTTTAATGGGTTTATTGTATTGTATATGTTTAACATTTAGTGGGTAGGGAGGGGTGGGAATGAGGGAGGGGGGGAAAGGGAAGAAAACGACACTGTGTATATTCAAGAGAGAAATGTTTGTGTGTAATTTGGTTAATATGGTTCATAGTGTGAATTTTTTTTTAATTTAAAAAAAAGAAAGAAGACGGTTCAGTCACATCCTTACTTGGGCATACGACGTTCAGAAGATCCTTTCAAACCGATCCGTATGACATTAAGGCAATAGACAGAATAGCCTCCATGAACTTCCTGTTCTCTATCATGGAGCTCTTAGATAACAGCAATCATCCAACTACCCTGGGGGAGCTAACGGATTCCATCTATTCCTTTGGGTTGAGTAAATCTCCCATAAGCCATGGCTCATGGCTGAGATGTACATGGCTCTGTAGGACTTGGTGGGCCCAGACCTGCTGGAAGTATACAATGGTATGCACCTGGCAGGCCATATCAGATTCCAAGAGGAAGGGGATCATACCATCATCTTCAAACAGAAGGGGGAGAAGGAGGATATCAAGAAATGGAGACCCACATCAATGTTAAACATTACCTACAAAATCCATTCCAAACCCATTGACAATTAAGTCAAGTCTATCCATGGTTCCAGGCAGAGAAATCTCTGACACCCTCATGCCTACATGCAGAAGAGGGTAGAAACCTGTCTGGTCAGCTTAGAACAGGAGAAGGCTTTTGACCAGATATCGCATATGTGCTCTCCAAAATGGGTTTTGAAGAGGGAATCTAAAATAGGATTAAACTGCTCTTTCTGAACATTCATAACACAGTCAAAATCAATGGGTGGAAATGGATAGCTTCCCCATCAAATTTGGACTCAAGCAGAGTTGCCTGCTCTCTCCAGTCAAGGGTGAAAGGTTGGATGTTTAAGGGGAACATTGGAGGAAACTTGTTCATGTAGTGAGGAGTGAGATTGTGGAACCAGTTGTCAAATGAAGTAGTGAACGTAGGCTCAATTTTGACATTTCCAAAAAAAAACTTGGATAGGTACTTAGATGGAAGAAGTATGGAGAGCTAGGATCTGGGTACAGCTCAATGGAACTAGGCAGAAGAACAGTTTGGCATGACCAGATTAGCTGAAGGGCCTTTTTCTGTGCTGTAGTGTCTCATGGCTCCATGGGTCAAATTCATTATGATCTGACTATAGGCAACCAGAAGAAACAGCATTTCTCCAGATTATGGTGCCCACACATAGTCACACAATACACAGTACATAAGAATCACAAATATAAATAAAAATATAATATAAAATTCAAATGTATAAATATTTTGGAATAATTTACTTATTTCAGTTATAAGAAACATAAGGTTTCATGATGCTATTCATCAAACTCACAGCCTGCAGGAAGAAGCTCTTTCCTCATTTTAATGCTCCTAGGCCCTTTTTCATGATGGTGGTAGGTCAAAGATGGATGCTAGAGATTCTCAGTAATTCTTTGAGCCTTATTTAAATTATGCTCCCAGTGAATATTGTCAGTAGAGGAATGGGAGATCTCGTGATCTTCTCAGCCACTTTTATAATCCTCTGCAATGACTTGGGATTTGAAAATTTGCAGCTGCCGTACCACACAATGATGTGACCAGGCAGGACACTTTCATTTGTGTTCCTGTAAAGTCTTGTCAATAGGTGGCTGGTGGCCTTGCCCTTCTCGGCCTCCTTAGGAAGTCTAGGCGCTGCAACACTTTCCTGTCTAATAAGGTGTTGTGGGTCCATTATAGGCACACCAAGGAACTTTATGCTCTCTATGACAGAGCTTCTGATGTGTAATGGGAGTGGACTGCCTTCGTCCTCCTGATGATCACAATGATCCCCTTTGTCTAGTCCAGGGGTCGGCAAACTTTTTAAAGCATCGACCTCTTCATAGAATCTTTGATCTCTCATCGACCCCCAAGCATCTAAAATAAATAAATAAATATATCTCTTTCCTCTCTCTCTCCCCTCTCATTGTGTAAAATGGGGGGTTCTGTTTAAAAAGAGGGGGTGAATGTAATGGTATGGATTGTATACGCTAATTGGCTCAGTCTGGCCTGCCCCCTGATGACACTCTTACCTGGACTCCTCCCCTGGGACCCAGGCCATAAAGGTCAGGCTACTTTTCCCTTCCCTAGTCTGGATCTGGCCCAGCTCAAGTCTTTTGTGCAATAAAGCCTATCATTCTCCTCAAGTCTTTGTCATTGCTATTATTGGGGCTACTGATAGTGCCCAACAATCTTTCACCACTTAGTTCACTGGCCCTGTATCACCAATTTTCCCCTCCATTTTATACTGGCAATCTTTCCTCTCCATGATCAGTTTTAATGAAGGGTCTCAACCCAAATCACCAACAGTTCCTTCCCCCTCTGCGCGTGGATGCTGTGTGGACTGCTGAATTTCTCCAGCACGTTGCATATTGCACTTGAGCCTGGAATCTACAGACTTCCTTGTTTAAATAAAGGAGTAATAACAACAGGTGAGAAGTCTTAGACAAAGAGGGAAAAAGGTAAAACAAAAGTAATATGCAGCAAGCAATTGAAGGACCGAAGATTTGTGCATTGGGGAAGTTACTGCAGAAGTGAATGAGATGTTTTAGAATGGAGGAAATGTGTAAACCAGTTCTGCAGCTAGGAAGAAAAAGTGGCAAAGATGGAGGTCAATCTAAATTGAAGACAAGACAGGCAAATGTGCTTTGATACAGACATGAAAGAATCGCTAGAGTTGAAAAAACAGTCAAACAACTAGGCCTGTCACAAGCAGGGCAGGAAGAGGGCTGTAAAATAGCTGGCAAAATATTTAACAATTGAAGCAAAGTCTAATGAAAATTCATTGACCTGAAACATTAAACCTCTTCCTTGCTCCACAGAAACTGTCTGATCTAGCCTTTTCGATTTTGTTCGAAACAAAATTTTAAATTTTACCTCAGTCCTGTTGCCACAGAGGGAACTCCATCATGAAGCCTCCAATTAAAGCATTTTTTTTAAATCAAAGAAACAACTCAAGGATAACATGTAAATTTTACCAAATTAGTCAACAAAACAAAATTTCTTGACAAGTCATCCTGCATAATCAATGTGTTTTTTTTTTTCGTTTGATAAAAGATACAGCATGGAAGATTACTCAACAAGCAGGTATAAAAGTTTGCTTTCGCTGTCAAACCTCCTGTCCAAGCTATTCTGTTATGCTGGAACTGAACAGTGTTAGACAATTCATCCTCACCCGTCTAAACCCCATGAACTGAAATTATTTTATAACAAAAAATACAAGCACTGACCATACAGAGTTGAAAATAACTTACGAGTAATACTTTTGTTTACTGCAGTCGCTGATTTTTACAGGAACAGGATATCTACATTTTACAAGCCCGTGTTCCTGCCCCCAGATTTCCTGGTGTGATGTAATTAGCACAGTTTGGTTGTCTGCTAGAGCCAGCAACACTAACACTGAGCTGGAAAGGAAGCCAAACCATCATGGCTGACGCTATTGGCTAGTAAATAGACAAGTGGATTCCCCAAAAATTCCAATCCCTAAAATTCTTCATTGGGTTGGTGTAGCTCATGCTAAATACAAGAACCAACCTCTTTGAAATGTTAAACTCTCTACTCTGCCGCACGTTAGAAATGTGATTGACCTCATTCTTTAACATCCTTTCGTTCCTGTTCTACAATAGGCTTTTCATATTTCCTACATTTTAAAGCCTCCATCATTCTCCAAGGTATTAACCTACTTTTCCCCTCAATCTAAGGCTGTATTCCAGCTGTTATTTCTTCTTTCATTTTTATCCTCTCACCTTGAAAACACTCCTTGGCCCCCTTTTCCTCTGACCCTGCTAGTTTGTCCCTCTTTAGAAAAAAATTGCATATTTCCTCTATGTCTGTTAAAGAAATCCTTCTCTTCATGTTTCATCAAGGAATCCATTATTATCCTATTCAAAGAATCTACTGCAACAGGCCTATTTTGCTGCCCTCAACAACCACAATGCTGAATGCAGTCACCATATATTTATCTTGCGATTATTTCCACCTTCTGAAGTCTAGTGCTAACTGCATAGAATTTGTCAGGTGATCAGCAGTTATCAATAACTATTTGGATGTGTTATAGGCTGTCAATTAACCCTCAGCCTGTGCAATGAGATTCACTGCATATTTCACCCCACTTCCAAAATTCACAACTGAAATCTATGGAACCAGAACTGAACACTGAAGTGGAATGTGTGAACTCTGCCTTCTATTGGGTTCATTTCTACCATAGAGATGAATTTCTAGGCACATGTCTGCATGACAGAAGAAAATCTTGCAAGTGGTGTCAAATATCAAGAAGCCCATTAGACTTGTGTGGAAGCACAAACATGCATTTATTAGTTGACAATTAACGGGCGGTATCTACAATGGTCTTCAGGTAAATTGGAGGTAAGGCAGGAAAACAGGGTTTATATCAGGACCAGTGGGGGCAGAGCCAAGAGGAGGGACCGGTCATCTAATCTACCCATAGACAGTGAATTCCAGTTCACTGCATTCACCCTTTCCTTCAGAAGAGAACCTGCAGGTGAAAACAGAGACCACATTCAGCAACACAAGCTTTTTACAATTATTTACAAGTTGGGTCTATCTGGGGGCCTTAGAACTAGTGGATTTTGCTCTTCCAGAACTTCCTGTGCCTCGTGTGGGTCGTGGATACTGGGACTCAAAGTAAGACTCAGAATCCAATGTTTACGTGGTCGGAACCATGTCGTCTGAAACCCTGTGTCGGGTATTTGGAGATTCCAGGCCTATTGTGGGCATTGGGATCTTAGTTCCTGAAGGTGCCAGGTCTCTGATCAAGATGGTGGACGGTGTCCTCCCTGCTATCCACATAGGCAAACATCGGGTTTGCGTGCAGTAGGTGCAATCTCTCTACCAGAGAATCTGTTTTTCTTCTCCTCACGTGCTTTTTCAGCAGGACTGATCCTGGTGTCGTTCGCCATGCTGGAAGAGTGATTCCTGATGTGGATTTCCTCACAAATGCAAACATTAGTTTGTAAGGAGTCACATTGGTCGCAGTGGAGAGAAGCGATCTTATGAAGTGGAGCGCAGTGGACAGAACCTCTTGCCAGTGTGAGTCTGCAAGGCCTTTAGACCAAATAGCTAACTTCAAAGTGTTCCAAATCCTTGCGTTCTCTTTTTTAACTTGTTCGTTCCCACAGGGGTTGTAGCCAGTCATCCTGCTTGAGGTAATGTCTCTTATGAGCAGGTTTCGATGTGGCTCTTTGCTCATAAATGATAAACCCCAAACAGGGTGAAAATGGAGTGCAGAGCTCTGATGACTATGGTGGTGGGTGTCTGGGCAGGGGATGGCAAACAGAAAAAGCAAGCATTCATCAATAACGTTAAGAAAGTACACATTTCCATTGGAGGAAGGAAGGAGCCCCTTGAAATCGACGCTGAGTCGTTCGAAGGGGCGGGAAGCTTTTATCAGGAGTGCTTTGTCAGGGCAGTAGAAGTGCAGTTTGCACTCAGTGCAGACTGGCATGACCTCGTCATTTCCCTAATGTCTTCAATAGAGAAGGACAGGTTGCGTACCTACACAAGGTGGGCCATGTGGGTGATACCTGGGTGACAGATCTCATCGTAGATTGACCGCAACTGGCTGGTGTGTGCAGCAGCACAGCTTCCTCGGGATAGGGCATCTGGAGGCTCTTTGAGTGGGTCTGGCCTATACATGACCTCATAGTTATAGGTGGAGAGTTTGATTCTCCGCCTTGTGATCTTGTTATTCTTTATCTTACCCCATTTTGTGTTATTGAACATGAATGCTACAGATCACTTATCAGTGAGCAGTGTAAATTTCCTGCCAGCCAGGTAGTGCCTCCAATGCCTAATGGCCTCCACAATGGCTTGAGCATCTTTCTCCACTGAAGGGGTTCAGAGCTCGTGGCCTTGTAGGGTGCAGGAAAAGAAAGCTACCTACCTGCCTGCCCACCGGGTTAAGGGTCGCGGCCAGAGCTATGTCGGAGACTGCTCTCCACCTGGAATGGTGCATTTTTGTCTACCGCATGCATGGAGGCCTTAGCAATATAGTTCCTAAAAGCCGCCTCGGCTTCACCCGATAATGGAGAAGAGGTTGATTTTCAAATGGGACGGACCTTGTCAGCATGATGAGGTACCCACTGGGCATAGTAATGAGAAGAAACCTAGGCACCTCCTTAAAGCTTTAATGGTCCTTGGGATTGGGAGCTCTGAGAGGGGGCACATACGCTCGGGGTCAGGGCCAATGATGCCATTCTCCACCATATAACCCAGGATAGCTAGATGTTTAGTCCAGAACATACACTTACTGACATTGTAGACGAGGTTCAGGAATTTGGCTGTGTGGAGAAACTTCTGAGATTGGCATTGTTGTCCTCCAGATTGTGCCCACAAATGGTGACATTGTCGAGTTAAGGGAAGGTAGAACTCATACTTATCTACCATTTCGTCCATCTGCCTCTGAAAGGCCGAGAGACCTTTCGTAATACCAAAAGGGACCCTCAAGAACTGATAAAACCATCCATCTGCTTCGAATGGTGTATAGGGACAGTCCTTGGAATGGGTTGGTAGCAGCTTTCAGGTCAATGGTCAAATAGAACCGGTGCTGCACAATTTCATTCACTGTGTCTGATATTCGGGGGAGGGACTATGCATCCAAGTGTGTGAAACAATTGATAGTTTGGCTATAGTCAATCATTAGCCTGGGCTTTTCTCCCCTTTTCATGACTACCACCTGGGCTCTCTATGGGCTAATGCTAGGTTCAATATTTTTTTTCTTTAAACAACCGCTGCAGCCAGTAGGTTAGCTTCCTATCAAACTTTGATCCACAATGCAATCAAGAATAATTCTGCAACCATATACTTTTCTTCATGTACATGTTAAACTCTCATCACATTTACACTGGTACTTTGCCTAGTACTCTGGATGCATTTCGTGCAACTAGAATATTAATAGAATCAGTGTTAGAAGAGGTAATTACAATATTATTTCTGTTGCATGAACACGAATGTTTGCTTCCATGGAGAAATCTCCAGTCTGAGGAGAACAGTGCAGCTAAACAACAGAAAAAGAGACACTAGGTTCCATTATCTATGACCATTATAATAGATGTAACAGTATACAGAAGAGTGACAGTACTGGACAAAATCAATATCGATTCATAAAAGGGAAATTATGTCTAACAAAACTAGTGGAATTTTTAGAAGATGTAACTTGCAGAATAGATGAGGGAGAATCAGTGAGGATGGTATATTTCGGCTTTCGGGAAGCTTTCAATAAGGTCCTACAAAAGGGAATGCATGGGAAAGCCACTGCCAATCCCCAGCAATGTCTTCCACTCATTGTGGCAGCACAGAGACGTACACTTCAGTAATGAATGGCTGCACTGCTCTCTCCAGCCAGTCCAAACCCAGTCTCTTTTCACAGGGTCAAGGGCAATTCTTTCCTATGGGAAAACCAGTAATGTGCATTGCTTGATGCCAGGTTGCTTGCATTGCCTCACACTGCCTGAGCAGATGTTTTCTTAAAAGTGCATGCCTTTTTGGACCAAGAACACAAAAACAAATCAGCTTTCTGCAGTATAGAACTCAACAGGGTACCAGAGTAACTCAACATTGCAATTACTCTTTCAGGTGCTATCACTTGTACCTTTTAAGAAATAAACATTTTTTTTCCAGTAAGCGTTTTAATTTTTTGGCATTTGGAGAAAAATTCCCCAAGGAATGTGAAAGAAGATTCTCCCCATTCAAGTATTGATCAACCATGCAGAAGCTAACACACAAATATGTGAGAAAAAAATGGGAAGATTAGCTTTGAATTGGCCAAAATACCCACTGAAAGGCATACCCGTCAACCTGCAGGTCACTGAAGCCCATTCCTTCAACTTCCTTGTTTAAAACAATTTGCCTCATCTAATATCTGCTTTTGCCCTGCATTCATTTCTTTTTCACAGATATATGAAGTCATCGATATGTATTTTTTGCAGTGAACAAAAATAGGAAAAATTGCTTGTTGTGTTTTAATATACGTTTTTAACCTATGGATAAATAGGATTATCATGAGGATTGAAGAGAACCAGAATAACACAATAAAGAAATGTTGCTGCAAGATTGCCTTTAACCTTTTGTTTTAGCTGTTTGTTTTTCAAGAGCTGGGCATCACTTCAAGGATTGCATTTATTATCTGTTCAAAGTGACTCCATAACGGAATTCAAATAGCTTTTCCTGATGGGACACAAGTTTGTCTCTCTTTCCATCAAAATACTTGGTGCGTGGCAAGTCAATTTGCACCGTCTAGATCCATACTGTGAAATTATCCATATTTCAGTGCAAACTGACAATTTCACTCTGAAGAGTGGCTAGTGCTGGAGATAAAGAATTGTACCTTGCAGTATTTTATTCTGAGATGTTTCCCTTCTCTTAATTTGTGCTGATGTTTGACTGTCGATGGTAGTTTTGGGTAGCCCAGAACACTTGAATTCGATAAAAATAACTTAGAATTCATCAGAAAGTTAAACTTAACATCATTTTAATACGATCGATTGTAATGTTCTCTTTAAAAACAAACAGGAATTTAGTTATTAACTGTGGGAATTTTATAAATGGCAGAGCATCATCCAAAAACTGCTGCATAGTAAATATTATAACACAAGAACTAAAGATGTTGGTTCTTATCTAAGGAGAGTGTTACTGATAAAGGGAAAGTCAGCATAATTTTCGAAATAGATCACTGAAATTCTTTGAGAACGCCACAAAATTATCTAATGGCCAAGAATGACTTGCATGTTCAGGAAACAGGGGAAAAGAATTATGCATTCTTTCACAGCACAAGCATGTGGAACTGTCATCTTGAAACAGAATTGATCTTGACAATAGAAAAATTCCCTAAAAACAGCACTCCAATACTTCATGAAGCCAGTCTCATCCATTCTAGATTTAACTAGTGTACAACAGAAATGAAATTATTGACCTTGGTATGTTGCTAAGAGTTTAACATACCTGAAAAAAACTAATATTGCCTTCACTTGCTTTTCATAGAATTTTACTGAATGAAGATGCCAACGGAGCAAATTTCATCCAACAATTTGCATATCTGGGCAGCACCATTACTCCACCCATCACTTCTGCCCTCACCGACGATGTCACTTCCGGCTTGGTCCTCGAACCATGTGGCAGCCAACGTGCTCACCACAGGTGCTGCCATCTTGCACCGGCCAACTTCAACCCTCACTGAACTCATCACTTTCCCCCGCATTTATGATGTCACTGCCAGCTGGATCGCTGAACCACAATGACACCATGTGCGTCCCCTGGGCACAGTCATCGTGGGCTGGCTGAACCCAGCTCACCAACCAGACGTGGTCAACACATGCATTTATGAATCTGCGCACTTGTCGCACACTATGTTCCAAAAGATGCCCACCAACTGCTACTTGCCACAACCGACTGGAGACGCAACTCGGACCCCGAGGTGGTCCAAGCGTCCACCACATTAATGGAGGACATACCCCATGGACTCGGGCACTCAATGTTGGGCATTGCTGTCAACAGGAAGGTAATAAAATGCCTGTTTGATAATGGTAGCACAGAGAGCTTCATGCACCCGAATGTGGTCCAGATGCTGACGCTCAAAGTGTACCCAGCAAACTTCACTATCGCCTTTGTGTCCCAGGACCACTCCATCATGACACTGGGGTGCTGCTCTGTGAACCTGACAGTGGGAGGGGAGACATACCAAGGGTTCAGGCTACTGGTCATGCCCAAGCTCTGCGTCCCAGTTATCCAAAAACTAGACCTCCAGTGCCACCTCCACAGCCTCACCCTAGCCTTCGGTGGCCCACTCACCATCCACAGCACAAAGCCCAGCGACTGCCTCCAGCCAACTTGCGGACTGTCCACCTTATGGGTACCCCTCCATGCCTCTATCTGACACTGGACTGCAAGCCCTTAGTGGGCAAGAGCAGGCACTACTGGGCAGCAAACAGGGCCTTTATCAAGGCTGAGGTATGACGGCTTCTGGCGGAAGGAGTAATAGAGCCTAGAACCAGCCCATGGAGAACTCAAGTTCTTATCGTCAAAGGGGCAGCAAACAGAGGAAGCTCATCAACTATCGACTATAACCAGACCATCAACTGGTACACCCAGCTGGAAGCCTACCCACTGTCCTGCATCACCGACATAGTCAATGAGGTAGCCCAGTACAGGGTTTTCTCCATGATTGACCTGGTCAGCCTACCACCTGCTCCCTATCCATGCCCAGGATAAGTCCTATACTGCCTTTGAGGAGGATGGACGCCTTTACCAGTTCCACCGGGTCTCGCTTTGGGTCACGTGGAGTCTCTGTATTCCAGCGGGAGATGGACCACATGGTAGACCAGCACAATCTAAGAACAACCTTGCCGTATCTAGACCACAATGCCAATCTGGAGATATTCCTCCAGACACAGAGGTACTAAACCTCACATGGAGAAATGCATGTTCAGCACCACCTGCCTCACCATCCAGGGATGCATCATGGAACATCAGTCCAGACCCCTAAGAGAAGCATCCCCTGATGGAACTGCCCCTCCCCCACACACCCAATGATCTCCGCGGGTGCCTAGGGCCCTTCTCCTACTATTCCCAATGGGTCCCCTGGTTCTCAGCAAGGTTCACCCACTGACCCAAGTCACCACCTTCCCCCTCCCCACCAAGATGCAAGCGGCCTTCGCCCACATCAGACAGGACATCGCCAATGCCACAATGCATCCGGTGGATGACACCACCCCATTCCTGGTGGAGTGCGATGCCTCTGATGTTGCCCTCATTGCCCCCTCAACCAAGGAACAGACCAGTTCTATAGGTCCATCCCTGGTTCAATGCTCGGGCACAGCCATTGAAAAGGAGGCCCAGGTGACTGCGGAAGCAGTCCGCCACTGGTACCTCTACCTAGCAGGCAGGAAGTTCACCCTTCTCACAGACCAGCACACAGTGGCATTCATATTCAGCACCACCCACAGAGGCAAGATCAAAAACAAAAAGATCTCACTCTGGAGAGTCAGGCTGGCCACTTTTAGCTATGACATCTGGTTTAGGTTGGGGAAGCTCAACGATTCCCCCGATCCCCTGTCCCGGATCTGCACAAGTGCGGAGTCCAAACACCTTCAGGCGCTGCACAACACCCTTTGCTACCCAGGTGTCACGCACCTGTAAAACTTCATAAAATCCAGGAACCTCCCCTTCACCGTCCAAGAAGTCCAGAGCATGACTGAATTCTGCAGTGACTGTGTGGAGTGCAAGTAGTGCTTCTTCCACCCAACACAGGCCCACATAATAAAGGCCACTCAGCCCCTTGAGCATCGACTTTAAGGGACCACTGCCTTCCACGAACAAGAATGTCTATTTCCTCTCGGTCATAGAGGAATTCTCCCATTTTCCCTTCACTATCCCTTGCCCTGATACCTCCACTGTCTCCGTTATCAAGGCGCTGGCAAAGATCTTCTCCACATGTCCGGATACCCAGCATTCATCCACAGTGTCCAGGGGTCCAGCTTCACAAGTGAGGAGTTGGACCAGTACCCGACGGCGCAAGGCATCATGGCTAGTCACTCGACTAGCTACAACCCCAGGGGCAACAGGCAGGTTAAATGTGAGAATGGATTGACTGGAAGGCAGTCCTCCTGGCCCTGAAGTCGAAAGGATGGCCCACCAACTATTGACAAGGGGCCTTTCCCGAAGCGCTTCACGTCATACGGTCACTCTTATGTGCCAATCTGACCCCTCACGAATGCCTTTTCTCCTTTCCTATGAAGTCAGTGACGGGCGTCTCCCTGCTGGCATGGCTGTTGTCTCTGGGACCAGTACTCCAATGTAAATATGTGAGGACCTACAAATCTGACCCTCTGTTCAAGCAGGTGCACTTCCTCCATGTGAACCCAAATTACACCTACGTCATGGATATAGGATGGATGTGAGGACACTATCTTGACCAGGGACCTGGCACCAGCAGGGGTCCAGCCCACTCTCCCTGGGCACCCCTGGCCCATCCAGGACCCCCCTGGAGCCAACACCCTCTCCCCGCCTCTCCACAGGGTCCCACTCTCTGCGGACCCGCCCCACACCTACACCCCTGCACGTCCAGATACCCTCATTCTGCCAGACACCATCCCGCTCATGTCACAGGCCGCCCTGACCACCCTGGACCCAATCGACCTTCAGGCAGCCCTGCCCTCACTGTCCTTTGACCAGGAGCCCGTCTACGATGGCCTCAGAGGAAAAATCTGACCACGTGAATTTGTAAATATCCTTTCATCTATTTGGTACTATGCGGACACCATCCCCACCAAGGACTCATTTTAAGAAGTGGGTGAATGTGGTGATATAACCATTACACTGGCCACACTCTTACTGGCTTATTGCAGGGGGCAATTACTGTACATGCATGTAGGCAAACTGGGAGGCTGGGCCCACCTGCCCACTGTCAATCATCAGCCCATATAAAGACTTGTGCGGGCCCCTTTGGTAGTCAGTCAAGCACATGGAGCAAGGAAGGTATAGAGAACTTGTATGTGTACAAGTTTAAGTTGATTAAAGGCTGTTGTCTATGAGCTTTGTGTCTGAATTCCTCGCACAGCAGTGCTCACAATTTATTTCACCCTAAAACCTTTCTATGGGTATATTGAGAGGCATTAAGGGACACCGGTTAGGAAGACTTACAGACATGAGATACATGCCATACTTCAAACAATGCAGTTATAGAAAGTAATTGTCTAATTGGTACAAGGCTATTATCTAGAGGCTGCGAGAAAGTGCAACCTGAAGTAAGAGTGCAGTAAACATAGACAGCTTTGTACATCAGAGCAGGCAGAGAGACAGTTATAGTCTCACTGCAGCTCCTCACATTATGGCTGGTAATGTTACTAAGAATGGACTGTCTTTCATCAGCATGGGCTTACAACATATTTTCTTTAGGGACCCCTCACCCTGGTCCAATTCTGAAAATTGTTCTTTTGTTCTGCACAACAAATTTTCATCTTCATTGACCTCAAAATAACTCTTCAATTCCTACCCATTGTCAGCAATTATCCTCGTCTTTTGTGTCTTTTTCTAGACCAGCAGCCCCAGTTACTTCCCATTGGCTATGTTGAACTGAAAAGATGACCCTGAACAAGCTCCACAGAGGAGATTAGTGACTGCAAGATCTTTTTCTGTTTATTGAACTGTTAAATAGACAGAATTAAATGCAAATTGAGTTGATTGCTTCATGGAAGGATTGCATTTTGGATCATCGAAGAATGTTGTAGCAGGCATGAATTTACTCATGTCAGCCCAGTACTTCATAATCACTGTCTGACAGGACACACTACAAGCAGTCATATCAGAGTAAAAAGCCTTGGAACAGTCCAAAAAGAGAGAAGGTCAGAGGAAATGTCTTGCATCTTAAAAGGTACAGCAGGAAAGAGGAAAGGCCCATTGTTTACAGCGAATCAGTGTAGAGGTCAGAATGCCAGGCAGTGTGAAAGCAGAGATACAATGATGCAGAGCTTTAAATCCAATATTGTAGCCATTGTTTCAACTAAATTCATGTACCAAATGCAATATCCACTTTATTACCATACTTACACAAGTTATGAGCTATGAATTATACTGGTTACAGTTATTTATTTGTTCTCTCTCCCTTTTATATTTTGTCATTTTATAGTTTTGCTTTGCTCTCTTCTGATATGTTATTTATACTTGTTAGTGCGCTGGGTAGGTCACGTCTCCAGAATGGAGGACCATCGCCTTCCCAAGATCGTGTTATATGGCGAGCTCTCCACTGGCCACCGAGACAGAGGTGCACCAAAGAAGAGGTACAAGGACTGCCTAAAGAAATCTCTTGGTGCCTACCACATTGACCACCGCCAGTGGGCTGATATCGCCTCAAACCGCGCATCTTGGCACCTCACAGTTCGGCGGGCAGCAACCTCCTTTGAAGAAGACCGCAGAGCCCACCTCACTGACAAAAGACAAAGGAGGAAAAACTCAACACCCAACCCCAACCAACCAATTTTCCCTTGCAACCGCGTCTGCCTGTCCTGCATCAGACTTGTCAGCCACAAATGAGCCTGCAGCTGACGTGGACATTACCCCTCCATTAATCTTCGTCCACGAAGCCAAGCCAAAGATATGTAACTGGGAAACTGCAACAAGGAAGACTTTCATTGAATATCACTGTCATAGATAATTATGTTGTACTTGTATATGGGACATTAAACTCATCATTCAAATCTGTATCAAGTTTCACCTGCCTAGTTTAGTAAACAAATAGCAATCCAGAATATGTAAAAGAATACATTCAAAATTATGAACCCTATTGTGTTAAGGCAATTCTTGGAGAACATGTTCTAAGACTCGATGTGTATTATGCCTACATGGCAAATTAATGATAGAGAGTTTAACATCATATAGATTGCACAACATACATTTGCATTGAAATTCTTACTTGTTGTAGCTGAACAGGGTATTTTGTTAAAAAGCTGTATTAAACTAAATTAATAAGCGATAATAATTGAAAAAAAAGGAGTTCATAAATATTCACTGTTAACCACAGTGCAAGAAAAGTGTGGCTCGACAATAATGCAGACAGCTCTTTTGTGGTGTCGGAACATTTCCTAATTCGGGAAAGGAGTGGTTCAGGAGTCTGTTAGCCTTTAGAAAGAAATTGTTCCTGAACCTAGAGATGTTGGACTTCAGGTTTCTGTACCTTCTGCCCAAATATAGCGGTGGGGAGAGGTTGTATCAAGGTAATGGAGGTCTTTTCTTGAACCAGTGCCTCTCAAAGGTGTCTTCAATAGATGGAATGTTAAAGCCGGCAATGGACCTGGTTCTGTTTGTTACCTTCTGCAGCTTTCTGTGTTGAGCACTTGAGTTACCAAACCAGACTGTGATTCAATATCATGCCAAATTTCCTCAGACTCCTTGGAAGGTCGAGGCATTGGTGTGCCTTCATCACAAATGGCTCAATCTTCTGGCTCCAGGAGAGGTCTTCTGAAATATAAACTCTCAGGAGCCTGAAGGTATTAATTCTTTCACTCCCATTAATATGGACAGGAATGTGGTACTCATTCCTTTCTCCACCCTACCACCCCCCCCCCCCCCACCGAGCTTCCTAAAATCAACAACAAGCTCTCTTTGGTCTTAGTGCCACTGAGTGTAAGATTGTTGTTCTGCCACCACTCAACCAGATTCTCCATCTCCATCCTGTATTCTGATTCATAATTTCCATTTTTGGGGGGGCCAATAGCACTGGCATCATCAGTAGATTTATTGATTGCATTGGAGCTGAACTTAGATAGTGATGAGTATACAGGGATATCGAGCAGGGGAGAACATGCACAGCTTTGGATGCCCCTAAGTTGATGGTCAATGTGGAGATGGTGATATTGCCAATCTGCACTTATTGGGGTCTGCCACAGATGTAGTTGCAGAGGGATGAACAGAGTCCCAGATCCCTTAGTTTGGCCACATGTTTTACTGGTATGATAGCTTCAGAGGTGGAAAGTGCAGAGAAAAGCCTGATGTTCAGGGTGCATAAATTCATAAATATAATAAAATGACAGAAAATCTGAATGAATTGTCAAATTTATTGCAAGGCTGCATTCCCTATTTAAATAGGAGGCAGTTTAGGGTATGTTTAGCAAATGGTTTGTATCAATATGGTATAACAACTGATACTTTGTTGTACCTAGACAATGTAGTTTAATTAGGAGTTCAGTGAAGGATGCTCGGTTTTACAGCTGTGACCCTATTTATTTACTTGTGGAAGCAGCAACATAAAGAACTCTCAGACGCGGGGAGGAGTCACGTGATGGAGTAGTGGCCGGACGGTGAACTCCAGCCCTCTCCAGAAAAGTCGGGAAAAACAAAGGAAAACACAAAGGCACAGAAATAAAAGTTACAGAAAAGTGAGTATAAAGGTGGAAAGAAGATGGCGACAAAAAAAGAAAAATCGAAAGCAACGGTAAGAAGAGAGGAAGAGAAGACAAAGGAGGAAAAAGGTGAAGGCCTTACCTGTCCGAAGAGGCCCGCTGCGGAGAGAGAAACCCGCTCCCTCAGGTCGGTAAATAATGGACTACAAAAATGCCTCGCAGAGCCGAGTAAAAGTGCGCAACCGCGCATGCGCGAGGAATCGCGCATGCGCGATGCGAATGAAAAATACACACCGACGGGAGGGGGGACCAGCTGGGGAGTCGATCTCCACAGCCGGCAACGACAGCTGCAGAACACCTGCAGCAAGAAGAGACCACAAAAGACAATAGAAACAAGAAAGAAGAGAAGGAAAGGGCAACAAAGAAACAACAGATGGCCAACCCAGAGGAAGAAGAAGAGGAAGAGGAAGAGTACAGTGAAATAGAAGAAGAAAAGAAAGGCAAGATAAAGGATATACTTTCTCTTATTAAAGGATACATGGAGTCATTTAAAGAATGACAAACACAGGAATTTAAGGATTTAAGAAAAAGAATAAACAACACAGAAGAGAAAATGAATAAAATAGAGATGACCTTAACAGAAATGGGAAAGAAAATGGACAAGATGGAAGAGCGGGCAGTAGCAGCAGAAATGGAGGTAGAAGACTTAAAAAAGAAATTGGAGAAATCTAATAAAAAAACTAAAGAGACACAAGAACTACTAGCTCAAAAAATAGATACAATGGAAAACCATAACAGAAGAAATAACATAAAGATAGTGGGCCTTAAGGAAGATGAAGAAGGCAAGAATATGAGGGAGTTTATAAAAGAGTGGATCCCTAAGACACTAGGATGTCCAGAACTACAGCAAGAAATGGAAATAGAAAGGGCACATAGAGTATTGGCCTCTAAACCACAACCACAACAAAAACCAAGATCTATTGTAGTAAAATTCCTAAGATATACTACAAGAGAAAAGGTACTGGAGAAGACAATGGAAAAAGTAAGAGAGGGCAACAAACCACTGGAGTATAAAGGGCAAAAAATCTTCATTTATCCAGATATAAGTTTTGAACTCCTAAAGAAGAGAAAAGAGTTCAATACAGCAAAGGCGATTTTATGGAAGAAAGGGTATAAATTTATACTAAAGCATCCAGCGGTATTGAAAATATTTATTCCAGGACAACAAAACAGACTATTCTCGGATCCAGAAGAAGCATGAAAATTTGCAGAACAATTACAAAAATAGACTGAGGGAGGAAGACGGGTAATGAGAGTTAAAATGATCACGATTGATATGTATGTGGGTAAAGACAAAAATAGACTGAGGGATGAAGACGGGTAATGAGGGTAAAAATGATCACGATTGATATGTATGCGGGTAAAGAGGTATAAGAGTGAATAGAGACAATGAGCATACATGAATGTATCTGTACTTAGAGGAAAATATAGATAGTATAGACAAGAATTAATAAGGGAAGGTAATGGAATAGAGAGAATAAGGAGGGAATTAAAAGAGTGACCTTTGTGACATATGAAAAGTGAAATCTTTTCTGGGGGAGGCGGGGTGGGGGGAAATAGCGGTCACTGCAAAATCAGTTGACGCTTGCGAGTGGATTCGCAAATCCAGATGGAGAGGGGAGATGTGGTTGTCCGACAAGGGATAAAGGACAACTCAGGAGGTGAAGGGGAGATTGGGGATAAATAAGATATAAATAGGAGAATAAGGAAAATGTTGGATGTTGTAGGAATGTTGTCTTATAAAGAGTTGAAAATAAGAAAACAGAAATGGAAAAGGAGGAAAGGTAATGATGGAAAAACGGAAAGAGAAGATAAACAAAATATAAAAGGGCTACGCTGAACTATATGTCTTTAAATATTAATGGAATACATAACCAAATTAAAAGGAAGAAACTACCAAATTTAAATGAATAAATGTATTCCATTAGAAAAAATAACATATAGGTTAAGAAATAATATTGAAATATTCGAACAAGTATAGGAGCCTTACATTAAATACAATAGCGAAAACCTACCGGGGACAAACATTACCTAAGTTGATGGAAGGAGAAGGAAAGAAAAGAATGGACTCAGTCGAATTTCTGGTGTAATTTTGTTGAATGACAACATTGTCTGACTGGCTTAATGCAACCTAGATTGTATACCTAAAATGGATGAGAGGGGGGGTGGGGGGCTGGTTTGGGAGGAAGTGGGGGGGGGAGAAAAAGTCACTGTATATGTGTGAAAAAGAAATAGTGTATATCATGGCTAATGTGATTTATGGTGTGAAAAATAAAAAATTTAAAAAAAAAGAACTCTCAGATGCAAACACCACACACATTGAATATTTAAATTTCTTTCCCAAAGTTTCATCAACTTGTTCTTATTCCAAAGTTATGTTTACACCATTCTCTGCCAAAAAAAACCACAACCATTAAATGATCACTTACTGGCAAATTAAAATAAAATGTACTTTTTCATTTTATTCTTCGTTACTGAAGATTTCCCAAGTATTGTGACTATTAAAAGCACTGCATGGGAAAATAAAGATCTGAACAAATGCAGGCTTCCAAGGGTTACAGCTGAAAAATTGCAGTCCAGATTCTATAAATGTTTCTTTTTCCTTTGGGCTTTTCTCAACATATCACTGTGGGAAAACATTTATATCAAAAAAATCTCCCAGTGATCCAGATGTTACGCAAGGCTTTGGATTATCTTCACTTTACCTATACTTCACAAATTAAAGTTACACTTTATAGGTGTTATCAAAAGGATCGAAACCCCATTCAAATACTTTCAAATAATTAGCCAGCCCTCTTGTGAATGCTGGGATGAATTTAAACTTCTAGCAACAGATGGTTCTCCACAGGAAGAAAATAAAAAAATAGTTCTGTTGAAAAATACATTTGCATTTGTTTTTTTTACTTTAAATGTGCCATCACTTGTATATTTTTTACCTGTACTTTGAGGTCACTCTGTATGTTTGCTATAAACCTATGTGGGTTTCTATTATGCCTCCAAGGCTAACTGTTCAAGATTTGTGTCTTTGGTTTTATTAGCTTGCTCAAAGTAAACTCAACCTTATCATTCAATGTCAGGTTCAGTGACCAATGACCCAATGGGTTGCAACCATCAGCCAACCACAAATCCTCAGAATAATAAAGTCTGAGAAATACTATGGGCTAATTTATCAGGACATCTGTCAGGCTGCAGACACTCTAGTAGCTCGCCAATGTTTTCCCAGGTTCCTCAGAGGCCTTCAGCTATATATCTCCTTTTTGTGTTTATTAAATGCTTGTAAGCAGTTTTACATGGATGCTCTGAAAGAGAGCCTATTCTTCGGATTACTGAGAAGTGACCAAGAAAGCCTAAAGAAACTGTTGCATAAGGCCCTCTTTGTTCCAGAATTAAAACTATTCCTGTTAAAAATATTATTGCAACAAAAGAATGAAAACCATAAACATCAAACCTAACTACAAATTGTTCCCAAAAAAAGGCATTAAACAAAACAACAAAATGTTTCCCATATTTTGTTTCAAAATACAGGTATACCCCACTTTACGAATACTCAAATTCCAAATATTTGCTTCTATGAAGAAAGCCGTGTTCACTTTTACAAAAGATTTTTCACTTTTACAAAAAAAGCCAGCCATTATAGAGGCTGCGCAAACACCTCGAGCAGCTCTTTCCCTGGGAACTACACCCCGCATCAAGGCTTTGAACCATGTCTGTGAGTATCTGTGTATTATCGGGATTTAGATTGTGCATCCATTAGCAGAATCTGTCCCAAGGTATTGGAAAAGCCTAAGATTGCTTGTAAGGGTGTTACACTTACTGTAAAACTGGACATAGTTGTGTTTGGATCATGGGGAACGAAATAAAGACATTGTGGATGCACTGAACATGCCTGTGTCCACCATTCATACTGTTTACACGCAGAGATAAAAAAAACCTTGAAAGTTGCTTAAGTTTCTATTGGTTCTGCTAGCAACAAAGTTATCTCCTTAAGTCAACATCCAAGTAATGGAGAAAATGGAAAGTTTATTGCTTGAGTGGATTGATGGGTGTACAAAACGTAGTGTTCCATTACACTTAAGGAGAAATCAGTTTCTCTTTTTCATAAACTGAAACAGAAAGCACTGGATGAGAGTGTTGCATAAGTGGAATTTAAAGGTAGTCATGGGTGGTTAGATCAATTTTTGAGGCGAAGGCAGCTTCATAGGTTAAAGATTACTGGAGAGAGTGCTTCAGCTGTTACTGAAGCTGCCAAAAAGTTCCCAGAAGAGCTGAAGAAAATAATCACAGAAGGTGCTTATTTTTTATAAGCAAGTGTGACAAAACTGCAATTTATTGGAAAAAATTGCCAAGCAAGACATTCATTTCAATGAAAGAAGATTTGGCTAAGGGATACAAGGTCAGGTTTACCCTAATTCCTGTTATTAATGCCGCTAGACCCTTTTAAACTGCAGCACCTGGGTATGCCTCCTAGGACCGAGTTGCAATTACTGGGGCAAAGATGCTGGAGGCACCTTTAAATCACAGGGGGATTGACCCATCAAATCGCAAACCCAGCGATTGAAGGGGACCCCCGCAATGACGTATCATGCACTTACCGGAAGTACTGCTGGATGTTCAGATGCCAGCTGCCCAGTACCGCACGCACGCAAGTGCTGACATCACTGACATCACAACCAGGTCGGATATTTTCCTGTTCAAATCGCTTGTGGACGTGACCTAAGTAAGTTTAACTGGGTTCCCTGACCACCTATGAGGTAGGTCAGGGACCCAGTTGGATTTGACGAGGTTGACCAGGTCGGACTCTTTCTAACCGCCGCGTAACTGGGCTGCTAACCGGGCAAATTGCCCAGTTAACCCCATTTTACACGGCAGTTTTAAAGAGCTGACTGATAATCCTGTTCTTCGGCCTTTACTGGTGTGCCATTCAGAAAGACGTTGATATACTTCCTATTGTGTTTTGTTCACATCTAAGCAGTTGAAACACCCAAGTGATTTTCTCATGAGTGGATACATTAGTCTGCTTATCTACTTGGCATTACCGAGTATAGTGGTACATTTGTGCTGTTTTCTTACTGCTGAGTATGACATCGATGATACAACCTTGTGACCAAAGCCTAATAGCTACAATTAAGCCTTACTACATGCAAAGTGTGATGCATTTTCTTGTAAGAGCCATTGACAGAGAGGGCAACTCTGAAGCATCTTTGCAAGGGATCTGGAAAGACCGCAATACAAGATTGTTAATCAGCAACCCTGGATTTGCTCTCAATGGGCTTACAGTCTCAATGAGAAATGGCATTTGAAGGAAACTGTGTTCCAAAGCAATGAACGATTTTAAAAGCTTCAAACCAACAATAAAAACAGAAATAGTGAATCTGGTGAAGGAGGTTGGGTTTGTGGAAGTTGACAAAGATGTTGAAGAGGTTTTGGCATCCTATGACCAAGAACTGGCAGATGAAGACCTGATGCAATTGCAAGAGGAAAGGATATGAATCAAACCCAAAAGCAATAGTGATTGGCCCAAAAGTGAAGTCGTCCAGGAACTGAACATGAAGGAACTTGCCATAATTGACAGTACTGCAATAATTGCAGAGAAGTAGGACATTAAATTTGAAAGGGCACATACATTTGGGCAACTTTGTTGGATATTTCCAGTGCCGACAAAGAACTGTATGATAGAAAAAGTGTGTGGCTAAGCAGTCAAGCATATTGTCATATTTCAAGCCTTCTACACCAACCACATCAGCCACAGCAGATGACGAACCTCAACCTTCGACATCAAGGCAGACAGATATAGAAGGTGCAGATATTAGTGACCTAATGGATTCAGACAATGATGAGATGTTAATAGATGATCAAATTCCTCTCTCTCCTACATCCCAGTCTCCTGAACCTCCCAACACTGCAACTTCAGAAGACTACACTGTACACACATTATTTCTACCTTATATGCTGTGTATTAATCATATTATTCCTGCTTTTAATAAATGTTAGTGTTATTTTATGTGTTATTTCATATGAATGGTTAGCTTATTTTTTGGGTCTGGGTATGCTCAAAAGTTTTCCCATCAAAATCAATGGTAATCACTTCTTCACTTCATGTCATTTTGGTTTACAAAAGGTTCCGTAGGAATGCTCTAGTTTCTTTGAGCCGTGTGTACCCGTACTCGGAAAAAATATTGTCTTTACACCTTATTATACAAATGTTCATTTTTAAGACAAAAATTGATGTGTTACCCAAGCTTTCACATTTGTCATTTGAAAAAAAAAAATTCTGAATATCTAAGGATCTTTAATAATAAATTCCTGACTGCATCCATCAGAGATTGATTGGTCTTAAATAAATGGCAACATTTGAACAGTGACCTTCCATTATTCAATTTGGAGAAATAAATTAGAACTGTTTCGTACATGACTGTTTTACCAAGGTTACTGTCACCTTTCATTTCTTGTGCATAATGACAATATTTTGTTCATATCATACAAATCTGTCCAAAATAAAATTGTCACTGACATATTCATTCCATGGCTACATATTCTCTGGCTGTAAATCTGAATGCTATTTTACACAAAATCACCTGAACAAAATTGGGTCTCACTCAATGGTAACTTAAAATAAATCTGAAAATTATTGTCAAAAAATAAAATTAAAAAACTGCAGTAACTTATCCAAAATGCTACAAAATCTAATTTACAATTGACATGCTTTAAATACATTCATAAATTCCCTCTGTAGGACAAATTCTTTCTCAAATTAGTCATTTGTCAAAATCACTTACAAGTAACCAAATATGCTTAAATTTAAAATATCAACGCAAGATTGATGGGAGAATCTTTCTAAAAAAATGTTGTAAGATATTTATTCATTGTCCTCTTGAAAACTCAGTTTTTTATTTTAAAAGTTCATGGAACAAAATCAGGGAGCTTTGTCAAAATGGGCACAGGGATAATGAGCAGACTTGAACTGTTTTTGTTCAGAAATCAAACAAATACATAATCAAAAATCAGCAAGCTTAAAACAAAAGTAAAGCCCTCATGTTAACATTTTTTTCAGATAAATAAATTCAGTTTAGCTCAATTTTGACTTTTTGGTTCAAGCATTCTTCAAGTGTACTGTAGGCATTGTTTACATTCTTGATTCAAAACTCATGAAACAAACACCACTGGACAGAGGAAATGTTTCAAGGTTGCTGAAAGCTTCTTGGGAAAATATCACCCCTCCAGTGATTCCTGAAAATCCTGGTGCAAGACCACTCAAAATAAAGAAGAAGCATTTGGAGTGTTATTAAGAACCTGAAGTCCATGCCATGGAAGCAAACAGAAGTCGAGCTTAAACAATGGAATGACTACATTGTCTTACAAACAACCCACCCAGCTACTCTGTCAGTTGCATCAAAACCCAGAAAATCAGAGCAGGAGCAAATCATCCATGATCCCAAGAGACTCTATTGGAAGACGAACACTTGAAGTATAAATTCTGGAAAAAGTGCTTATTGAGCAATTGACTTCAGATGGAACGGAGTATAGGGTATAAACAAGGCTAAAGTTATGGCAGTTAATTCAAAGAACTTCTGAGCAAATTTCTAACATACACAAGAAAATCTTACATTTTTATAATATCTTTCACAAAGCATTTCACATGCAATTTTGAAATGTGAGAAGGTATACATTAGGAAAGGCATTAGAATTAAATCGCCACATGCATTATTTCATCAGAAAAGTTGATGTCACTACGTTACTCTTGCAATAATTAACACTTTCAAAACAAGTGGGATAGAATTAAGAGACGAGGAGAAAGTTGAGGAAAACGCTAATTGAGAAGACCGAGATATAAGAATGGTTTTCCCAGCATATCTTCATTGATTCAGTCACAGAACTAAATATTATATTCCAATCTCCCCAATGAAAAAGTCTCAAGATTTACAGAATAAGGAGTGTTGTAGAACAGTGATTAGGTCACTAGATTAACAGACAGAATTCTAACACATAAACATGAGTTCAAGTCAAAACTTCAGGATAAAGGTTGTTTTTATTGTCATGCAATCAGACTTCAAAAAGGTAACATCTTTTTTTCTGGCGTAAGGCAAGCTAAGAGTCACCTTGAACCTTTAATTCAATTTAAATAAATAATTCAGTAATATTCATATTAAATTCAACTATTAAAAGAAAACAATTTTCAATTTTAAATGGTGAAAATATCATCGGAAGTACAAGATTGCTTTAAAAACTATCAGGTTTGCAAGTGTCGGGGAAACTATCCAAAGATAGTTTGATCTTGACTGTGCATAACTCTTGTCCCATCAATGAACCTGACTCTTATCTGCTTCCTCAGGTCAGAACCAATTAGGGGTAGACATTAAATGGCATTGCTATCAATGTCCATACTCCATCAATAAATAAAAATCAAATACATAATGTGGTGTTAATTCCAGAGCAAATATTATGTATTGATTGTAACAACAAAGTTATTTTCCCCACTATATTAATTGGCTCAAATACAATACTGTAAAGTCATCAGCCAATAGTCCAAAACCTCAATTCTCTTGCTCTCTCCACAAAAGCAACCTGACTTGCTGAGTATTTCTAATTCTTCTGATTTGTATTTCATCTTTCCAGGATTTGCTGTTGATGAACTCACCCTGGAAAATGCAAAGAACAACTAAACCTTTTCCGTTCTAAAATAAGGATACCGGCTCTGAAATTTGTCTCTCCTCCAATTCCTTCTCCTCCCAACATTTTCTTCCTACCTCGTCCCTAGCCAATAGAAATTTTTAATCACTTCTCAATAAAACTTCTCCAATACTTTATTTGTTGGCTTTTCCATTTTAACTTCCTAAAAACTGCTATAACAGCCCCCTTTCCCAAAAAGATTCAAATCCCAGATGTACCAAAATTATTTTCAACTATAAGTTCACCTTCACTTTGTCCCTCAATCTCTGCACAACCTTATCCAAATCTACATCATTTGGTTCTTTGCCTTTTTCCAATTTAATCTTTTATTTACCTTTACTCAATTTTCATGTTGTATGCTTGCAAAATGTTCCAATTATCACTTTATATGCACAAAGTATGCCATTATTGATACATTTTTATGGAACTTGCCTGTGAATAATACTGTGGGATTCTTCCAACTGTTTCAGCAAATCTTGTACATATTTATTTGTATCCATGTGGTCCTAAGAAAAAATTAAAAGAGTTAAAACTTAAATATGTGTCGTTATATTTTTATCCAAAGCCATCCTGCCCATATCTTCTTCTTCAAATTAATGAATTCTCATTGTGCTTTATATATTGGACAGTTAAAAGTTTGCAAGAGTTATTTAAAATATCACTTGCCATCCTAGAAGTTAACGCATTCAAAAAAAATGATGAGAGTACAGGGAGAGAAAAAAATACTTTTCACATAATAGGAGTCAAATTTGTTTTGAGATGTATGACAAGATGCTGTTATGTTTACAAGAATACAAGTACAGTAAAAGCCCTGTCATTCAGAATTCAAGAAACCAGCTGCCTCAAACATCTGGCAAAAAAAAATTGCAGAAAATACGTGCCCTCCTTAATATTTAGGACAAAGACGCAATCTTTTCCTTAATTTACCCCTGTGCTCCACAGTTTTAAATTTGTTATCAAACAGTTCACATGTGATTAAAGTACACATTCCAGATTATTAGTATACATTTTGGTTTCACCATGTAGTAATTACAGCATATTTTATACCTAGTTTGCCCATTTCAGGGCACCATAATGTTTGGGACATTTGGCTTCATAGGTGTTTGTAATTTTCAACGAGGACTATAGTTGGGCCAATGAAAGTCAAAGAAGCCATTATGAGGCTGAAAAACAAGAATAAAACAGTAAAAGACTATGCAAACCTCAAAGTTACCAAAGCAACTATTTGAAACATTATTAGGAAGAAAGAGCATACTGGTGAACTCAGCAATTGCCAAGGGACTGGTAGACCAATGAGGATCTCCATTGCTGATGACAAAAGAATTCTCATCAAAATGAAGAAAAATCACCAAACACCAGCAGATGAGAAAGACTCTTCAAGAGGTAGGTGTGGACGTGTCAATGTCTACTGTCTGCAGAAGACTTCATGAACAGAAATATCGAGGTTACACTGCAAGATGCAAACCACTAGTTAGCCACAGAAACAGGGTGGCCAGATTACAGTTTGCCAAGTATTTAAAAGAGCCTGCAGAATTCTGGAAAAATGGTCTTGTGGACAGATGAGACCAAGATGAACCTGCATCAGAGTGATGGCAAAAGCAAAGTGTGTTCGTGTAAATGAACTGCCCAAGATCCAAAGCATCTCCAAATCATGGTGGTGGGGTTTTTATGATCTGGACAAGTACTGGTGCATTTATCTTCAATTATATGATGCATTCTCTGATGGGAGTAGCAAAATGAATTCTGAGGTGTATAGAAATATCTTATTTGCTCCAGTTCGAGCAAATACCTCCAAACTCATAGAGCTTTTCAGAGCTAAACACTGAAAAATCTTTGAATGGCCAAGTCAGCTGCCAATTCCAAATCCAATTGAGCATGCCTTCCATATGCTGAAGAGAAAACATAAGGGAACAAGCCTCCAAAACAAGCAGGAATGAAGATGGCTGCAGTAAAGGCCTGGCATCATCAGAGAAGATACACTGCACCTGGTGACGTTTATGAATCACAGATTTCAAACAGTCATTTCATGCCAGGGGTAGGCAACAAAGTACTAAACATGACAACTTTATATACATACCATTGCTATGTCCCAAATATTATGGTGCCCTGAAATGGAGAAACTATACATAAAGACATTTAGATATACAGTACATACAGCACAGTTACAGACCATTTTGACCCACGAGTCTGTGCCATCCAATTTACACCCAATTAACCTACACCCCCCCCCCCAGTACATTTCAAATGGTGGGGGGAAACCGGAACCCCCAGGGAAAACCCATGCAGGCACAGGGAGAACTCCTGACAGACAGTGCAGGATTTGAACCCTGGTCCCAATCGCTAGCGCTGTAAAGGCGTTACACTAACTGCTGCACCAATCGTGTTACCCAATGTTTGAGGATATAAAAATTACAGCACCTTTTATTTATTTTTTATAAAAGTTTTGTAATTTCTACATGGTCAAACCAAAACATATACAAATGTATAAAAAACAACCTTGAATAAAATCTGGAATGAGCACTTTACCACATGTAAATTGTTTGATTGCAAATTTAAAACTGTGGAGTGCAGGGTCAAATGAAGGCAAGAAATGTCTTTGTCCCAACTTAACTAGGGCACTGTTAATGGGTAAATAAAATTAAAGCTTAATATTGGCGCGCCTCACCATTAGTTCTCCATTAACGCCACACGCAATCTCAAGCTACCGAGTAACTAATTTATTTGGCATCTACCAATACCCGTAGGTGCCAGATACCAGGGATTTTACTGCATATGATTGTATAGGCACTTATTAATTTTCACAATCATGAAAAGTAAGGCTTTCAGACTGATAATATATTGTTAAAATTTGAGAAACCTGAAATTAAGTGTGATGTGACCATGCAATATGTAACAACAAATCATGCTTTTTGTGTCTTTAACAAGAACATTATCCTATCATTATCAATAGGTTAATATCATTTATAACGTACCATGTTGATTTATGTGAAGATGGTGAGTGTATTTTTGATATCATCGAGTCCGAATTGATTGAAAATCATTAACAATACCATTAACGAAATTGTCAATATGATGACTGGTGACATTTTTTTCAAAATTATTAATTATGACTGTGTGATGTGTGAAATTAATGGAATTGTTAGAACGGACTCTTAGTTTTGCAAGGGAAAACATTTATCGAAAATGCAGTCTGCCTGCATTTTTGATCAAGAAATATTATTTCTCTTAAAGGGGTAGTTTCACTTAACAGAAGTTGTGTGGCTCTTTAGAAGTATACCGTACAATACGCAGTGTTTTTTTTTTAGGAGGGAAGAATGCAATATTACAAAGCACTTCTGAATTGTTCTTCCTCCAATCGGCTTCTTGCTGCCACCGCCGCCTTGCTCCTTTCTTTCAAATTCTAAATGTAACTGTACAATTAATTTGAGTAAAGCTTGGAAAGCTGCCACCAAGTTTTTCCATTCTCAGTATCCTTGCCATTAATTTTTCTACTACTAATGTGATGTTCACTAGCCTTATAATTTCCTGGATAGTCTTTCTTTCCCTTTATAAGCAATAATACATTAGCTACTCTCCTGTCCTCCAGGTCCTCACCTGCTGCTAGTGAGGATGAAAAGATCTTTATCAAAACCTAGTGACCTCTTTTTTGATCTCAAGATGCCCTAACATATTAGCATTCTCCACATCATGCTCCCGTTTACCATCCTTCATGTCCTTCGCCTTAGTAAACACTGATGCAAAGCATTCATTCCATACCTTGGTGACTTCCTTTGATTCAAAACAATCCCTTCCATTGTCATTGTGTGGTCCCATCCTTTCCATTGTCATCCTTTGTTTCTTATGTAAGTATAAATATTTGTGAACAATTGTGCATAATGTTGGAAACTTAGCATCTGTATTTATTTTGTTAGAGGCAATAATTTGTATATCCATTAAAGATTTGAGAGATTTTTTTAAATATTTTGTAATTTTTTTAAATACAAATGCAAATCCAAAAAATGAAATTAACATTTAAAGGAATGGAGAAAAAAAAATCCAATGTAGTGACTCGCATGAACCATGTTCCCAGCTTTAGCGACATTGTTCATCGTTTTATCCATTTCCAGGTCTCCAATTCTTATTCAATTTTAGATACATGCATTAAGCGCAATTAACTATCAAAAATATTGCAGATGTTGTCAAGAGCCTCATATGAAATGTAATTTCTTTTTCTTTTTCCATTATTATCACTTGTCTTCCTGAGTGTTTTCAGCATTTTCTCTTTTTGTTTCAGATTTCCAATATTTTTATTCTAATTTCCAGAATTCAGATTTGTATTGTTTAAATAATATATCAGTATCAAGCAACACTTTTGGTACATGACTATATCTCCTTAGTTCTTAAGGATCTGCTGTTTCATCATCCTCCACACTAGGGCATGTCATATCTCCGTCCTCCTCCAGTATTGGTACCACCAGATTTCCTTTATCTTGTTCCACAATAGGAGATGTGGGGGAATGCCTGGGCTACTGGACAAGATGCCAAGTCATGAACAGATACAGTAGACTCCCATCCATCTGGGTACCTGATGTTTGCATATGTTGGATTACTGTCAAAGAATTAAACTTGATCTACAAGTGGTTCGTTCTTGTCACTCCTCACAAACCTTCTTAGTAGTATGGGTCCAGTGGTCATGAGCTAGGAGGGCAGTGAATTTCCATGGGATGAGAGACATTGGAATGCAAAAAAAAACCAAATATTCATGGGTGTAGTATTTGTTGATGCACACAAAAGCAATATTTGGGAATGTAGTAGCTCAGGAAGCACCAGCTCCCAATGCTTCTCAGCCAGTTACGTGATCTAAGGGCCAAACCAACTGCCTTCCATATGATGCTGTTGAACTTCTCTACCTGTCCATTCCCGATTAGGTGATATAGGGTAATATAACTTGTGGCAACGCCCTTCTGGGAGAGATAATCTTTTAGATCCTTAGACACAAAGGTGGTGCCTCGATCAGAGTGTATGTAATTTGGCATTCTTCATTGGCTAAATAGCAGATCCAGACATCTGATTATTGTTGTAGTATGCATATTGGGACATGGAAAGGCAAAGGGCAAACGCGAATATTCATCACTATTGTAAGTAGATATGGGTTACGCGAAGCTGTAGGAAAAAGTCCCTTGAAATCAATACTAAGTCATTTCATAGGTTTTGTTGCTTTGATAAGACCCCCTCCTGGTGGGTGGTAGAACTAAAGATTTAGTTCAGCACAGACTCTGAATGAACCACAAATCTTATTGACATCTTCTGTAGAAAAGGGGAGATTCTTTGCTCTAACAAAAAGCAGCAGCCAAGTTATTCCTGGATGACAAAGTTTGTTGTGAATGTCAGCGAGTGTGGAGGTAGTAAAGGCTGAAAAAGTGTACGCCCAACTAAATGCATCAGGGACCACATTATCTTTCCCAGGACAGTACTTTATTGTGTAACTAAATGCTGCAAGTTCCAGCCTCCATTCTTGAATCTTTGTGTTCTTTATCTTTGTATGTTTTTTTTTTACTGTCAAACATAAATGTCACTGACCTCTGATCAGTAACCAAGCTAAAGTGGCGCCGTGCCAGGTAGTGGCTCCATTTGCGCACTGCCTCAATGATGGCAAACGCTTCTTTCTCTACAATGTGGTAGTGCAATTCACTTCCTTGTAGCGTCTTTGACATAAATGCAACAGGCCGTCCTCCTTGGTTAAGGACAGCAGAAATGGCCACATCAGATACATCACAAAGGATAAGTTTTCACCACCGAGTGCCAGGGTGGCTTCCTCCAACACTCTCTTTAGTAAGTTAAGGGCATTCGGGGCCTTTTCCTCCATTGGAAACTTTTCTGTATTTACCATCAGTTGAATCTTGTTAGAAAACCCATGAATCCACTTGGCATAAAAAGCAAACATCCCGAGGGACCTTTTTAAGGATCCCAAATTTTCTGGTGCAGGAGGCTCTTGTAGTGGGTGAAGTCTCTCAGAATCTGGCTCAATTATACCGTTCACCACTCAGTATCCAAGGACATTAATGGAATTCACAGACTCCACAGTCTTTGAATCATTAAGTGTTCGGTGCCTCTGACTGATGGTCTTTAGGAATTTCTTTACATTTTGATCATGTCCCTCTTGTTTATGTCCAGCAATAGTGATATTATCAAGGGAAAGGAAGGCACCTTGCAGTTTTTCTACTCTAACTAGCTTGTCCATAACTCATTGGAAGGTGGCTACCCCATTTGTGACTCCAAATGGAATCCTGCAAAATTGGTACAGGTACACAGTCCTTTATCCTGAACCCTTGGGGGACAGCATGTTCCAAATTTCAGATTTTTCAATATTTCGGAAAGCCAGATTTAAGACCACCTGAATCGTGCTGCTGTATACACCCCCATCCCTTCCAGTCGCACTGCCATTTTCCCCCCCACACCCCTCGCCCGCCCGACTCACACTGCCGGTCTCCGCCTGCCCGACTCGCGCTGCCAGTCTCCCCCCCCCTCGCCCGCTCGACTCGTCCTGCTGGTCTCCCCCGCCCCTCGCCCACTCGACTCGTACTGCTGGTCTCTACCCCTCGCCCGCCTGACTCGTGCTGCCGTCTTTCTTCCCACTTGCCGGATTTTGGAGCTTTCCGGATTTTAGATGTCCGGATAAAGGATTGTGCACCTGTATAAACGTCCATTAGCTTCAAAAGCCGAATACTTCTTAACTGATTCCTTCAGTGACACTTGGTAGTAAGCACCTCTCAGGTCAAAGGTACAGATTAAAAAGAGAGTTGGATAAAGGGATGACTTTCTATGTTTGCTGCTGTCAGTGGACAGTAATGCACAGCACCATTCACAGTTAGCTCAGACAAGGGTCCTCCGTATTCAAATTTCACACTCCAATGCTGACGCTGGAAATCCTGGCCAAGTATTAAGTCGGAATGCGTTAAGTCATGTGGCAGCAGGCTACTAAAACTAAGAGTTAGATCAACAACAACATATCGTTGGGAACTCGTGTTTAAAGATTTCTGAGCCAAAGTAACGTCATTACTGAATGGGTGAAACTTTTATTTTAGTTCCACGTGACTTTCTCACTAATATAACTATCAGTGCTGCATGAATCCAACACAGCACTTAACTTTTTACCATTCTCAGCCATAAAGGTTGCAGCTTGAACGAGTCCTTGTGGCACATGAGAATTGACCACTGAGCTTGATGAGGCCTTGGATTTGATCACCCGGGCATAATGTCCCTTCTTGTCATATTTATAATAAACAGCCTTACATCCTGGACAGTTATCCCATGAATGGTAAGACAAATCAGAGAAGAAACATTTCCGGTTTGTATTATAAGTGGCAGCCATAGCTGACTTCTCAAGAGTGATTGGAAGGTTATCGGACAACCCTGCTAAAGAATCCTTCTCACATACCTGCACACACATGTGATGGTTCAGTGTTTATTACTGCAGCTGTATGGGCCAGCAGCATAAATTTTAAAAGGGCCCTAAATTGTACTGGCTGGCCCATATGTGATCCTAAATAGCACTGGCTGGCTCACACGTGGTCCTAAATAGTGCTGGCTGGCACATGCACAGTGAGGGGGAAGCACTTGCTCTGAAATTGTGTTTCCCCTCCCCTCCCTTGTTAAAACTAACTTACACATTTTGTTCAAAGCAAATTTACTTACGGCAGCAGTTGGCTGCTGGTAGCTGGCTCAATGCGGGATCAATAGCCGTCTTCGTTACCCATAATCCCCCACACAGTGGGAACTGCACTGCGTTTCCCTGGCGCTGGCACTGGCAGAGCAGTTCCCGCTTTGTGGGGAATTATGGGTAACAAAGATAGCCAGTGCTCCTGCATTGTGCCGTCCCCACGAACAGCTGGAGCAGCCCAATGTGCTGTCAGAGCGGCACTTCCAGTGAACTCCAGCAGCACTGCACCCCCTGCTCCCCATCAAGAGTTAGATGGCGGGTGGAGAGCAAGACGGTTGGGCGAGGAGAGGACAGTAGTCCCCCCTTAAGTGGTATGTTACACCCTTGATGAAAGTTTATAATAATTTGGCCAGTAATTCCAAAGACCTCAAGTAATTTCCATTATGAGCAGAGCCAAGAGTTTCATCACCACCATGAAATGAAAGCCATCATTCTGCTAAAAACTTTACATCTTCAATTATTCACTCGAGAAGTGTTCCCCAATACCTTGATTCCACCTCCATTTCTTTCACAAGTTTGGAAATGACACGTAAACCATTGTACTTTGCACATCAACAGTGAAATTAAAGCTTAACTATTTGAGGAACTTTCTTCATTGTTGCTTGCTTGTAGGATTATGAACACGTGTGAAATAAAACTTCTGACAGTGCCGAGGATTCTTTTCATTGTCATGCAATCGTGTGGATGAAGATAAGTCACTATTAGCGTGTTGACATCACTTCCTTTGGCTATCCAATATTTACGATCATCTAGATTGTTTGACCGTTCACCATTCATCATTAGAGAATTTGTTCATTTCACTTGTTCTTTCACATCCAATGGATGCTGGCTGTTGCTGTATATCTTCTTCCGCACTGGTACTAGTTGTTCCTATAGTTCCAGCTTCAGCTGTTTATAGCACCATCACCATGAACATCAAAATATTCTGTCAACTTGCATGCTTTTGATATCACAAGTTGGTTTCTTCTTTCTTTTTCTTCCTTCACTTTACGTTTTGCACTTCTAGAAGCATAATGACGTCTAATATCTCTGGCTCTGCTCATTAGGCCCTTTCAAGCAAGGAAAATCCCCAACTGTAAAGACAGAGGTTCTCCACCCTTATGTCTAGAGACTTACCTTCTTGAATGTGCCATAGTTGGCTCCAAGGCGCAGACTGCAATCCCTCTCATGGAAGGATCATTGGCAGGGAGCTGTGCTCCACCACCCCCCATGAATGGACAGCCGCTGCAAGTGGCTGGTTAGGAGCGAGCTGATGATGCCGTCAGCCCGCGGCCCATCTCCACACTCACCCCTCTCCCTCCATGACCCCCCTCAAGGCAGGGGCAGTCGTCAGGAGCCATTAGGGCAACCGGGGCCAGTGGGAGCCATCAGGGCAGCGGGGGCTGGCGGGGCCGTCAGGGGGCAGCCGGTGCGGGGTGTGACAGCCTCACTGGGCCGCTTCAGCCTTCAGCTCTCTGTAGCTCAAAATGCAGCAGAGCAATGACCGTCTTCCCTACCCATAATCCCCCACACAACTGCACCTGTTCTGGGAAATACAGAGTGGCTCCACCTGTATGGGGGATTATGGGTAGGGAAGACGGCCATCGCTCTGCTGCACATTTATGACAGCTGGCACTATGGCACGTCGCCCCACTTCCATTGGCTCCGGAGGGCACTACAAGGCACCAACAAATGCGATGTGGAGCAGCCTTTTAGGACTGCTCTAAGAAAGGTAAGTTTTATGTGCTTGTAGCCTGCCTCTAGGCAGAGGCCTTGATGAAGCTCCCCCGACATGTTAACGAACGAAACCAGCCAGCTGACTGAGAGGTTGAGATGAGGATTACTTGCAAATTGAGCAGTCTGTAGTGGCTGTGAGATAACACACAGTGTTAATAACCTCAATTAAAGGTGATAATATGCTAAAATCGCTAACATTAAAGTTGGCAATTTTAGCCAATTGTCGCCTTTAATCGGGCGTATTAACACACACTATCAGTGTGGTTTCTCATAGCCTCTGCACAAAGATGAGAATGAAAATATTTAAGTTCCTAATTCATAGTACAGTCATAAATGCAGGGGTCCTTTAAAATGTGGGCCCCATAGCATATGCTACTTTTGTTACTATGTTAATCCAGCCCTGGCATGCATCATTATTGCATTGAGCTATGTCTATTGCAGTAGGTTAGTTATAAGCAGCCTGTGTTTTGTTTTCTAAAAGTTGCTGGCATGTTGCAGGTGAGGCAATGCCAGCGATGAATGCATCACGCATTGCCTCGTTTCCACACTGCTCAGCACTATGATCTCAAAAACTACAGTTTCTCTTTAACTTTTCCAACACCCTGAAGAAACCATCTAATCATTCTCCTGGCTTCTTCCGCCTGGTATCCAGTAAATGTCTGGCAAAAAACCTAAATGGGGGTCTTCACCTATAAACTGTCCAACTTAAAGGTAGCCGAGTCAAAATTTTCACATCCTTCTATGTATTTAAAAACACTGCAGCTCACACAGCCTAATACTTATACTTATTTGGTATCTTATCCCCATAGTCATCGACATAATTCATGAAAATAGTACACGAGTGTCACCATTCCTTGGCAGCTATCGGTGAGCTGGGGTCAATGCCTAAGTACTTGGGCCTCCACGCTGTCTCCATGCTTGTCAATCAAGTTGAGTAAATTGTTGTGAGAATGAAAAATTTGGTGGCTGCTTTGCAAGCTTAACTCAACTTAATTGTGTAGTTACAGTTAAAATTTTAAAGGAAGGTGCGAGGCTGCAGCTGGAAGCAGATTGGAGGAAAAAGAACAATTAAAAATAACTTTATAATATTACAGATATTACACCTACTGTATTTGGAAAGGCAAGGTAAGATTAGGGACAGTCAACATGGCTTTGTGAGTGGTCATCTCTTACCAATTTGAGTTATTTCTCATTAGAGTGAAAAAGTCCCTCATTCTACTTCTCTTACACACAAGAATGGAAATGTAATTTGTTTCTTCTGGCTTTGATTCCTCTCAAAATTATTCAAGTTGTTTATGATGAAAAGCCTTGTCCTCTAAGAGAAAATGATTTACATTTTAAAAGGATATTGTACAGCTCTTTACAATGCAACCACACAAATGACTTCATCCAACCACACAAATGACTTCATCCAACCACAATAATCCAAAATAGTATTGAACAAAATAGCTTTCATTGTGTCATTAACTTAAGGCTCTAAGTCACCTCAGGCATCAACTTTGCCTTCACCCGACAACATCTGCAAATCAACCAAAACCTTAATGATGCAAATTCTACCTCCATATTGTTAAATAATTGAATGAGTCACATTCTAACTGTTTATTCATGTTAATGGCCTATTTTCTATCTAATGAAGAATGTTATTAATTGTTCGATAACATGTCTGTTAAAAAGCAAACAGTAAACAAGTAAACAGAGCCCACCTCACTGACAAAAAGCAAAGGAGGAAAAACCCAACACCCAACCCCAACCAACCAATTTTCCCCTACAGCCGCTGCAACCATGTCTGCCTGTCCCGCATCGGACTTGTCAGCCACAAATGAGCCTGCAGCTGACGTGGATTTTTACCCCCTCCATAAATCTTCGTCCGCGAAGCCAAGCCAAAGAAAAGAAGAAACAAGAATAGCAAAACTGTTACCGTAAATGAAGGTTGCTGATTAGTTCTATCGTATTTAAAATACATTCTTAAAATGGAAAAAAATATCTGGCATGAAGAAATATCCAAGTGATGTGCATTTTTTGGATGTGAGGTTCAAATGTTTAATTCCAAATGATATGCCTGCACTAATCTGAAAAAGCCTCAGTACAATTTCTTAATCCTGGCATGTGTGACCTCATTTTTTTTGAGGAAAAATGCAGTTGAAAACTGAAAAGCTTCAAGCTCTTGGGAGCACCCCAGTCCTTGAATGATAGCAGCTGTTTTTACAAGCTTTTACTCTTGGGTTTCTAAGATCTTCCATCACATAGATGTATCTCCCAATGGGTGCTAAAGTCTCCCATCCAGAGAGACTTCAAATAATCAATTTAAATTTGGCATTATCTGGATAACTTTCACAAATAGTTAAAAACAAAGAAGTGTTTCTGGTTTTGCACTTTGTTTCAATTTGCAGAATCATTCTATTGCTGATGTGCAGTGGGACACTGCCATTTTGCTGTTTATTATAATCATGTGAATTTAGCCCTCACCTTCACTGACATTGCTCAGTTCAAAAGTTACTCTGTTGGCAACTGGATTACTTTTGTGCTGAACTAATCTTTAACTAATTTTCCTAATTAATTCCTCAGTCATCAGTCTTTACAGACAGTGTCATCTGTACAACTATTTAGTGGCATTCAAGCAACAAAACTACCTCCTTAGCTTGGGATTTGACAGGACCATTCAACACTCCATTGCAGCCTTAATCCACATTTTTAAAAAAACGTTTAGACATATGGTACAGTAACAGACCCTTCCGGCTCATGAGCTCGTGCCCCTTCCCCCAAAAATACACCAAATAAACTACAAAACCTATATGTTTTTAAGGATGGGAGGAAACCACAGCACCTGGAGGAAACCCATGCAGACATGACAGCATCAGATTCGAACACGTCACTGGCACTGCATAGAGTTGCGCTATCCGCTACACTACCTTGCCACCCTGTAGACCACAGAGCTGAAATACAAAGTCCAGATAAGACTTACAGCCCAGATAAGATCAGAAGTGGGGATGCCCAGAGGTGACTGTCTAATTTAAGTTCCATTTGGTACTCCTCAGAACATAAGACATAGATTATTTTCCAGTATAGCTGATAAGAGACAAGAAAAATACCACGTCAGGTAATAGATAGCTCCGACAGTAGAAAATTGAACCACTTTATCCTGACATCACCAACAAGAGTTTTTAAACACCTACCACCGTAATTGTTATCACAGTTTCCCATCATTACCACATCCTAAACAAAATAATTAAATGGACCAGCTCCTCAATACTGTGAGAACAAGAGCAAGAAAGAGACTGGGTATCCACTGCGAGTGACTCACCTCTTGAATTCCCAGACACTTTACCCCATCTACAAGCCAAAAGTCAGGAGTAGGAGTTGATAGTCTCCACTTATCTGGATCACTCCAGTTGGAATATAGGCAACAAATTTGAGTGTAAATGGAATGAAGAAGTTAGAAAGGAACATAGACGTCAAATGAATGGCTGAAAAAAGTCATATGTATCAACGTGGAGAAGCACAAGGTCGACTTTTGTTTTTAATCCAATGAACAAATCAGATTATTGCCTTCAGTGTGAGATTTGTAATAAGTATCATTTTTTTAAAAAAAAACAGAGAATGTTGGACTTATCTCAGGGAGGACGGTATAAAAAATAAAGTAGCAATACTTCAGCTGATGAACACTGAAAGGCCACTGGCCTTTAAAATTATTGTTCATTTTAACAGAATGCAGCCAGGTTAAGTCTCTATGGTCATTAAAAAAAATCCCTCTTGCAACAGTGAACAGTTGAACAATAACAGTAAAACCAGAGAAAAAGGTATTCTTGATCACTGTGTTTATTTTATGAACATGAGTGATTTGTAAAAAATAATTAAAAGTAATTCCTGAATATGCAATTCATTACAGGCAAATTCACAGTGATAAACTGGGATGCTGAGGTTTTAACTACAAATTAGAAATGCATCTTGAGGATATGTTTGTATCCATTTCCACCATTTTACTTGTTAAAAATACTTTGGGGTAGATTTTGTATTTGTAATATAGTTAAAATTAGTCTTAAAGAGCCAACAGAGCTATCTTACTGTTTATTTCCTATTTCTGGAAATAAAGAGGATCCAAATACTACCCCTCCATTACTCATTTTGAGCGGCCACACAGGCAAGATCTATTGTGCTAACTTTTCAGATAAAGCATGTACGCTGCACATTCAAATGAAACAAAAATACTTAATTAAAATGATGCATATTAAATCTGGATCATGCATCCAGAAAATAATTTTTTTTAAATTATGAAAATCATTGCAAAGAAATTAGTGTTTGCAGCTATTTCGCTAATTTTTATTTTTATTTATGCAGTTTTATTAATGTGTTTAGTTAGCCGGCTCTTACACACATCACAAGGAACACTAAAGATGTGATTTCATTCACAGCACAGGTACGAGAATGTTACTATAGGACAAAAGTATTCATACAGGCAAAAATAATTGCAGAAATTCATAGCAGCTAAATGAATAGTTTGATTTTGTCATGTTAGAAATGAAATGCAGAGGTCCTTTTATGTTACATCCTCTGAAAGCATCTCAGATTATGTACATGGTTCCACAATACCACCAAACAGCTTGATGGAAAATCTCATCTCCCTCTCTCGCCATCTGAGAATGAGTTTATTGGCATATACTTTGTTTAATGTACATATTCCTATCTGTAGCAGCCAAAAAAAATCACAATAAACTTAATTGAATTAAAAAAGACAATAAATACATATGATAGATAAATGTTCACAATAATCCTGGTGCAAAATGACTGGTGCAGTCACGGACTGCTACAACAAAAAAAAAAATGGTGGTGCTGCCAGAGCCGCTGTAATTGCAGTGCTACCACTGATGTGGACCCATGAAGAGCGGGGAGCAGAGACACACCACTCCCGGCGAGGTCCAACTGCCCAGTGTTAGGTCTGCTTTGTTCATGAATGAGTGAGACAAACACCAGACTGAGTCGAAATCAGGGTTCTTTGTTCTTTATTACCGGATTGTAACACTTGCAACTAACCATGTTAGTCGGAGAATGCATTCTGCCGTTATCAGCAAAATGGTGATTTTTTATACCCTTGGATACATGCTTAGAACATCATCATATCATTACTTGTCCAATGACTAAAACTGTTGCTATCCTTTCCCTGCTAGCTTCCTGCCTCTCAATCCATCAATGTCTCTCTTATCTTGTAAGTACAAGGATGCATTCACATCTTGTTACAGCCCTGTACAGGGTAACTCCTTACACATTCCCATCTCATGATGTTTTACCTTACACCAGTCAGACTGCCATCAGCTCTGTACAGATCTGGAAAGGTCCATTAAAGGAGCCAATGTTAGTATTATTCAAAATCCCACAAACACAGGGTCTGCACCCAAGATGGAAGCAGCCACGAGGGGTTCCAGGCTCCAGGGCCTATAATTGGCAGCAGCCATGAGGCTCCAGGGAAGCAAAGAACTGGTGCAAAGCACCAGAAAACAGGAAAACCAACCCCCCCCCCACCCCGTCTGAGAAAGCGAACAGAGGAGATGACCCTTGGGTCAGTGACCATGGCAGAGGACTAGTGAGGGGATCTGTAGGTAAAGGAAACACACAGGTGGCAGGCTGCTGGTGACTCGAGGCGAGGAACCAACAGAGGCTGTGAGCTGTTGGAGATTGAGGTCAAGGTACTCGCACCAGACTGTGGACTGCTGGAGACTGGCTTTAAACTGATATCAGGTATCGAAAATAGGATGCAAGAGGGTGCCAAGGCAACTGAAGGGTTCCTAATCATATCGGAGATTTGGATCTGGAGCTCAGGTGGCCAATAGTTTGGACTGGACTTGGTGTGGCTGCGGAGGCTGCAGGACCGCTGGAGGAAAATCCATGGATACTCAGTGACTCTGAGGGGAACACTCTTTCACTTTTCTTTCTCTGACTGACTATAAAACAATTTCAGTCCATGTCGAATCTGTCTGTCTTACAGCGAACAAAAGCAATTTCATGTAATATGACACTGTTTTTATAACATGACAATAAATTGAATCTTGAATTTTAGGAAGGTTTCAAAAGTCTGAGAGCTATTGGAAAGAAACTGTTCCTGAACAGAGAGATGCTGGTTTTTAGACTTCTGTACCCTGTCCTAGAGTAGCAGTGACATTCTCACTATTAATATACCTGTATGTGGTTGTATGTTTTCTGACTGATCAATTTACAATATGTTCAAAGCCTAGGTTCATGAAATGGGTTACTGAGTTCATAAACCCCTTAATAAGAAATGCCACAAAATTGTTGCAGAATTATTAACTATTTCTCAAGATATGCACATGTACGTGAAGCCCAACAACAGGAAAAGGTAGGTAACAAGAGGCCATCAAATTTAGGATTTCTGTCTTGACAAACATGGAAGCAGACACTGCATTTTGGAGGAAAGCATGACTCATTCTATGAGAAATCACCCTTAATGTGAGTGAGAATGAATATATTCTTTTCTTGGGTTCTGGAAGTAATTGGGTCTGGAGGTCAGCTTTTAATTGCCTTTCAATGGGTGGAAATGAGTGGTCTTCTTGAGCTGTTTCAGTCAATTTGGCTAAGGTGACTTTGTGATGGTAAGGGTTTAAGGAATTCAAGGATCCAGAGTCAGCTACAGTAACAGAATGGTGATGTATTTCCCAGTCGGGATGCTGTACAACATGAAGGGAATATTCAGGTAAGGCTATTCAAATGTGCCTCCTGCTTTTGCTGGCTGAGATTTGAAAGGGGCTGTCAGAGTACCCTAGCTGAGTATCAGCAGTTCATTTGGAGATGGTGTGCTGGTGGTGAAGGGAAAGAAAGATTCAGCTGGTGGCTGGAGCCCAATCAAGTGGACTTCTTTGATGTGAATGTTCTTCAGTATATTCCAACTGCACTCAATTATTTAGTTTATGCTGCCATTTTATTGCCCACGCCCAATTGACCTTGAGGAGGTGATGGTAATCCACCATATTGAATTGCTTCAGTTCTTCTAAAGAAGGTACTTCCATAATCCTGTTGAAAAGGGAATTCTGCAAATTAGACCCAGCAATTATGAAGGACTGGCGTTATATTTTCAAGCTGTATGTGATTCGGATAGAAGCCTTCAGGTGGTGATGTTCCCGTGGGCCTGTCTCTCATTTCTTTCTTGGTGATTGGGAATGCGGCTTCCAAACAGAGTTCGCTGGGTGAGTAACTGCTGTGCATATTGCAAATGGTATCCGCAGCAACTACTGTGCACCAACGGTGGAGAAAATGAATGGGATGGCAATCGACTGGACTCTGTCTTGGATAATGTTGAGCTTCTTGGGAGTTATTGGAGCTTTATTCACACAAGCAAAGGCAGAGTGTCGCAGCCCTGACTTGTGCCTTGAAGCTGGTAGAAGTTTAAAGGAGTTAGTAGGTGAGTTATTCATCCTAACCTGACAGTCACCGCGCTTGAGGCAGCTCATCCAATTGACATATGGTAACCCTCATGCATGTTGATGATATGGAACTCAAACAATGGTAAATGTCAAGAAGACTAATTAGGTTCCCCCTACTGGAGATTTCTTGCCACTTTTCAGCCTATGTCTGACTGTTGCCTAGGTCTTGCTGTGTGCAATAAATTGAATAACTTGCTGAGACATTGCAAATACAATTGAACTTTGTTCAATTTCTAGGAAACAGCCCCACTTCTGACCTTATGATAAAGTGTTGATAAAGATAGTTTGGACTAAAATTCTGTTCCAAGGGACTCCTGCAATTATATTATTGGGCAAATGATAAACAGAGATGCAAGGTACTGAAAATAACTCAACACCTTCTCACGAAAACCAGGAAGAGGTTATGCCAGTCTACTTGGCTCCAAACAAGAAACAAAGAGCTGAATTCCAGTTGTAAGAAGAGAATTAAATGTTTGATTTTAATAGTATCAGACTTTTTGTGAATTGATGGGGCTACAATCATGCAAATTATTGCATCTATTTCTGACCTTCGTCTTGTAGATTTTGATGATGAGTAACTACTGGGAAATGCAGGCATAGTATTTATTTGGCTGGACTAGTTTAGATTCTGGTCAAGGGTGATCAGAACATAAACTAGGTTTGGAAGGTTGTAGACTCACCAGCTATGCCATTCAATGTCATCTGTTATATCAGTGGTTTTCAAACTGTCCCCCAAACTCACATTCCACCTTAAGCAATCCCGATGCCATAAGTGCACAGTTTCATAACTCCAAAGGAAATGGGCCAATGACAATTTTTCTCAAGCAAAATATTTCAGTGACAATTGGGTCTAGAGCAGTGATTCTCAAACTTCCCTCCCCACTCACATACCACCTCAAGCAATCCCTTACTAATCATAGAGCATTTATGGCATAAGGATTGCTTAAGGTGGAATGTGTGTTTAGGGGAGTAGTTTGAAACCCACTGTGTTACATAGAAGCTAAATATTCCTCTACAGCAGGCCTTGGGCAATCCATGGCACATTAAAGACAAACACAAGGTACAGGCCTCACATCTCAATACTAAAATCTAATAGTGCTATACTTCAGAATGATATTAAACTCTAAAATATTATGTAATAAACAATAGTCACTGCTGTATCATCTTGTTTCTTTTGCTTGACTGAGATATCTATATAGGTGCAATGAAGAGAAATACCTTGTTTAATTACATGGTTCTGAATAAGTGACAAGAATTCATGATCAAACAAAGAGGCAGATTTCAGATATTAATACTCCCATCACAAAATCTTGCTCAATAAAGGGCAATTCACTCAATTAGATATGTTCATTACCCTCATTTATGAGCTTCTAAATTATTAATTTTATTTGCCAGACTATCATTGGAGTGGTAATTGTCTCATCTGCCCTGAAGTCAAGTTAGGCTCTATGCTTGAACTAGTAATTAATAAATGATAAGTTAAAAATGTTAATTTAATTGAAGTTCATCTCCAATTTTATTTTCCTTTTTTACGAATAAGGGTAAATGGAGGTGGAAAACAACATCAATCATCCCAGTACCCAAAAAGAATAGTGTGAGCTGCCTCAATGACTACTGCCCAGTAGCACTAACCTCTACTGTGATGAAAATCTTTGAGATGCTGGTCATGACCAGAATTAACACATACCTAAGCAAGGATCTGGACCCACGACAATTCGCCTATTGTCAAAATCACTCCACAGCAGATGCAATATCGCTAGCTCTCCAATCAGCTCTGAATTAACTCGAAAACAGCAATTCATACAGACAGATGCTCTACATCAACTACAGCTTGACCTTCAATACCATTATTCCCTCAATGCTGGTGAAGAAGCTACAAACTTTAGGCCTCTGTACCCTCTCTGCAACTGGATCCTTGACTTTCTTATCGGAAGACCATAGTATGAATTGGAAACAACATCATCCCTTCATTGATTATAAACATAGGTGCACCCCAAGGATGCACCCATGACTGTGTGGTCAGACACAATTCCAATGCTATCTACATTTGCCGATGACACCACGGTTGCCGGCAGAATCACAAATGGGAATGAGGAAGCTTACAAAGAGATAGATCAGCTCGTTGAATGGTGTAATGATAACAACTTGTGCTCAATGTCAGCAAAACCAAGGAGATTATTGTGGACTTCAGGAGGAAGTCAAGGGAACACAACCCAGTCCTCATTGAGGGCTCAGTAGTGGGGAGGGTCAAGAACTTCCTGGGTGTCAACATCTCCGAGGATCTGTCATGGATCCTTCATGTTGATGCAATCACAAAGAAAGCTCGCCAGCAGCTGTACTTTGTGAGGTGCCTGAGGAGATTCGGTATGTCACTGAAGATTCTCGTAGACTTCTACAGGTGTACCGTGGAAAGAATTCTGGCTGGTGGATCACTGCCTGGTATGGAGGTGGCAACTTTCAGGACAAGATTAAATTCCAGAGGGTTGTTAACTCAGCCTGTGGCATCGCAGGCACCAGACTTCACTCCGTCGAGGATATCTACATCAGGCAGTTATTAAAAAAGCAGCCTCCATCCTCAAACACCCCCACCATTCCCTCTTCACTCTGCTACCATCAGGGAAAAAGTACAGGAGCCTAAAGATGAGCACTCTTCCCACTGCCATCAGATTCCTGAATAATCAATGAACCATAGACACCGCCTTACTTGTTGTGCTCTACTACTTTTTAAATAGTAATGTTGTCAGGTGATTATTATATGAATGTTTACACTCTGATGCTGCTACAAACACTGAATTTGATGACAATAAATTCTGATTCTGAATTATCAAGATTAAACAAATCTAAATTAGCAACTTGCTCATTTAGACCAAAATTGTGCCTTGATTGGCCATGAAGCTGACATGAATATACATTCCAGCATTTTGGGATTCTATCTTCATCTTTTCCAAGGAATAGGTCATTACATAATTGCTTTCATTACATAATTGAAGTGATATTTGAAAATATTTCTCTGCATGTTGAGTTGTCAATCTAATGGTAACAACTCTCAGGGTCTTTAACCTCCCCTTGTTACACTAATCATGGGCTGCTAGGATACCTCAAAAAAGACACTCTGCTTTACTGTAACACCATCTTTATCTTTCATGATGGAAAATATGAATATTTATTATCTATCTGTTCTATTTTTTATCTTTTAATTTAAGTTGATGTCTACAGTGCTTTTGTTTACATTTATAAATCACCTTTTTGGCTGCAGTAAGTAAAAATTCTGGGGCGTATGTACATTGTACTTCACAATAAACTCATTATCAGCATCGTTTCAGGAATAGTTGAGGAAAGAGTCTGCAGAGGTACTTGGATAGATTGGGGAGAAAAGTCACAAAGAACTGGCAGATGGAATACAACATAGGGAAGTGTATGTTCGTGCACTTTGGTAGAAGGAATGAAGAAGTAGATTATTTTCTAAATGGGGAGAGAATTCTGAAAGTAAAGGTCCAAAGGGACATGCAGGTTCCCTAAATGTTAACTTCCAGGTTGAGTCAGTAGGAAGGAAGGAAGGAAAATATAATGTTAGCATTCATTTCAAGGATTAAAAGATGTAATATTGAGGCTTGACAAAGCATAGTCAGACCACATTTGGAGTAATATGAATGGTTTTGAGCCCCATGGAAGGATGTGCTGCCCTTGGAGAGGATCCAGAGGCAGTTTACGAGAATGATCCCAGGGATGAGAAGGTTAACGTACAAAGAACATTTGATGGGTCTGGGCCTGCACTTGCTCGAGTTTAGTAGAGTGAGCGGGATCCCATTGAAACATGCCTAATCCAAAAAGGGCTGGATAGTGTGGATGTTGAGAGTAGTAAAAGAGTCTTGGGCCAGAGGGCACTGTCTCAGTATAAAGGGTACCCATTTAAAACAGAGATAAGGAGACATTTCTGCAGCCAGATGATGTTGAATCTATGAAATGTGTTGCAGAGACAACTATGGAAACTGTTAGTGCATATATCTAAAGCAGAGATTCATTAATCAGTGCCAAAGGTTATGGGGAGGAGTGAAAGAAAAAAATCCAAGAGCCATAATTTGCTGCTACATTGGGTTATTTCATGTTTGTTCTGTCCTGATTGCCATAATTATTCCAAGAAGCAGAAAAGGCCTCGGGTCATGAATCTTAAGGTCCCCATTCAGAAGCCTTGATAGAGTTAAAGGTCTTTCAACCATCTGATGTGTTAATCAGAGACATTAAAATTTGTTGATATGAATATGTGAACATTGTTAAAACCTTAAAATCTGAAACCATATCAAAAATATTAAGCTACCAAAATAATTAAATCAAAGATAGAATTAGAACAAATTAGTAAATCACTTTCCTGCCTCTACTGCCTCAATCTATTGAAGAAGACTGCTTACACACACAAACTACCACCCGATTCAGAGCTCAGGAGGTGAATGCAAACTGCACCCAGCACTTCAATAAATTTTCATTCAACTGATGGCCATAGTCATCAAATAAATCTGACATCCAGTTGTCTCGCTTTTCTGTGTTGCATTCCAGGCACAAATGTCATAGACAAGTTGATCAGAGATACCTTATAGCAAGATGTTCTCTACAGCTGTGAATCAGTTGTTTAGAAATTGCAAATGTAGCTGACACTGACCATAATCAATAACAGCCAACTTTTACTTAATAGCTATGGATGATCAATCTCTAAGACACCAGAAAATAAGGAACATCGACAATTCCATTCCAAAAATTTCCTTGATTCTGATGTTTCCCAGCCAATCTTAGATTCACTGAAATGCAAATAATTTGAAGCAGAAAATCCACCAAGGCACTTCAAAATACAGGGACAGTTTGTGCTTAGATCGGTATAATCACAATTCTACATCCGAGAGGCATGTACAGGACTCAAAGAATCTTCCGCACATCCAAATATGGGCTTATCACAAATAAGCAAGAATTTGGATTGTGCCTTGTCCCTGCTCATCAAGGATTTGTAAAACTGTGCAAAACTATTTGTAATTTAGGATATGGTGCACTAATCAGCTTCTCATAGAATTATAAATAAATTACGTTTTATTTATAGATTTGCATTCAAAATAGCACAGCTGCTATCAAATTTAACTTGAATTAATCATCTGGTATTGGAAAAAAAGAAAGTCGTAGAAATGAACAGATACCAAATCCATCATGTTCTTTAGAAATCAACAAATCTGCCATCCATACCTCTCATATGACTCTGGATGCACGTAACGATGTTGATCCTTTCATAGGACCTCACAAGCCATGCTGCTCGTCCAATTACGAGTAGGCAACATTTGCTTTATATCGGTGCCACCATCTCATAAGTGAATTAAAAATAAATAACATGCTATTTTTGTTGGGACCTTCTTAAAGTCCTGCAAAACAGTGCATACAGTAGAAATGCCCAACAATAATGAATTCCCTTTTAGACTGTCCAATATTGTCATTTTTTTTAAAAACTTTATTTATTCGTTCAAATAGTAGATAACATATACAACAATTAACCATAAACATGAACATGAACAAAGAAAATAACCCCCCCTTCAGCCAGCTCTCCTAAGGAGAGCCATAAAGAAAGAAAAAAAAATTAAGGAAAAATTAAACATACATATCAAGATCTAATCAACGTAAATTAAAATGTAAATATTCTGAATATAACAGCCACTTATTAATAAAAAAACTGTAATTATCACACAAAACATATGTAATTTTTTCCATTATTAAATAATATTTCATCTCATGCCTTCTATTAATATCAATCATATTTGTATCTTTCCACGAACTAGCAATACATTTTTTCGCTACAGATAAAGCTAAATATATAAAAGCAAGTTGAAATTTATCTAATCCCAAACCTTTCAGAGGTTGCAAACTGCCTAATAAAAATACTGTCGGATCTAAAGCTATTTTAATCTTGTACAGGTATTCTAAAAACAATTGAATTTTCTTCCAAAAAGATTATATATGTATACATAACCAGACAGCATGAAAAAAAGTTCCAACAGAATTACCACATCTAAAACACAAATCTGATTTATGAAAACCATACTTTTTTTAATTTTTCAGATGTTAAGTATAATTGATGTAGAAAATTATAATTAATCATTGCATAATGTGCATTTATCAATCTAGTTACACTATCATGACAAATATCTAACCAATAATTCCAGGAAAAAATAAAACCAATATCCGCTTCCCATTTACTTTTGGCTTTATCCCAACACTTTTTATCCATACCATCCTGTACTATTTGATACATAGATGAAATATAACCCTTCTCTGGTACCTTCATAAGAAAAGTCTCAAATTTAGTCATTTCAGGTAAAATCATATCTCTACCAAACGTATGTTTTACCAAAGATCGAATTTGATAATAAAGAAACAAAGAGTTCTTATCAGTACCATAACTATCCCTCATCTGATTAAAAGATAAAAATTTACCCTCTTTAAAACAATCTCCCAAGTTTTCCACACCTTTAAATCTCCAATGTAATATCTTCGATTGTGTATTGAAAAAGAAATAAGTTGATTATTATACAATGGAGTAAAAGCCGTTAATTCACACCGAGAGACTATCATTTTATTTTTCTTTATCCATAACTTCATTAAATGTTTTAATATAGGCACATTATGTTGCTGTAACAAATTTGTATTCCATCTAAACAAAAATTGATGTATTTCAAATTCAGAAATATTTGCCATCTCAATTTTGGCCCAACTAGGAGGCTGTTCCAAATCCATCAATGAACTAATAAATTTAAGTTGGGTTGCTTCATAATAATTCCAATATTGTTTTCATGACTTGATCCGAATGTGATGTTCATTATTTGAGGAGAAGATTATGTAAACTCAAAGCGTCAACAAAGTAACAGGAAACAGGCTCTTTAGCCCATTGCATCCATTTCGACCATCAAGCACTCATACTAGTTCTGCTATAGGGTTAGGGATATAGGCCAAATACAGGGGAATAGCACTATGGGCTTTGTGTAAAATTCTATGATTCTTACGACTAATCCCATGTTATTCTGAGCAGATTTCCATCAACTCTCCTCCCGCCCCCCCCCCACCAAGAATGTACAAACTATTGTCAATTTACGAGTTACTTTATCAATCTGCACATCTTGAGAGAATGTGCAAAACATTACATGGCCATCGCTTGAAGTCACGGATGTGTATCACTAGATGTGTGAGACTGGAGATTAACCAGCTGCACCACATTGCTGCCCGCAAATTTGTATCCAAGTGGCTTTACTGATCCAAAGCAAGCGGAAGTGAAAATTGGTGGTGCAATGAAGATGATACTCCAGCTCAGGACACTTGAATATGGGTTTTACTTTATTATAATGAGAGCTACTATCAGTGCTAACTGACATGATTGGAGTGCTTTTGAATGGGCTGACCAGAACAGAGTCAATTGCAGACACTCTGGCATCTTTAATATTTAATTCTTTTGTTTTAAATTAGCATATTACATCCCTTCTTTGTTTCCAAGCACGTTTTCTAAAAATAAAACTAAATTGCACCTATGATTAATGGTGACTTTGAAATGTTTTTCAGTCTACTTTATTGGGGAGGCATGATTAGAGCAATGGTTAGTGCAGTGCCTTTAGAGCACCAGCAATCAGGACTAGGATTCGAATCCTGTACTATCTGTAAGGGGTTTGTAGGTTTTCCCCGTGTCTGCAGGGGTTTTCTCTGGGGGCTCTGGTTTCCTCCCACCGTTCGAAACATACTGAAGGTTGTATATTAATTGGGCAGCACAGACTCGTGGGCCGAAATGTCTAAACTTCAAATTTAAATTTACCAATCTTTAATGAATCAGTCAGATGTGAAGTCTAAAAACTTTATACTCCATGATGGAAGATTAATTGCTGTCATGTCATCATTCTTTAAAAAAAGGTTGCTGTACATAAGAGTTTTCCCAATGGCTTAACAGCATGAATATTTGTTTTGCTGTGATGTTAAATTTTATTGGTTGTTTCATTGATGAAATTAGTGATTTAATTTTCTGTTCTTGCATGCCTGTTTGGTAATTGTGCATTAGTGATAGAAAAATGAATGCGTCACTGCTTTACAACATTCTTAGTGACATATTTATGTTGCTCAGAGGAGAATTGACAGCGTTACCAATGTGCAAGGCAGCATTTTCAAATGAACTTCTTTACTTCATTAAAGTAACTGCTTTAGCAGAGGTCATTACCGAATTTCATGCCTGCCACTTCAATAATAAATGTACCTACATCAACTTGTGTTTCTATACATGAAAATGAGATGGAGAAATGTTTTGTCAGCTTTCAATTTATTCTGGCTGGTGAAAAAAAATGCATATATTTAGGTCAAATAATGTACATGTGTAAATTACAGAATGAAACAAAAAAGCTTAAATACTTCTTTGCATGGTGCAGCATCACCAATCTCACCAAAAATTCAATAACTCCCATAGGACCCCAATTTGGTTTCAAATGTGAGGAGCTTATGCATGGAGGCATTTGGGCATCTCACTCACACCTGAAGCCAATTAATGCACTTTGGCCACCACCTTTCTCACATTGAGTCACACCTGGTCTATTATGGCAGGTGAGCTTTCCATTGGGCAATTTAAATTAATTGAGCATGTTCAATTAATTCTTACAAGCAAATCCACCTCATTCCTTTGAGATTCCTTGCTCTGGGTCTCTTTCAGTCTACCAGATAAATGGTAGCTCATCTCAACACAGGTCCTCTCTCACCTTAATTTTAACCCATTCTCATACTCAAAAGTCCTGACATGATCTTCACAATCCCAACTCCCCTACCAAATACCAGGACTGACATTTCATCCCTCCCTATCTAACCACACCAACTCAAAGAAGACAAAACCAGCACCTCCCTTGACCTTATCATCATTGAATTTCCACCTAGAGGAACAGCATTAACCTGAAATTTACCTGGATTAACCACACAAACTGCAATTTAGAAGACCCAAGGCAAAGACTGGTGAATGCCTAATTTCTGTCTCTTTAAAGTAGCTTTATAACTGTAAGGGTCAAGTCACATAAAAGAATACTTACCATTTCCATTGTCAGTTGCCTTATGCAGCAATGTTCAGTAAACAGGATATTATTTAAGCAAAATAGTTTGCTTCACTGGCACTCTTGTCATCAGATTCAATACATATTTCCTCCACTAAAGGAAGCTGCAGTGTAGTTTATGGAGCTCTGCAATAATTTTTTCCCCTCTCTCTTCTACTACTAAGAAAATAACATTTAAAAAATACCATCTCCTTCATCTTCCTGACTCAGTCGATTATCATCCTTCCTTTTATGCTACTGAATAATAATCTCGGTATTCCCTCACACCACAGTGGAAACATCTTCCCAAACATGAAGAAAAAAAATCAATTAGTAAGAATCACTGATTAAGAGTTCAACTCTGCGAAACAAAAGAGAACACAAAATATACTGATTTAGACTTTCTTAAAGGATAAAGATAATTGATGCTCAATCCAGGAACAAATTCAATTTCAAAACTGAACTTATTATTTTTTTTATTATTATTTTTTTCTTGACCCAACAGCAGCAAATTCATATTTTCCCCACTGGGAGAGCTGCTCAGACACCTGCTGGAAAAGCAATTAGTGCTTCCGATATCTTCAACCCAATTTGACCCACTGAATCACTTTAGTTAGTAAATGTCAACCTGTGCAGCTGCTTTTAATGACTGATCCAGCTGGGTTAACATGAAGCACCACAACAGGTTCCTATTAAAGTTAATGCAGAGACCTTTTCAACCACAATATTTTCTTAATTCATACTTTAGCTGGTGTATTTGCATTAAGTGTAATACAGGCATTATTATTTCTGTAATTTAAAAAGACACTAAGAAAAAAGTCCACAAACAGAAAGAGGAGGACTTTGAAAGCAGAAGCCTTCAAACAGCAACAATATGAACCCATGAACATTGATAATGAGGGAAGTCACAATATACAAAGGAGATGAACAAGTGAAGTAAACAATCCAATTAGAGTGGAGTATGAGTTATTATGAGAAGCATTTTTTTTAAAATGAATGCAAATAGATAAGCAGGTCAAGGATTTCTGGGTGAGGTAAGCTGATGAAAAAAAGTAGAACGCACAGGAAACCAGCAGTTTACTGAAGGCCTATGCTTTCACAGCTGGAAAATTCATTCTTTTTTCCCCCCACCTTATCTGTTTTATCAGTTTTCAAACCCCTATCTTGCTATTTCTTACTTCATTTGCATGCTACTGACCAGGTTGTTCAAACATTTTTTTGTTTTACTGTTTTTAATTTAACATTACTGTCCTTTACCTAATATGAAGCCATATCAATCACCTAACAATCTTCGCCTACTTCAATCTGAGAACTGCCCTAATCACAATCAAGTCAACACAGAGGCTCAACAAGCAATTAGGAAGGCAAATGACATGTTGGCCTTGATTGCAGTTTTTTAAATTTGATTTTTATTTGAGATTGAAATTTGATTCCAAGAGTAGAGATGTTTCACTTCAATGATAGAGAGCCTTGCTAAGAATATGTTTGGAATATTGCGTATGTCTGCTCGCCCCAGCTAAGGAAGGATGTACATGAAGGGAATGCAAAGGACATACCAGTTGATTCCTGGGATGGCAAGCATGTCAAACAAGGGGTATTAAGCAGATGGGATCTAGATTTCGTTATATCTTAGAAAATGAAGGGTGATCTAATTCGAAACATACCAAATCCTTGAGGAGCCTAACAGGATGAATATGAAGTTGATGAACTTGGTCAGGAACCAAGGGTAAAACTTTCAAAATGGGAATTGGCCATTTAGGAGAGAGATGAGAATAAATCTTCAAAATGTTACGAGCCCATAGGACCGTAAAACCCAGCAGCAATAGATATTCACCAAGATAAATGGTTACTTAAACAAAAGTTGCTTTTAATTATCTTTAAACTTGAAAACAAGATCAAACTTCATCTTAATTCTATTAATTTAACTTATCTAACATAAGCCATTTCTAATTCCAAGTGTATGTAATGTGTATTTAAGTTCAGAAAATTTATTCGATTCACAGTCCAGTCTCACTTCTCATTCTTCCAAGTTCTCTGGTTGCAGGCAATTCTTATAATGTGCACAGAATTTAACATGTATGAAGTTTACCAGGCTTTGGTGCTCAAAAGGTAAATGTTTACCGCTCAGAAAGGTTCTCATAGGTTTGTGGAGAGAGATATGTGTTGTTCCAGGATTTCCACAACTGAGGTACACCTCAAAGTCTTGCTGATGAAACTTGCCATATCAGGGTTCTCCAGATGATAACCTCTTTCTTTCAGGCTACCACAGAGTTCTTTTCTCAGACAGATAGCACTTCCAGCCATCCACCACTCTGGAGCTTCTGTTTCAGTTTCAACAAACTTCTCCTGGCTGACATTTTTTCAGCTGAGTGTCTATCTCTCTATCTGAGATTCCAACTGCCAGCCACATGTCCTTCTCTCTCTCACTTGCAAAAACCCCACCTTCTCCCACAAACAATAGGAGTTAGTCTTCTGCTCCCATCTGTTGTTTTAGGTAAACAAACCTCTCATTGACCTCTGAGTGAGCACTTTGCAGAGAGGTCAGAAATGTCCAACACAGATGACCTGACTCTAGTCCATTAATTTCAAGACATCATTTCAATTAGCACCTACTTATGAAATGTGCATAACATTCTCCATTGTTTCTGTAAAGTCACTGAATATGAATTCTTCAGTATTTCAAATAAGATCTGTTTTAAAATGTGTGTATATATGTAACCTAGTCTAATTTTAACAATTTATCTCCCAAAAACATTCTCAAATATTCCATCACAAAACAGAGGATAATAAAACTTTGGAAGGATGTGACAGCTCAGTAATGGATGATATTCAAGTTGGAGATCAATAGATTCACCATCAACTCTAACTTCACCTCCCACTGCCTCATAAAAAGCAGTCAAGATATTACTGGACACATCCCACCCTAATTATATTCCCTTCTCCTCAACTCCTGTATGGCAGAAGAGATGCAAGTTTAAAAACACGCACCTCCAGCTTCAAGGGAAGTTTATTTCCTGCTGTTATTAAACCCTCGAATGGACCTCCCATTGGGAATAAGATGATGTCTTTCATTCATTAACTGTGCTTTATCTCTTTAACACTATACCTTACTCGTTTGTTTCATGAGCCACTTTATCCTGTACTTTTGTTTTACTTTAACACTACTTCATGTACTAGGTAAAGGTTGATTTATCTGGATTGAATGCAAAATTAATGTTTTCACTGTATCTCAGTACACATGACAATAAATAATTCAATTCCAATGTTAAGAGAGTCAAAGGATATGAGATCAGTACAAGAACATTGCTGATTTTTAAAAAAAAATTCATTTGCATCAATACATACATACAATTCTTCAACATATAACAATACAATGTAATAAAAATGATACAAAATGATATATATTTTTTTCTTTTTATCCCCCTCCCCTCCCCCAAAAGAAAAAGTAAATTGCTGATATTATTGAATGCCCAAATAGACACAAGGTAATGAATTGCTTCCTCCTGCATCTTTTCTTCACGTGTTTAATCTTTTTACACAAGACAAAGACATTGTCTTTCTGTGAATATGAAAGACATAGGAAAAACTTGTATTTATATAGAATCTTCTACATCTCCAATGGCATTTTACAACCAACAAATCACACCTCGAGTGTAGTTCCTAGCACAGCAAACAACATATACAAAGTGTACATGTTGACTTGGCTTTTTCTGGGATCTTCTTGATCTCTGCAGTTTACAAATAATCAATAATTTTCTTGCAGCCCAACTAGGTGCATGCAATGCATGAATGTTACCTTCTCTCTGTGGAATTCTATTGTAAAGGTGAAATAAAAGAGGCTTGACATTATTTGGGTAGATTAAATAAATGTTACAAGCTTAGAATGCTTCGTTTCTTGTAATGTCAAGATTTCTAGCCATGAGCAGTGGGTCAATAAGTATTTTTATTGTGGGGTTGTCACTCTAAAATTCTGCTACACTCAAGTCCGAAAGCTTTGTCCATTGTAGAATCGTCTTTATACAACGATAATGATGAACAATCTTTCCTCCATAAACTCCATGCGGCAGTTCAAGGATCACTGGGAAGCTACAGGAGAGTAGATCTCAGGGAGGGGTATACATGTAGGGCTTCAGTCAGAGAGGGAACAGAGCCTTCAAAGGTCAATTCTGGTTATATCACAGGGAAAGTAGTTCAAATTAGCTGCAGCTATGGGGAACTTGGGAGAGGTGGGAATCAGGAGTGAAGGAGTAGGGTTTGTGATTGGGATGAATCAATGATTGAAGAGGGGAAGGGGGTTTGGACACAAATGAGTTGGAGATAAGAATTGAGTTGGATGGTTAAATAGATCAGGAGTGCAGTTTCAAAGAAGAGCTACTATAAAAAGTGAGCTTTTGACCATTTAAAATATAAATAAACTTTATTCATACAAAATATATACCAGAACTTTTTAAAAAACAGCACAAAGTTTTTTGAGCATTCATACTATTATGAGTCTGGCAATGAGGCATAAAAACATAACCAAGATGGCTTCTCAGTGATAGACTCCACATCCCAACTTCTGTTTAGACTGGAGTTTTTCAAGTAATGATGAAGCAGATGTCACCTTCACTGGGAAATTCTGCTTCTGGAAGAGTATAGAGCATTAGACTCATGGAAGCTAAATCTAAGGTTTTGAGTGTGGTGGAGTCACACACAGAGGAATTATTTTTCTTTGAAATTATACTGCAGTCCACATAAAAATTTGCACCATGCAACAGAATTTCTTTACCCAGGATGTGATAGGTATTTTGGCTGCCTTTCCTCATTGGTGGGAGATGTAGATGAGTCCATGGAGGTGAGCTAAGTTTACATGATGTTCTGAACTGCATTCACTATCTTCTGTAGCTTCTTCTAATCTTGGACAGAGTAGCCCCCATACAATGCTGTGATGCATCCAGTAAATATGTATTCAATGGTACACCTGTAGAAATTGTTGAGGGACATGCCAAATAGCCATTGTCTTCAAAGAAAGTAGAGGTGTAAGTGTGCTTTTCTGACCATCATGCTAATGTGGTGAGACCAGGTCAGGTCACTGGAAATGCTTACTCCTAATGTCAGCGCCATTGATATGAACTCTCCATTGTATTAATGGATAATGTCTAAGACAAACGCCACTGCATGTGTAGAATTATAACAAAAGATCATTCAAATTTGTTAGCAAAAATAATTTCAGAATGAGTAAGTGAAGGAGGAAGGAGAGAAGGTGCACAGGGCAGCAGTCAGGGGAGCTGAAAGCTGCATTAATTAACCTGCTACATCTTGTACTTTGCAGTTCAAAGTTAATCTTAATTTTTTTATTTGCAACTGGATATCTTATTCTAAAATTTAATTTCTTTTTGGCATTTGAATTCAGAAATTGACTAGAAACCTATTATATCTAAAAGTAGACCTCTGTTATATTTTATATTTTACTTATTTCTCTCATATATATCCAATGCTTTGAAGTGTTGCTAAGGTTTTATAAATAGCTACATATAACTTTTGACTTTCAAAGAGTATAAACCAAAGCCATTGTTTCTGATGCCTCCCACAGCGGTTCTGAAACCATCACTTTGATAACTTTAGATAGAACTAGTCTACTTGCACCTTGTTTCCATCTTCCATGGTCCGGACCTTCCTTATCTTAGTTCCAACAGAACTACATCCTCCAAGCTAAACACAATCTGTTGGAGGAACTCAACGGATTGAGCAGCATTGGAAGACCAAAAGAATGATTGATGATTCAGACTGAAACCCTTCAAGAAACTGATTTCCTCCAACGTCCCCTACTGTTCTAGTCTCTTATTTGACTATTTTATTTGTTTCACAAGTAGCAGTTGTGTTTTCAGTAGCTCCAAAGCTCTTGAATGCCTATGCTCACCTCAAAAATCCTCTTCAAAATCTATTTATTTGAATAAGATTTTCCAGTCACTTCTAGTTTCAAAGTAATGGTTTGCAATAACATCGACGTTTACCATTTGCACAAGAGGTCTTCCCTGAATGGTTGTGGGTAATGCCAATAAGCCAAGATTCAACCACCCAAGGAAAACTGAGCTCTGGACCACACAGTGGGAGATGGTGTAGCCAAGGGCACAGGGTCCAGGCAGCCTCAGGTAAACAAGATCACCTATTTGCAATAACTTCATAAAAGGAATGAGCATTGCATATACTACATATCCAATATTCCAGATCCCCTATAACAATGTTACATTGTTCTGAAGTAGGCACCTCAATTAAACAATTTTAATATATAACCCTCCTCTACATTAAACCACTTGGTAAAAATGTAAATTTAACCTGGTATGAGTAATTGTACACAAAATGAACATGAACAAAAAACAAACTGCTGGAGGAACAGCGTCCAACGAGGGAAATGAACAGTTGATGTTCAGTTCAAATCCTGTTTCAGGACATCTTAGTAAAAACACTAAAATGCTGAAGAACTCAGCAGGTTGCGTAGCATTCTTAGGAGGGAAAGATATATAACCAGCATTTCAGGCCTGTGCCCTTCATCAAGGTATGAGCAAAAGGCAGGCAGGTGTCTGAAATGAAATGGCTGGGGGAGGAGGTGCATAGGTCAGCAGGCAAAAGACCATAATTGGACAGGGATAGGAGAATAGGAGAGGAAAAGTAAGAATTGATCAGCAGAGGTGCATGGTCCTCTGAATACTGAACAGGAGGAATGGAGACAGAGCGAGAGGGAAAGGGAAAGAGAGAGACAGACAGACAGATGACAAAAGTAGAGGAAAGGTTACAGAAAGAGAAAGATGGAGAAGGAAGGAGGGGGACTAACAGAAAAGGAGATGTCAATGTTAATGCCATCGATTTGGAGGGTGTCCAGATAGAACATGAGGTGTTGTTCCTTCAATTTGCGGGTGTTCTCATTCCGGCAGTGTATGAGACCATGGACAAACATGCCATTGTGGGAATGGGGTAGTGAATTGAAATGGAAGGCCATCGGAAGATCTCAGCTATTGCAATGGACAGAGTTAATTTGCAGAATGAAGCGATCTCCCAGTCTGCATCCAGTCTCTCCAATGTAGACGAGACCACAAAGGAGCACCGGATGTAGTAGATAACCTCTGCAGATTCATGTGAAGAGTTACTTCACTTGGAATGATTGTAAGGGGTCCCGAAAGGTGGTGATGGAGGATGTATGTTTTTTGAAGAAGGATATGTCAGCTGATCTCACATGGAAGACCTTGTCTTGGGAGCAGGTGTGACAGAAATGAAGGAATTGAAAGGAATGAAATCCTTATAGGGGACAGGGTGGAAAGAGCTGTAGTTGAGATAGCTGTGGAAGTTGGTGGGTTTGTAGAAAATGTCTTTCTAGAGTTTGTCTCCTGAGATGGGAACAGAGGGACTGAGAAAGGGGAGAGATGGACCAAGTGAATTTGAGGTTGGCATAGAAGTTAGCAGCATAGTGGATAAAGTCAACAAGCTCATCATGGGTGCATGAGGCAGCACTAATGTAGTCATCAACAAAATGGAGGAAGAGTTGAGGAGCCTTGACTGTGAAACTTGTAGCATGGATTTCTCCAATATAGCCAATAAAAAGAAAGGTATAACTGTGGCCCTTGCAGGTACCCATGGCTAACCCTTTGACTTAAAGGAAATAGGATGAGTCAAAGGAGGTAATCAAGGACATGTTCTGACAGGATGGTGGTGGAGGGAGAAATTAAGGGCTTTGGGGGGGATGGAGGTGTACAGTGATTGGATGTTCATGGTGAAGATGAAGTGGTCATGTTGAGGAAACTGAAAGCTCTTGAAGTGAAGTATTGTGAATGAAGGTGAGGAGAGACTGGACCAGGGGGACAAGACCGAGTTTAGCTAAGTGAATAACAGTTTGGTGAAGCAGGAGGATGCAGAAACAATGTGTATACCAAGACAACTGGGTTTGTGGATCTTGGGAAGGAGGAACTGGGCAAAGTGGGGTTGGAAAACAATAAGATTAGAAGCTGTGGAAGGGAGATGACTGGAAATGATGAGTTTAGAGATAGTGTGTGAAACAATGGCTTGATGAGTTTCAGACGGATCCTGCTGAAGGGGTAAGTAAGAGGAGGTGACTGAGAGTTGTTAAATGGCTTCAGCCAGATAGAGGTCAGTGCACCAAGACCACAACAACATCACCCTTGTGTGTGAATTCCATAGTGATTTCATGTCCATTTTCCTCCATGGATGCTGTCTGACATGCTGAGTTCATCCTACAGTTTTTTTTTTGCTCTGTATTCCAGCCTTGACTTATCAGTGAACCATCACATAAATCAGGTTTGCTTATATTGGAGGAAACTGCTAAATTGTAGGAAACAACATTAAGAACAACTATATGGAATGCTTCCATCAGAGAGCAGCAGCAAACCTCAAAGATCCACACCACCCAGGACATGCTCTGTTTTCGCTGCTGTGATCAGGAAGGAGATATCAGTGCCACAGGACTCATCCTACCAGGTTCATGAGCAGTTGCTACTCTTCAACCATCAAATTTCTAAACAACAGACTCAGACACTCATTTTAGGACTCAATTTTCTCATTATTTATTATTAAATATTTATTTTTCTGAATTTTCAGTAGTTTGCTAGCATTTTTTTTCTTTGTTTACATTTACCTTTTTTTGTATCTTCTTTTTTTATTTTTTTTATTTTTCACACTATAAACCATACTGACCAAAATACATACAGACATTTTTCTCTTGAATATATAGTGTCATTTTCTCCACTTTTTCCCCCCTCCCTTCCCTCCCTCCCTCTCCCCCCTTCCCATTTATTCAAAGTTCAATCTATAAGATACATTAAACCTGTTAAATAATGTCATCACTTCATAAAAATAAACAAGAAATTTTTGTCTTTTACTTTTATATACTGAGTCAGTTCATTTTGTTGTCTTCTTCTTCTGTTATTTTAGGTGGTGGAGGTTCATGATAGGATTTCTCTATTGTATTTCATGTATCGTTCCCATATTTGTTTGAATATTGTAATGTTATTTCTTAAATTATATGTTATTTTTTCTAATGGAATACATTTATTTATTTCTATATACCATTGTTGTATTCTCAAGTTGTCTTCTCATTTCCAGGTTGACATAATACATTTTTTTGCTACAGCTAGGGCTATCATAATAAATCTTTTTTGTGCTCTATCCAAATCGAGTCCAAGTTCTTTATTTCTTATATTACTTAGAAGGAAGATCTCTGGGTTTTTTGGTATATTGCTTTTTGTGATTTTATTTAATATCTGGTTTAGATCTTCCCAAAAATTTTTCACTTTCTCACATGTCCAAATTGCATGTATTGTTGTTCCCGTTTCCTTTTTACAGCGAAAACATCTGTCTGATACTGTTGGGTCCAATTTATTTAACTTTTGGGGTGTGATGTATAGTCTGTGTAACCAATTATATTGTATCATGCGTAACCTTGTGTTTATTGTATTTCTCATAGATCCGGAGCATAGCTTTTCCCATGTTTCATTCTTTATCTTTATGTTTATATCTTGTTCCCATTTTTGTTTAGGTTTACAGTTTGTTTCCTTGAATTGAAGGAATATGGAGAAGAATCGGGGTACAAGATCAACACAAATAAAAGTGAAGCAATGCCAATGGAGAATGCAGATTTCACATAGTTTAAGAAAGAATCACCATTTAGATGGCAAGCACAACCAATTCGGTACCTAGGTATACAGCTAAATAATAATCTCGGCCATCTATATAAACTAAATTATCAGCCATTAATGAAAAAATTACAAGACGACTTAGAGCACTGGAAAGACTTACCACTAACACTGATAGGAAGGATAAACTGTATTGAAATGAACATCTTCCCAAGGATACAATACCTATTTCAATCATTACCAATTTACCTAACAGAGAAATTCTTCAAGGAGCTAAAGAAAATAATAAGGAAATTCTTAAGGAAAGGGGGGAAACTGAGGATAGCACTAGATAAATTAACCGAATGGTACAAACAAGGAGGTTTACAACTACCAAACTTTAAGAATTATTATAGAGTAGCACAATTAAGATACCTATCAAATTTTTATCAAACCGATTGGACCAGATTAGAACTAGATAAAATAGGGGAGAAGATACCTGAACATATACTATATAAGTGGGATGAAAAATTGGTGCAACGTAGGAATTCACCAGTGTTGCACCATCTGCTCAACATTTGGAAGAAGATTCACGTAGAAAGGAATAAAATAAATTATCAACTACCAAATTTAATATTGTCACAAAATCAACTAATCTCTTTCACCATAAATAACCTTTCCTTCAGAGAATGGGAGAGAAAAGGGATCAAAAGAATAGAAAATTGTTTTTCGGGAAATAAATTATTATCTTTTGAGCAAATGAAGGACAAATATAATATAACTCACGATACAAGGTTTGCATACCACCAACTGAAGGACAAATTGGGAAACAGTCTGAGGTTACCAGAAGGAACCAATTTTGAATATGTGATTACAGACACAATGATAATTAAAAAAATTATAACAAACATGTACATCAAATTGTATCTTTCTTCTTGAGTGCAGTTTACAGTTAAAGATAAGTAGAATTCTGCCTGGCCCACAGATGAAAAGAATCTCAGGGTTGTATGGGATGTCATGCATGCACTCTGTCAATAAATGTGAACTTTGAACTTTTGAAACAACAGGCCAGGAGCTTCAGCATGCATGACTATATAAGTTATGCTAACTCAGAAACTAAATTTAAAGCAAATCCATTAATGTTCTCAGGGGGAATTTTGATCTACCCGACTCTTAAAATTAGAAACTTTGTGGTCCTATATTTCTTCGATTCCTATTGGAGTCATTGAGTTTTACAGCATAGATGCAGGCCCTTTGGCCCAACTTGTCCTTGCCAACCAAGTTATCTACCTTAGCTTGTTCCATTCTCCATGAATTATGCATCCAAAAAGGTTGAAACTTTGACCAGGTATACTGAATGTTTCAAATATTATGACCTGGACCTCATCATAAATTCTTGCACGTCGGTGATTATGGCTTTATGGCTTTTGAACTGAGCAGAATCAGACTAGAAACAACTTTTTCAGTAAAATTCATTGATAAAGAGGAAGGGATCCTGCAGGATACATTTTAAAATTATTTTTGTGAAACAAAGTGAGCAAGAGGCTGTGTTCCTCAGGGGTAGATAGGATGTCTGCACTTCTCAACCACATGATCTTGCCACCAAAGACCATGCTGCAGCTCCTTCCTTCCTCAAGAATCCTACTTGAGTCTTGAATCAGTAACAGCAGGCAATCAATTACCATCCCTTTGTATTCTATTTCAGTCATGCTCCCAACAAGGCTGTAACAGCACTGATTTAACACAGCTTACCAACAAATAAAGAATACTCTCACTCATTTCTTTCAGCACACCATGAAGTCGACTTTCTTTTTATTATTCACTAGATACAACATTGCATTCTTCAACTTATCAAACACCACCCAGCTAAACTCCTCTGCCTTTATTGGCTCACTGCCCACAGGTGAACTTGACACTCATTCTCCTACTCCAAACGGAGGTTTAATACACAACCGTGACAAGGACACAAGGATGGTAGGTGGATTGCAGGTTTCGAGAAGGGCTTTGTAAAACTTGAACAACTGATTTGATTCTAAAATCATATGAATAATTCTGGCTATTTCCGGCAGATAGTGATCAAACTCTCCTCTCTATCTCCAACCTGCTTATTTTTGTAAGAAGTTATTTCTACTTTGCAAGCAACACATACTCAATAAATTTTTAATCTTGAATTAATTCACTGCCTTGAGTGGAACCTATTCAATACACGAGTTTTCTCGGTAGATGTCGCATTTAGTCTGAGCCAAATGCTCAGCCATTCTCATGGGTTGTCATTATGGAGAACTAAACATTTGCTTTGCCAGATTACCTTAGGATCATGCCAAAATGAGCTCTCAGTTTGAATATGCTTCTTGTTAATCACACCTTACTAAATTTGGTCAAATGTTCCCTCTCCGATGAAGTAGCAGACAGCAGCAATGTCAGTTTGATATTTTTACTATTAATCGTTAATTTTTAAATCATCCTTTTGATAATAATGTTGTGGTCTATCTTCCATCAGGTTGCTAGGTCAGCTAATTTCCCACCTGAGTGAAGAGACTGTCAGTGAATGCAGTGTGGTCTCCTCTCTCAGCATTGCAGCATTTTGGGCTCTCATCACTGCCACTCTGGCAAGCTAGCACAGATACCTGCAGCCAATAAAACCACAACATTATCATTTCTGCTGCAGAACCAGTGAAATTAACAGCATTCAGATCTGTGATGGTGGCAGTCCGAGCTTGCCTGAGCTTCGACATTAGTTGTCACTAACAACCTGATATTGGATATTAGTTGTCAAATTGATTTAGCTCCTGCACACTCCTGATATCATGTGAACACCATAGTCCAGAATTGATAATTTTCATAAAAACATTGCAAGTTTATGAAGTGCCTATGGCTTTGCAACCAGTTATAATTTTATTGCACAATATGCAACTAGAAACCACTGCCAAAAGCCTGCTGGGTGGGATCATACACCTTGTGGCTTTGGCTGAAGTCAGACCATCTGCTAGGCCCTGATCTATAGAGTGATTTCCTTCCATTAGCTGACACCTAGTATTGTTGTTGTTATTTTAAAGATAACCTGTTCAGTTTCACATTTAGATACAGATCCACATGGAGATCTTTGCATGGAAGATCAAAAACTGTTCTGTGTGGTTAAATACCACATCATATGGTGTATTTACTCATTAAATTATAAAAGAGTATCAAAACACATCTTTTGATAAATAAAACAATCGATCGATCCCATTTTCCTAGAAGAAAGCCATGATCACACATTGAATGTTTTACAAACATTGAAATTTCACATTAAAAAATATAGAGTACATACGGATAAACAGGTATGTTAAAAGTCAAGAAGATACATTATACTTAAATCATATAATTTCATCCAAGGTACTCCACATTTTAATCAAACAGATTATATTGTACTGATATTTTATTATTTTATGACAAAGAAGGAAAATTAACCTACTACCAAGAAAGAAGCTGTATGGCCAGAAAAAAGGAAGATAGTATTCTTATCAGATTGATAAATTACCTCATTAATCAGCAGTTCTACCTTCATAACAAATCAAAGCTTAAGAAAGAAACTCAAAAAGGGTCCCCCAGAGTGTTTGAACATTTGAATTCAAATCGGAAATTGAGCATCTAATCTTCTCTAAATTTAAACATCACATAGCCATTGAGTATGATTAGGTGGGATAATGTCCCTCCATCTAAGCAGCATGCCCCGCCTAGCCATATGGGAAATAAAAGCTAATACATATAGCTCAGATGTCATTAACATTATGTCATTCTCTCCAACAATACCAAATAAAGCAGTTAAGGGTTTAGGTTTCAAATAAACTTGAAAAAATACAGAGAAAGTTTGGAGTACTTCATTCCAATATTTCTCAAGTCTCTGACATGTCCAGAACATATAAATTAATGAAACATCTCCATTGTTGCATTTATCACAACGAGGAGATGCTTCCGCATAAAAACGAGATAGTTTGACTTCGGACATGTGAAGATTGGACATCTAAAGCTACTGTGTTGGATGATAACACCCATTGCTGTCAGCAGTTGGTGTAAGGAGAACTCCTCAATCGTTGCAAAGGAAAACAAAAGTTACATATTTATGAGGACTATGCTGCTTCAATTCAAAGCAACAGCAGCCTGAAATTATGCTTGTATGTTTAAAATATTAATTTGAATTCAAGAGGGGCAAAGAAGATCTTCATCTTACCAGAGCTTGGAAAAGTACATATTTCACTCCATGTCATTTATTGAGAAACAATTATTAAACTAGACAATACCCACTGCAAATATAAGGTCTAATGGCCTAATTTATGGAAACCAGATTTAATGCAAACCCTCCGATATACATTTGAAGTGTTTTGCAAGATTGTATAATAGTATTCACAAATGACTGGATACAGTATACATTCCTTTAGTTTAATCATGGGTAGTGTATGGGTGAATATTTAATGAGAGGAATAAACTATACCATGTAGATTTAGAGCAATACATTGGAGGTTTCTTTATAAAATTAATGTTTCTGAAATGTGGAGAAATCGGTTTACACTCCATTCTCAGTATCGGAATCATTACTTAACCTGGTGATAGCTGTAAATATTGTCTAACATTTTACTAAATGTTCACTAAAAGTAAGAATGTTAGAAACAGAAATTGGAGTACATCATTTGACTCATCGCATCTGCTTCATTGCAGTTAGCACAATGCCTTTACAGCGCCAGCAATTGGGACGGGAGTTCGAATCCCACACCATCTGTCAGGAGCTTGTACGTTCTCTTCATGTCTGCGTGGGTTTTCCTTGGGAGCTCCTGTTTCCTCCCACCATTTGAAACATACTAGGGGTGTATGGACTCATGGCTGAAATGGCCTGTTACCATGTTGTATGTCTAAATTTAAATTCAAACTCCGGAGAGCTTTGCCCATATTTCTAACATAATTAGAAGGCAAAGATCAATATCATATTGCAGATTTTTAAAATCCATATGTTTTAAAAAAGTAATAATTACATTTACATTTGTATGCTGCAGTAATCCAGCAAATAGTTATGCCATATTTTTAATCTAATATTTATATTTATTGCATGGAAATTCATTCAAAGTATCCTTCTTACAATAACAGGATTTTGTTGGATTCTGTTATTTCTCTACCCAAGCAGGGTATTGTCTTTATTCAAGACAGAGAGTGATTGGTACAGATGCAGGAGTATCAAAGCCAGCACCACCAGGCTGAGGAACAGCTTCTTCCCAGTGAGAAAGAACTGGTCACATGAACCATCTGAGACGTTCATATTCATGAAACAATGTTTATTTCTTTATTTGTATATATGAATACTTGTCCTGCATATGTATCATTTGTCTGTTTATGTGTTATGTCTTGTGCCTCTGCATTTTACACCCAGGCCTGGAGAACATTGTTTCGTTGGGTTGTACTTGTGCAATCAGGTGACAATAAACTTGACTTGACTTGGGTTATTAAGAAAATCCAGAAATGTGGTTAGTGAAGAAAGGTGACACTAAGGTAAAAGACCAGCCACGAGCATACTGAAAAGTGAAATGAATGTGATGAGTCAAATGACATACTCCCATTTCTGTTTCTGATGTTCTTACATTTAATGAATTTGAACAGGTAGCAACAGATTATTATATTGCTTTTAAATCCTTTGATGGCAAAAACTGTATAATTGTGCCCTAGTTTTAGTGTCCTCTAATTCATAATAATTGACCTTTGGACCCAATAACAAAATGCACATCTAAAGATATATGTTTTGGAAAATTTGCACAATTAAAAAAAAATCTTCAAAGTAAGATAATATTCAATTTAAATGTTCTATATGGGATCATTCATTTTATTTGGAGTTATCATATCTAAAGGCGGGGATGCAAGAGCAGTTTATTCCTATCCCATTAGTACACGCTTTCTGAGTGTATCCCTTGTCCATGATCTTACGCATTTTAGAGGCATGATTTAGAGGCATCTTTGTCCCATTGGTATACCTTAATTTCACAAGACAGATGACTGATGCTAATTGATTTCATTCCTTAAAAGAGGAAGGTAAACATCAAACAATGAATTACAGTTGTTGTGTAGAGGAAGCGATGCTCAACTCTGGAGGACTCTGAATGGACAATGTCCTTCTTGAAAACCTATCAGGAACATCAGAGCAAGGGAGAGACATCTGCAATGCTGGATAAGGCATTAGGGGGAAACTGAAGGTCTGGTCCATGTCAACATTATGAATCCAACTATGGTGTAATATTATAAGTGAGAAGTCACAGTCCACCTTTCGGAAGAGAAGAAGCTGCCCAATGCCTGACTGTTGCATAGAAGATGTGACATCTGCCAGTTGGACAAGCAGTTTATGGACTTGTAGGTTCAGACTACAGATTCTTCAAATTCCTAGTGCTTTGATGTTGTGATGATGACACAGTGGTCAATTCATCAGTGGTCACCTGATCCTCAAAGCTGGGAGAGTAGTTGACTAATAGAGTATAATATAATGTCTCTTTTAGAATGGAAACATTCAGCCAATTAGCCTAAAGTGGAATGATTCATTGCAAGAACATAAGACGAAGGAATAGAATTAGGCCATTCAGTCTTCTCAGACATTCAAATGAAGATTGATGCATTTTCTTGTCTTCCCCTCATAACCTTTGATACCCTTATTAATCAAGAGACCTATCAAACTCTGCTTTAATTATACCCAATGATTGGCCTCCATAATTGTCTGTGGCAATGAATTTCACCCTCTGGATGAAAAATATGCTCCTCATTTCACTGCAGCTTTGGCTGACTTCAGATCTCCTTTTATTCTGAAGCTGTGCCCTTTGGTCCTAGACTGCCTCAATACTGGAAACATCTTCTCCACATCCATTCTATCCAGCCCGTTCAGCACTCAGTAGATAACAATGAGATCTCCCTCCTCCTTCTAAATGTCAATGACCGCAAGCCAAAAGTCGTCAAACACTCCCCATTCATTGATATCATTCAAACCTGAGCCATTTAGGGTTGTTTGCTGTCTTACTTGATTGTAACTTGCAAACTTCATTTCAAGGAGCAATCATCGACCAGCATGGCTACAACTGTGGAAATAATAGGGTAGGCAAAAGCACACAGAGGACAGGCACTAAGGGAATATGCAAAGGTAACAAATCAATGATTATATGGCTTCATTCTTGATTGGAGGCATAAAAATGATTGACACATTGAATTGCTTGGTTCTCACTGTTATATTTTGTGTAGAAGGTCATATAACAGTGATTATTGATAGAGAAATGGCAACTTATGACCAGTATCTCCATGATCTCTCTTCATTTGTTATCACTCATGGAATTGAGGCCTTCGTGAGATGTTGTCACTTGTTTTTCATCTCTAATTTCATTTCAGTCTAGTGCAAAGCCAACTTTCTGATCCAGTGTAATGCTTGTGGTGAAGGACCTTTAGCATTGTTTTTATGGGGGACTTACATAATTAAAATATCCATTATTTCCATGTCTCTTTCAATAAATTGCAGCAAACCAGCTGGAGAAAGGCAGACACAGACCAGTGCAAGATAAAGAAAAACTGGTGATATATGAAAAATGAAGCCCAGTATTCATCAGTGATCTTCAGGTTACAGTTATGGAGGCAAAAAAAGGGACTCTTCGTTCTTTTTGGAAGAACACGGCATCTCACACAAACCTGGTGCATGCTCTGCATAGTAAGGCATCGAGACCCTTGAGGATGACAGCGACTGATGTGTTCTTGCAGATGAAGTAATTAAGTGCTTGTTTCAGGTCAGTTTCTGGTCAATGGTAATCCATAGAATGTTGCTGGATGAGGAATGGACAATGGGATGTTATTCAACGTTAAGAGAAAATATTGAAACTTGACAGTGGAGACACTCATTGCCAGGCACGAATAAGCACACTGGGAGTTCATTCAATTGAGGCACGTACAGGGCTCTGTTTTGTACCTTTTTGGCTTAATTTATAGAGGCAAGTCTATAACACGATTGGTAACTCTGGGCTTCAGTCATGGAGAATACTACGGAACATTGTTCACCATCATTGAAGCTGCACTTTTGAAAGCACAAAGCGTTGTTTGGTGTCTTTTGGCTGTGATCACTGAAGTGAGAACAAAGAATTGTTGGCTATCTTCATGGCACCAATCATAAAGGCAAGCTCAGAGCATGATTCAGCATCATTAATAGAACTTTAAATATGCTCCAGCCAAGCTTGAGAGAGATATTGGAACAGACTTATGATGAAAATTATTCCCTTAACATGATATACACAGTCTCCGATGTCATTAAGTGCCTCTGGTGGCCATTTTCAAGTCAACAATGACTCCTTACTGTTTTTTTTCGGGGACAGAAATGGGCAATATTCAAATGAAAGATAAATGTGGCACATAGGAAATTAATAATTATCATTCCACGTCCAAAGTGTGACCATCTATATTTTTATTTCAAAAGCAGATAGCTTCCAATATAAAGCAGCTGCTGTTTGAATCTAAATCTCTTATATAAGTAGGATGAGCATAATGAGTCAAGGATGGAATTTGCCCCCAAAATCCCTTGTTAAATTGCCACAGTGGTTAAAATGTGGTAAATAGAGAAGACTATTTTAACAAACTGTGCCACGTGAGCTAGAGAAACATTAAAAAAAACACAGATGCTTGAATCTCAGCAAATATTGAGAAGCTGGAGAGCCTCAGCAAATCAGGCAGTATACATGGACAGAAAAGGTCAGTTAACACTTTGCATTGGGACCTTTGAACAAGACTTTATGAGCTAACTATACACAGCTTCCTTTTGTGAGCTGCCTGATTGCATGACATTGGCCCTCTACAATGATGTTGGTCACATACATATAATCTTAAGCCTTTGTGACTCATTCAGTTTTTGATATTAATGAAAGCACTAGATTCACCTATGGAATCTGGAGCATTACCTGGACATAATATTTCATCCTCTTAATTAGAGATGGATCTGGTGGTTGCAGTCATGAACAGGGGCAGACTGAACACAGTGCTCAGCGTTCCGCTGCTAAACCGGACAGACTATGATCTTTCCATAAGCAAGTCCAGAATCCAGTTACAGAGAGGGATGTTGAGTCCTAGCCTCTGGGGTATAATTGTATTAAATGCCAAGGTGAATTCAATGAACAACAGCCTGGCTTATGAGGCATTGTTCTCCAAGTGGGTCAAGACTGAGTAGTGGAACATCATCAGTGGAATGGTTCCATCTGTAGGCCAATTGAAATGAGTCCAGTGTCTCTAGGAGAAGCACTTTGATACATTCCATCACCAGATGTTTGAAACATTTCATGATGGTGGAAGTCACTGCCATTTGGTGGTAGTTGTTAAGGCCTGTTACTGTTGCCCTTTTTGGTACCAAGATGATGGTGGTTGCCTTTAAACCTGCAACAGCTACAATGACCTATTGAAGATCTCCATAAGGACCTTGATCAGTTGGTCTGCACACCCATTCAGTACCTGTCTGGGTATGTTGTCTGGTCCCACTGTCTTGTGTGGGTTCAAGATTCTCCTCATCTCAGCCCCTATGCCAAGGGCCTGCTCTTCAGGGAGAGATGGAATTTTATTTGACAACAGCCTGTTCTTCTCATTGAACCATGCGTAGAGGAAATTCAGTCTGCCTGGAATGGAGGCATCAGTTGATGACTCACAAGGTTCTCTTGTGATCTGTAACTGTTTTGATATCTTGCCACACACGCCTTGTGTTGCAGGTGTTGAATTATTCACCCAGAATGTGATGAACCTATGGAATTCGCTACCACAGGAGGCCTAGTCACTGAACTTATCTAACATGTTCAAATCTTTGACTATATCAGAAATACTTAGTCAAGACTGTGATATTGTCTCAGTTTTTCTCTCTATTTCAACACAGCCTGAACTTTGCTCTTAGTTCTGCACCTTTTAAGTTCCTGTGTTTCTGTTTTCACTCTCCTGTTAACCCATCAACTAGATTCCCCCATTTATAGTGTATCCACATTACTATTATGGCCTCATCTTACCTGAAATTTTCCTCTGACCTAGCCATCCTCACCCCACCCTCTTTGCAACTTAATAGCAATTTATTTCCACTGTCCCCATAGTTACTTCCTAGTTGGCTGAGGTTTCCAGCAGTTTCTTCATTTATAGTGCCCTCCAAATTGTTTGAGATGAAGACATTTATTTCCTTTATTTGCTCTTGTGCTTCACAGTTTGAAATGTGTAATCAAAGAATTCACAAGTGATTAATGCGCAGATTTCAGATTTTATTCAAGATTGTTTTTATACATTTTGGTTTGACCATGTAGAAATTACAGCATCTTTGATATATAGTTCCCCCATTTCAGGGCACCATAATGTTTGGAACATTTGGCTTCATAGGTGTTTGTGAGTACTTAGGTATGTTTAATTGCTTCATTGGTGCAGGTATAAGAGAGCAAGGTTGCTTCGAAGCATTTGATCACCTTTGGAGTCTGTAGTTGCCATTTTTCAACCTGAGGACAAAAGTTGTGACAATGAAAGTCAAAGAAGCCATTTTGAGGCTGAAAAACAAGAATTGCCCAAAACTTAGGATTGCCCAAAAATTGACTTTGGAACCTCATTAAGAAGAAAGACTATACTGATGAGCTTGGTAATCGCAAAAGGGCTTGTAAGTCAGGGAACACCTCCATTGCAGATGACAAGAATTTCCAACATAATGAAGAAAAATCCTTAAACATCTATCTGACAGATCAGAAAGACTCTTCAGTAGGCAGGTGTGGATGTGTCTGTGGCAGGATGCACCAAAGGAAAGCACAAGCACAATACAGTTTGGGGCAACACAGCTTTATTCCACTCCCATAACTATCTAGTTGGCTGCTAGCTGTGCTTACAGTGATCCCGGAGAGAGAGAGAGAGAGAGAGAGAGAGAGAGAGAGAACACATGGTCAGGACCTCGGCTTTATACCATGGGCTCTCTGAGCCCACCTGGTGGTCGGATGTCATTAGACTGGGTGCCGTGTCTCTAGGCCACCTGTTGGCTGAGTTATGCGTCACAATGTATCATCACAATGTCAATGACTACTGTCCACAGAAAACTTCATGAACAGAAATACAGAGGCTACACTACAAAAAGCAACCACTAGTTTGCCACAGAAACGCAGTTTGCCAAGAAAGAGCCTGCAGAATTCTGAAGAAAGGTCTTGTGGACAGATGAGATCAAGATTAACTTATATTAGAGTGATGGCAAGAGCAAAGTGTGGAGGCATAAAGGAACTGCCCAAGATCCAATGCATATCACCTCATCTGTGAAACATGGTGGTGGGGGTGTTATGGCCTGGGCATGTATGACTGCCACAGGTACTGGCGCACTTATCTTCATTGATAATGTAACTGCTGATGGCAGTAGCAAAATTAATTCTTAGGTGTATAGATACATCTATCTGCTGAAGTTCAAGCAAATGCCTCCAAACTCTTTGGACAGCTCTTAATTCTACAGCAAGACAATGATCCCAAGCATACCGCTAAACCAACAAAGGAGCTTTTCAAAGCTAAATATTGGAAAATTCTTGAATGGCCAAGTCAGTCATCTGATCTAAATCCAATTGAGCATGCCTTCCATATGCTGAAAAGAAAACTTAAGGGGACACACCCCTGAAACAAGCAAGAGAGCTGAAAATGGCTGCAATAAAGGCTTGGCTGAGCATCATCGGAGAAGATACTCAGTACCTGGTGATGTCTATGCATCACAAACTTTCAAGCAGTACATACCATTGCTTTGTCCCAACTATTATGGTTCCCTGAAATAAGGGAACTATGTATAAAAAGTGCTTTAATTTCTACATGGTCAAACAAAATTGTACACAGTGCTCATTAATAAAATCTGGAATGTGCATTTTAATCACATGTGAATGGTTTGATTACAAATTTAAAACTGTGGAGCAAAGGGACAAATAAAGGAAAAAGTGTTGAATATTATGGAGGGCATTGTAGTTACATTTATAAGGAGATTGATAGATTTCTGGGCAGAAAATATATCACAAAGAAAGAGGAGTACTGATGATTACAATATTGAGAAGAAGCTTTACCCATGAATAAACTGAGAAGGTGTGGTGCAACCACTGTATTGTATGTATTATATGAGCTGGCCCGCCCCCCTGAACCTGCGATTCCTCCCTCCTGGAAATTCCTACAAAGGTTGTTACACCCAATCTCCTCCCTCAGAACCTGCCTTGAAACCAGGCCAGCAACATGTGAGATGAGTTGATGTCTTAAGGTGATTGAAGCCAATTAATCGCAACTCTTGGTCTAATATGGTTGATCGATAGTGCTACAGCAGGTTCAAAGGGCTAAAGGGCCTATTCGTAGTTCTATTTTTCTGTTTCTACATTCTATGGATGCTTGATAAACTGAGTAAAGTCACCATGCACATGGAAATGCCTAAACAATAGCACTATTATCTGATCTGACCTCTATAAGATGTTGATCATGTTTCACTATTGATTTTACGCTACAAATCAGGAGATTTGCCTGCTTTTAAAATTCATTTGTGTTATGTCTGTTTAATAATGTGAAACCTTACTCTGTTTACATTTTATCCACATCAAGATTGTAGACTGGATTTTTATTAAGAGAGAAAAAAAAAACAATGATCCTTTGAGTCTTTTATCTATTTAGAGACCTTTCTTGAGTCATTTTACTTTTTAACCACAAATGAATACTACACAAAGTTCCTTTACGCAATAATGGAGACTGTTTATGATCATTTGATTAAACAGATCTGAAAACTATCTACTGCTTTCTAAAGATGATCATCTTCTAGATTTGGAAGATCAAACAGTAGAATTGTTGAGCTTGGATGAAAGCTCACTTTGATGGTTTTCAAAATTCCACAAAATGTTGTAATTAAACCTTCTATTAAATGATGAACTTATCATCAACATTCCTTTCATTTAGTACCAACAATCTATACATTGAAATTACTTTTCTGTTCATAGTCAAAACATTTCAAAAATGGAGCAGCTCTGCTACTAACAGATTGCATAATAGGAACAAGATGAATAGATAAATAAATACAACAAGCCATGAAAACATAACTGCCTCATTTGTTAGAGTTATTTCCACATCAAAGTGTTTTCCCATTATAATCTTCGAATGATTGGTGCACAATTATTATATTTTCACAAGCTAAAATTCTTTTTATTCCTGCTTAATGAGGCAAAGAACAAACAAAAATGATCAAAACTGAGCAACGGCATTGGATTTTACATTTTTGTTGAAACAATTTCATACATTATTATTAAAGCATCTAAGAATTTTTACAGACCAGCGTGGCCAGTTCAGGCCAGCTTGGGTTTTATTCGAGTCAGTTATTATTACATTCTCTGGAAAAAAAATATTAGCAGAATCAAGTTAAGAAGAGCTAACTATAAAACCATGGATATATTAGATAGCTACCTCGTTAACAAGTATCAAGAGAGCACAGCAGAGCTACTATTTAAAGTTTGATCAATCATAATTTTGAAATAGCAAAACATCCTGTTTAATTAATTTACTATGTGATTTTTATTTGTGCTGACCTCTAAATCTACCTCCTACAGATATAATACTTTTATTTAACTGCAAAGTCAGTGTATTTGGAACCCCAACATCCTGCCCAGCCTTCAAGCAGATTGTTTTAATTCTTGGATTCTTTCCATGAAAAGGAGCAAAAAGAATTACAAAAAGGAGGATAGTCGCAGCATCTGCCTTGCCAAAGGTGGGTGGCCAAAGTCAAAGGATAAAAGAAATATCATTGCTCTTATTTGAGTTTTGGTTTCAAGAATGGCATTGTCAGTAAAAGCAGTTTCTTTCCCTCCCTCCGTTACTCCTTCCACCTCCTAAAATGTCTTGGTTGTATCTCTAGATTAAGAATGTGTGTGGCCTTAAAGAGAGGAAAATATATGTGAATGTGCTTCATCTTTCTGGCAAATGCAAACAAATGAAATGTTTGGCTCTAATACTTCAAAATCATCAACCAAGTGTTTTTAGCATGCAGAGTCCAGCACTAGGAGGAATAGAATATTCATGAAAATTATTAAAAACACAACATTAATGACATTATTTTATTCTGGCACTTAATGCAATAGTTAAAAGAATTTGTAATGTTAGGAGAATGTATTGAATCTGAAGTGAATTTTATAACTGTTGTTTACTCAACTGTGTTGCAACAAGACATTGAAAGACAAAAGATTGACTGTTGGCAGTGAGGTAGATCATTCAGTTTTGACCTGAAATATGAGCTCTGTTTCACTTTCCACAGATACAAACTATATAGCCAAATACTGTCCCAAATTTACAGATGACATCTCCATTATAGGCTGGATCTCAAACAATAACCAGCCAAGTATGGGAAGGAGATGTACTAGAGAAAGTATCCTGTCAGGGTGTCTTACACCTTGATATAGCTACTGCTCTGTCCAAGATTACAAAAAATTACAAACAGTTGAGAATGTATCTCAGGCCATCACGCTACCAATTTCCCCTCCACCATCTTGATCTACACTTCCTGCTATCCTGATATTGTTTTAATGGAACTTTTCTTTGTAACATAACACTGCCCTTTTATTTTATTTTGCACAACCCATTTTATTTGAATATTGCTGATATGCCTGGGTAGCAAGCAAAACAAAAATTTTTGTTGAATCTTGGTACACATGCCAATAAACAATCCAATTCAATTCAACCTGCTTCACAATTTCAGGATTTTCTTTATGTTTTGGATTCCCAGCAAAATTTTATTTTTGAATTTCAATTCATTCAGTTTCTTGACCTTGTTCTGTCATTCAATTATACTTTGTCCAATCTTTATCTTTATTCCATTAATCTGATTGATTTCAAACTACAGTATGAGTTGCAGAAAAAAAACTTATATAACCAATGGTATTTACTACATGTTCACCACAAAAATAGCAAAGTTCTTCTCTAAATATTACTGAAGAAAATATCCATCATCAAGGATATTTTAAAGATATAAAATGCTATAGAAATAAAACTGAAAACATCCAATTAAAAAGTAATTTTCAGATTTAAAATAATAATTCAGAAATCGTACCAATAAGTAAATTAACGATGCTATCCAAACAATTACCGTATATTTTGGCATATAAGCCAAGTCATGAAACCCTAAAATTATTCTGAAAAAGGGGAGGATTTACTTACTTTTGAGACCTTAAATTCAGAAAAAAAAATGCAGATTGACATAGATTTGGTGTATAAGTCGACACTGGAAGCACCTTCCCACTGCCAACGCCACCATAACCCACCCAGACGTTCTCCTTCCTGGGAGCCAGAGGTCGCCATTGTCGCATCTGCCCAGTACACCGAGCTTCCTGCTCCCGCCGGGTGAACAATGTCACTGCTCCTGTTCCATGGGCCATTCCTACTCCTGCCTGGTAGACTGAGGTCCCCGCTCCCGCCGACTCCAGCTATAGCTGATTCTGAAGATTTGGACCCAGCACTGTATTCCCAGCCAGAAGCTAAGGTTTTTTTAAAAAACTTTTTTTACTTACTTGCTTAATTTACAGCTTTATTACTTGGTGATTAGGATGTTGCAAAAAATTTTTGTGTTGTTGCTGGGAGGCCCAGACACCGCAAAAATTGGGGGTCAACTTGTATGCCAGATATACCATAAAACCCTTAAAATGAGGCTGAAAAAGAGAGGTAGACTAATACATTGGTCAACTTACATGCCAAAATATATGGTACTTACACAAAGCACATTAAATGAACATAAATTTAAACCTCACTCACTTTGGAAATAATAGCCTGAAATTTTCAGAAGTAAAGGTAGCTTAAAATGAAGTTGTCAGCATTTACTTCCATGGCTATGTAAAAGTTTGGGATTTCTGTGCCATGAATGAATAAGTCCCAAGATTCACTGCAGCTTCTTACCTAGTCAATCTTACTGTCCTCCAGCAAGTACTTGATGTGATCGTGAGGCAATCATGTCACTAGAAGTATCTATTGCACCCATTACTGAGTCTGTCTCAGCTGAGCTATTGTGGAGATCATGACCCATTTGCTTCCTTCAAACTCAACAATTCCATTGCTCTTACTTACCAACATTCACGTAAAGCTACCCAAAATATTGCCACTGATCTTTTCCAGTATTTTATTCAAATTTCCCCAAATTTTGTGAGTTCCAATGATATTCAGTCCAATTACATCTCACTTTTAAAACACCTTGTTTCAAACATGGAAGGGGGTGATTGGCCCATGGAATCTTTGTAAGCTCAGAGCAATCCCATCAGCCACATTCCCGTAACCCATTCTCTCTAAAAAAATCAATTCTCCCCTGGATTTTCCTGCCTTCTGCCTACATTCAGATAATTTACAGTAGACAAATAACCATCAGTATATTTTTAGGAGGTGGAAGGAAGTTCAGAGTAGCCATGGGAAACAAACATGCATGGCCATACAATCTAGACAATAGCCTTCCTTTTCCTAATCCCTTCAAAGCCTTTTTCATTTCTTCATCTTGGATTTTTGTATTCCTCCATTTCTGACCTCCTATTTTCCACCAATAATGCCAAGATCCTAAGATCCAGAATTCCCTACCCAAGACACTCTATCTTTCTATCTCTTGTTCCCCTTAATTCTATCCTTCAAACCATGATTTTTCTCTGTTTTTAGTTATGCAATTGTATAGCTCAGAAATGGGCCCCTTGGCCTTTCTCATTCATACTAATATTTTACCCATATCCACTAATCCCACACCCACATTAGGGCCTTATTCCTATTTAATTATCTGTCTAATAATTAAAAACACAAGTTGCATCTGATTCCATCATCTCCTGTGGAAGCATCTATGTAAAAAACATACATCTCAAATCCCTTTGAAAACTTCTACCTCTCACCCCAAACCTATGTTCTCTTGTCTCTCGTGTCTCATGATACCCCAACCATGAGGGGAAAAAAAAAGATTTTGACTATTTCCGCAAACTATTACTCTCATAAATATATACAGTACTTCGATCAGGTCACCCCTTGGTTCCAAGAGAAACAAGCCCAACTTATCCAATCTCTCCCTATTACTAAAGTCCTTCAATCAAGACAACATCTTTTACCCTCCCCTCCATATCCACCTGTAACCTACATTACCTGTTAGCCTGTACTCCTCCCCCGCCCCTTCTTCCCTCCTCTCCTCACCTTTTTATTCAAATGCCTGTCTGATTTTTTTGCTCACCCCTTGATGAAGGGCTCAGGCCTGAAAAGTTGATTACCCTTTACTTCCTATAGATGCTTCATGGCCTGCTGAGTTTCTCCAACACTATTGTGTATTGTGCCATGTGCCTTCTTCACTGCTTTCCTTTTCCTATGTCACGTGATTTCCTTCAGTGGCTCAGTGAGAAACTTCATTTTGGATCATGCCTTTGAAATGCCTTGAGAAGTTTTATTTTGTTAGAATCAGAATCCAAATCAGAATTTATTGTCAGGAACTTCTCATGAAATTTGTTGCTTTGGGACACCATTACAGTGCAAATGTTGCTATAAATTACGTTTCAAAACTAAATAAATAGTGCAAGAAAAATAAGTGAAAGTGAGGTAGTGTCTGTGGTTCATTATCCATTCAGAAATATGATGATAGATAGGAAGAAGCTGCTCAAAACTAACTTGGCAATGTTGTTGAATTCTGTAGCATTCAAGATTTGGTGAGATTGTTCACACAAATCCTCAGGTGAAACCTGCAAGGCAGAACTACGTGCAAAAACCTGTTCTCAGTATTTCTCGTAAGTTTGGGCTTTTCTCAGATGCTGGTCTTGTTGAGTGGATCTTCATGGACTGTCTGCAAATCCTTCAACTACTCTTCATCTTAGGCTGTCCCTTGGGAACAAGGATGCCTTGCTTCCATTCTTGTTCTATGACACCTGAATAGGACAATTGTGGGAAAAGCAAATTCTTCCGTCAGACATATATGACACATAATTGGTCAGGTGGGTGGGTAGTTTGTGTGGTGATATGCTCCTCTGCAATTTAGGTTGCACTTCTGCATTCTCCTCTTCCACTTTAAGCATTGTGGACCAGGGACTCTCAGGAGATCAGAACATAGAACAGTGCAGCACAGGAGCAGACCCTTCAACTCAATGTCTGTGCTGGACATGTTCTATATCCCTCTAATCACCAGATTTGTCTATCTAGAAGCCTCAGAAATTAACTTTTCCCCTTCAGCAACGCATGTCCTCTGGTATGTGACACATGTCCTCGGAGAAAGATTCTGACTGTCTTCCCTATCTGCACCCCTCATCATTTTAATAACAACTATTAAGTCTCCCCTCAGCCATCGACACTCCAGTGAAAACAACTTAAATTTGACTAACCTCTACTTTTACCTCATAATTTCTAATCCAGGCAGGATCCTGGTAAATATCTTTTGTATCCTTTTCAAAGCCACCACATTCTTCCAGGAAGGGGGTGATCAGAATTGCACATAATACTCCAACTGTGGCCAAATAAGTTTTAAATTGTTTAGGAAAACTTTGATTTGCTGGTCTTTCTCATTGAAAAACTACAGTCAATATGAATTAGAAACAACGGCTCCTCCTTACTGATTATCAACACAGGCACATCTAAAGGATGCGTGCTCAGCCCACTGCTCTACTCATTATACACCCATGACTGTGCAGCCAGGCTCAATTCAAATTTGCCAATGACAACTACTGCAAGTGTACCGTGGAAAGCATTCTGGCTGGTAGCATCACTGCCTTTTATGGAGGCACCAATTCTCAGGACAAGAATAAATTCCAGAGGGTTGTAACTCAGCCTGCAGCATCACAGGCACCAGACTTCACTCCATCGAAGACATCTGCATGAGGTAGAGTCTTAAAAATGCAACCTCTATCCTCAAAGACTCCCACCACCCAGGCCACTCTGCTACCATTGGGAAAAAGGTCCAGGAGCCTAAAGACAAGCACTCAACAGCACAAGGACAGCTTCTTCCCCGCTGCCATCAGATTCCTGAGTAATCAATGAACCAAAGACACTGCCTTACTTTTCCTGCACTATTATTTGTTTTTATATAGTAAAGAAGTAAGAAAGTTATTATATGAATGTTTACACTATTGATGCTTCTGCATAACACCAAGTTTCACGACAATAAATTTTGATTCTGAGAAAGTCCTTTGAACTTGTCCTCTGTCCAAACATTAATAACAGCTCCAAATATAATATGCTATTTCCTGAGCCAGGTACTGGCTGTAAACTTCGACTCCAGCGACGATTCCTCAAGCAGTATGCTAGGTTTCTACTGAATGGTGCTCGTGACCGGCTGATGATGACTCCAGACTGAAAATATTGCTTGCAACTGTGGAAAACTTGCACCTCAGTGCATAACTTTTATGATAATGCTGAAAGTCATGGGCCTTCATCTCCTCACCACCCTTCCTCCCTTACTTGCCTTATCAAATACTCACCAGTGGCTGCTGAATTCCTGTTCTAAAGAAGAAAGCTTCCAGTCCTGGAGAAATTCAGCACAAAAGCAGCCCCTTTGCCCCACTTTCAAACAAATTACAATTTAGTCCAGTAGCTCTCAATCTATGGTTTACAGACAACACTGGACAATGAAGATTTTGCTTCCTGAACAATTTTGGGTGTATTTTATGGATTTAGGGCTGTTAATCACAAAAATCACCTTATAACTTTCTGATCTTGTACTCGTTTTTTTAGATATTATCTATTTTAGTGATTTGCTGTCAATACTTTAAGTCTACTAGTATATTGCCCACACAGCTTACTGTTTTGGCCTAGCATTCCTAGGCATTCACTCAATGAAGATGCTATGCAAATGTTGTCATAGGCCTGGGCATGCTTAGTCAGGATAGATGCAGATAGACTATAAAAGCAGCTCACATATACAGATGCTGTGCATTATATTGATATAGATTGAACACGTGTTGATGCCCTTGTTCTTCAGGCAATAGCATTGCAAGCTGACTTAACTACAGCATTTATTTTCTATATTCACACTTGGACTTCTTCCCTACTGACAGGTTTCACCAGGATATTGCAACCATAGAAAAGTGGAATCGGGGCAACTGGTGAATGACTATTGTTGGACACTGACATGAGAGGCATCAGATGCTGAGTACAAATGAAAATCAACAGCAAAACATATTTAAGTCAGTTGAACTAATGTAATGTGTCAGCATCAATTATGCAATTAAACATGTTGAATTCAACAAAAGTTAATTTTGTAACCAAGTATTCTATACTGAGCTACTAGACATCAGTGTACACATTGTGGGATTGCTGTGCACATTGTCAAGCTGATGTGCGCACAGGGAAGTTCATGGACATGCTGTGGAATCTAGTGCAAGACTGGCACCTCTAGGCTTGCATACTGTCACATGGACTGGAAGTGACAACATCAGTGATGTCATCAGCTCAGATTAAAAACCTGTGTTGAATGCAGTTCAATTTCCCGCATTTTCCACAGCACATCTGCCTTTTTGGGAGCTGGTTCACTTGCTAGATCACCACATGACCCTCTTTCCTCCTCCCACCCCCACCCCCAGAACCAGAAATCCCACTGCAGACCCCCAAAGTCTGCATATTTTTTTTGTTTGGGCAGCCTTCCTCTCCACTGAGGCACTTGAACCACAATTGGTCCACCCAGATGGGGAGACTTGAGGCAATTAATTCCACAAGCTTCCTGTTTACCTCCAATATCCAAAATATACATCAAACCATTGAATCTTAATACCTCAAAGGGACCCTTATACAGACACTTGAATGGTGCTTGATGTGCACCTTTCTGTACAAAAACATACTTGCAGTCCTCCAGAGCCTACTACTGAAAGTTAGCATACCATCTCTTGATCCAGGGCACTTACTACATAGTAGTACCACATGGAATCAGATGTTATCTGCCCCAGTTGGAACTGGGCTTCTGCTTGGTCTAACAATACACATGGTTGTGAAGTCCAAAAAGTTGCCAATTTCAGAGCCACACCATGCATTGAAGAAAAAATTTCCATGTTGAGGTCCAGATATCACTTGGACCATCAGAGTCACCAATGTAGCAAAGTACAGGTACACAATCCTTTATCTGGACATCAAAAATCCAGAAATATCCAAAAACTGGTGGGGGTTGGGGGAAGAGACAGCAGCGCGACTCGGGAGGGCAAGGGGTAGAGATGGCAGTGCAACTTGGGCAAAGGGGGAGACAGAAGCATGACTCGGGCGGGCGAGGAGACGACAGCAGTGCAACTCGGGTGGGTGAGATGGGGAGACGGCAGCGCAACTCAGGCAGGCGAGGGGGGAGACAGCAGCGCAACTCAGGCAGGCGAGGGGAAGACTGCAGCTCAACTAAGGCGGGCAAGGGGGAGACAGCAGTGCAACTCAGGCAGGAGAGGGGGAAGACAGCAGCATGACTCAGGCAAGCAAGGGGGAGACAGAAGCGCAACTTGGGCCGGAAAGGTGGGAGACAGCAGCGCAACTGGAATGGGGTGGGGTGGAAACGAGAGCACAATTCAGGTGGGCTTAAATCTGGGGCAGCTAGCTTTTGTTTGGAAATCCAGAAAAATCCAAAATTCGGAATACACTGTCCCCCAAGGGTTCCAAATAAAGGATTGTGTACCTGTATTCTCTATACTGAGCTATTATAAACATCAATCCACACATTGTGGAATTGCTGTAGATATTGTCAAATTGATGTATACACAGGGCAGCCAATATACAAACTATGAAATCTTGAGCAAAACTGACATCTCCAAGTTTGCATGCTGGGCTTATATACATCACTGCTTCTGTCACATGGACAGGAAGTGACGTTATCAGTGTTGCCATCAGCTCAGATAAAAATCTGTGTTAGATGCAGGTTAATTTCTTGTGTTTTCCACAGCATGTTTGCCATTTTTGGAGTTGATTCACTTGCTGGTAAGTGGGTTACCATAATTTAATGTTTCTCCAACTTTCTACATGTTAAAGCTAATCTGAAATTATATTTGTTTTTTTCAGAAAGCAAATTTGATGTCCTATGAAATTAGTGATCTGTAAGTTTGTTATGAGTGGTCTGTGGTGACATAGCATAGACAAATATTACTAATATAATAAACAAGAAATATGTAAATCAAGGTTGTAAATTTGGTGATAAATATAAATGAAAATTCTCAAACATTATCCCAGCAAAACTAAACAAGAATCCCATTGACGGCCAGGAAAAGGACTTCAGTGTACAGCAAAACCCATCCATCCCCTCCAGAGATCCATAGTTTGTTATAGTTGGTAAAGGAATGTGGATTTTAAAAAAATAAGTTAAGAACCTCTACCCACTCCCATTTTATCCTCACCACATTCCAAACAACTCTTCAGCCAACCTTACACCCCACCCCACACCTCATCCTCCCAGATTCTACCTCATTTACACACTTGTAGTTTGATAAGCTCATGAGAGAAAGTGAGTGTTCCCAAAGGAAACCCACAATATTGCACAGACAAGAATGAACACAGATCACTGGAGCTTTAAGGCAGTAGCTGAACTAGCTGTGCCATTGTGCCACATTTGGGTGTAAAAGGTATCTTGGTTTTACACTGAAGCAACTAAAGAAATTAATTTGGGGTAATTTTTTGAAAAAAGTTGAATTACTGCTACCACTTGAGATACAAGGTCCTCATCTCCAAATTACAAGACTGACCTGGAGCACCATTTAATTATCCTTTAAAATGCCACAAGGCCTCAAATTTTTCTTGAGTCACCTATATCCTATCCAATGTAAAACAGATTTTTTCCCCCTCATTATTTATGGGTCTTTTGAGGTAGAGAGAATCTTCAAGCATTATAGCCACTGTAGGGCTTGTATTGTTTCTTAAACTTGCATCAATTTTTTTTTCTCACAATATTGCAGGCAGAACAAAAAGACCAAAAAATTTTTTTTAGATATTACCCAGGTCATTTTCCAGCCCAATTTGGATCAAAACTATCATAACTAAAATATATTTACTGGCTGAGTTATTTCCAGGTATATCTCAAGGCCATCTGCAAATTATATTGGTAAATTTTTATTGTTGCTGGTCAGCCACTGAGAATAAGAAATCAAATCTCATGGTCAATCAAAAAGTTAGATTATCAAAGAATGCATTTATTTTGGAAGCTAATGGACACTGTAGGGCTTGTAAAAGCTTACATGCAAGCAGAATGGCACTTGGTCTTGACCTAAAATACTTGCTAAAGCATTTTCACATTTCAGTGGTTTCTTTCCAAAGCAAGCTGCATATTTCATATGAGGGTATAGGAATCTAATAACCACATAACCTCATGACCACAATTTAAATCCCACCATGCATATTTCTTAAATTTATCAGCAATTCCATCACAATTCTCCAAAAACATTCCTTTGCCAAACTTTATTTGGATTGCCAAATGCTGTCATAAATTCTTGCTGTTGACTTTTTTATTTTACATTTCCTTTAAAATCAGTCTCTGTTTGGTATTTAGTAAATAATAAAGCATGCACAATAAAAATCATTCCATTGTATTTGGTTTAACAGCCAGTAAATACTTCACAGGTTAGAATTTATAAGTCTCATATGTATTGACTATTAGCATTTTAAAAAACAGCAATTTTGTTTCTTAAACCACATGTGCAGATCAATAACATTCATTCCCAGAAGTAAAATTTAGCACTGAAGGAGTAAAATGATTTCTTACTGAGTAACTCTAGTGTGTTATTTTCTCTAGGAACAGTAATAATAAAAGCTTATTGATTCCACACCAAAGAGCTTTGAAAAAATTATCCAAATCTGCAATAATTGGACTAATTATTTTGGTGCAAGAAATTAATTTTGGAAAAAGTGTAACCATGGTAATATTATCCAAATTGATAAAGATCCTGGCTGTTATAAAGCATCTGGACTAAAGGTTTTCAGGCCCACATAAGTACATTTGAATTAAATGATGAATGAAGGAAAAAAAACATCAAATGCTCACAAATCAATTTAGGCAAACATTAATTTGTGCAGAAATCTCTTCATAAAATTGTGTGAAGATGATTTATTGAATAGAGCTATAATGGTGTATCTTACAAATCATTTAGTAGAGGGTGACAGAATAAGAAAACAGAGAAAATTAAAAATCACTGCTACTCCACATCATTGAGTAGCTACACAAAGGACCCATGCATGTAGCTTGGCAGGATGGCAAAAACTATTGAATGACTCAAAGTAAAGTGTGAATACCTGATTATTTTTTAATTCAGCCACACAGCTTCAGTCAGATAGCACTTGCAGTAAAAATACACTATACTCTTGTGAGATTTTTGAATAAAATCTTGTAAATGCAAAGCAAAAGTGTGAAAACTATATTTTAACAATTAAGTACTATTTTCATTTGGACCCACCACAGACTGCAATACTGATTGCAATCAATCAATTATTTGAAATGATGAGCATGCTGGATAGAAAACCAACAATGCGCATGGAAATTTCAAAGCTCTTTAAAACACACTACGTAAATATCAATACAAAATAGTAGCAATGCAAATGATCAACAGGCAATGCAATGTTAAATCCAAATGCTTGCATTAGTAATGAATTCCTTCCAGCAGGAGTGCAGTGCTGCCAAAGCTCACTGGAGTGCCACTCCAGCACCTCTGTGGTTAACAAAAAAAGAAAAATAAACAAGCAGAGAATTTTAACTAGTGGGGAATTAAACAGCGGCTGTGTATTAAATACAGGGGATTTTACAGATTTTACAGATATTGGGGAGATTCACCACTAGGGTCATATTATGGCAATCTATTGCCTTCTCCCTGCAGTCCGAACCAGTTATATAAAGTGGGCCTTGAGAATGGAGTTGGACTGATTAACTATTTGCCATCCCATTCTTCAGTAACAAAACTGCCTGAAGATACTGGCGGTGAAACAGCCCAACTTAGATTGTTTGGAATGGGAATGTAGTGCAGGCTGCAAGTGAACACTGATGCAGTTAGTCCAATGGCTTATTCCATCTCTCTCTCTCTCTCTCTGGCACTACTTTCTCTCTCTCTCTTCTTCCTCTCTTCACTTCTCTCTCCCCCCTCTTTTGCTGTCTGTGTGTATCCCTCTCCCTTTGAATGTTTCACTAAACAAAGTTTCCCTCTCTCTCCACCCCTCTCTCCCTCTCGTTCTCTCTTTCAGACTTCCCTTTTCCCCTTCTCCCCATGTCTTTCTCTCAGATCTCTTCTTGTTCATCTATTTTGTTTGCCCTGAATCACTGCGGCATGTTAACACAAACTATTACATTAAAGCAGTTTCACTGGTGTGGAAACCTGCTTAAAGTAAAACCACGTTTGGATTTATTCATACATCTTCATTTTGTATTCATTATCTTTGTAAATGACGGGGGGAATAATTAGAACCCAAATACTCCTTGTAAATTACCAACTAGAGAAATAGAACATGGGGGGAAGGGAGGGAGTGGGGTGTTGTGTATACACTCACACAATTAAGACTGAGACGTGATGCTTTCTCATCCTTTACTTCTATTAGACTAACATAGCTACTTATATATAAGGAAGGGTGACATCATGGCATGGGTGTCATAATGTCCAGCAGAGGATGGGCATCCCCAACACTTTCCCCTGCATGCCCCTATGCAGTAAATGCTGTCTAGGCCCCTTCAAACTAATAAGATAACATCGCGCCCAGGACTACAAGGGAGAATTAGAAAACATCTCATGAGTAATTATAATCATAAAAGGGAAAGTATTTAATAAGAATCAGGGCACATAGTCCTTAAAGCATTCAGGTGGTCTTCTTTCTCAATTGGACCACCTCGGTGTGGTTTGCTGTGCCGGGCTTTGCTCGGGACCTGAGATGGTCGGGTCAGCGATCGAGTCGGCGGCAACTGCCTGTCCTTGATGCCTGCATGTCTGTTATTGGACTCCTCTCTGGACTGCTAGGCTCTGCTACCATCTCTGCCCCTCCCCCTCACTTGGTCTGAGGGGTGATATGGTCAGGGTAGGTCCAGTTCCACCTCCTCCAGTTCATGAGGCAGGTCATGGACCTTTGTGTCAGTCAATGCTCGTAATTGGTCAATGTGTCACTTTCACAATCTGTCCCCCACTAGAACAGAGTATGAGCAGGGGCTCAATTTTTGTAAGATTACTCCTACCACCCATGGGTCTTTATATTATCTATAATCTTGTACCAGAACTTTCTCGCCCACTTCCAATGTTCTAGGTGAGGTTTGTGGCGATGCTGTTTTTTTTGAAATTGGAGACCTAGATCTGGATAAACGTGGACAGCCTGGTCCGCAGATTGCAGCCAAACATTAGTTTTGCTGCTGTGGTAGAATGTGGCGTGTTTCTGTACCCCAATAGGAAATCTGTGATTTTGTGTGTCCAGGAGGCATTCAGAAGTTTCATGGTTTTCATTGCTTTTTTGAATATTTGTAAAAAAAAATATTCTGTCTCTCCATTAGTACTTGGGTGATAGGGTGTGGACAAAATATGTCTGATATTGTTGTCGCGCATAAATGTTCTGATGTAAATTGAGGCCAATCCATAAATGGCAAAGATAGCTCATAGATGCGGACATTTAGCTTTGATATGTCCTTCTGTTTTGCAATGGTTGCATTTAGAATTGTTGAAGAAACAGTTTTCTGGTCGGTAGTTGTATTTCTCACAATGGAAGCATTGCTGGCAGGAAGACCTCCCAACCAGTAGGTCTGGTTGACCCACATCTAAGTTTTTATCTGTCATTTCAGAGCTGCAGGCAGTTCTGTATGCAATCTGTAATGTAACATCTTAATCCATTGCTAATAATTTTTGCCTTGCTTGGTGATTTGCCAGCCCCATCACTAATCTGTCTCGCAGTGCCTGATTTAGAAACTGCTCAAAATGACAGTGCTCCGCCAGTTTGTGCAACGATGTCAGGTATTCACTTACTATTTCTCCTGTTCCTTGTCTCCTTTCATAGAATCGTTGCCTTTCTGCCATAAATGGTTCCTTCAAGCTGTGCATAATTCATTGAATGTCTTAGTCCTTGGATTCTCTGGGGATAGCAAGGTGTTAAGGAGATCAAATGTTTTGCTACCCATTATACAGAAGAAGAGGGCACGTTTGCGGTTTATTGGACCTTCCACAATATTGTGGGCTACGCTATAGTGGTTAAACCGTTCTATATAGTTATCCCAACTTTCTTCTACTTTCTTGAATTCCCCAAATTTTCCCTCTGCCATCTTGGTGTGTTTTCACCTTGATCTTTTGGCAGGAATTTGTTGAGGTTTGTAATTGTTTTCTACCTTCTGTTGTTTTCCACCTTTCTTCTGTTTTGCTTCTCACGGTGGTACATGGAGTATGTGTAGGGTTTGTTTCGTTCCTCGTCGCCACTGTTGTGTACCCAACAGAGGGGAAGGAGAGGGAGAACACAAGAGATACAAAGTTCATCTGGAATTAAAGACGTTCCTATCTTTAACAGTAAATGCACATGATTTTTGCTTTTGAAAGTGACAGATGCATTTGTCAGAATATTTGTGTTTTCCAAAATTTGATGTTGCATGGGAACTGCATGAAATGGCAGTTCTGACATTGATCTCTCGGTGTGATGTTACTGATCTCCAGGTTCCAGATCGTGCATCAATACAAATGAAACACAATTAGTCCATCGACATCACTATGTCTAATTTCTGTAACTCTTCCACGTCCCCGGAGAAGTACTTTCATCAGAAGGAGTGCCACAGTTCAATGTGGTAGCTCATCCTTTTCTCCACTCTCCTCCAAATCCAGGGAAGTTTGGCAAGAAGGACCATAAATTCACCAGTAACTATATCCATTAAATTTGAAAATCTGCTTTCATTACATCACTGAAAAATAAACATTTCCAAGAAAACCCAGACAACTCCCCTGAAAGGATGAATTAGCTTCAGCCGCACGGTTCAACAACTCATTCATGATTCTGACCTTTGCTGTTCATGCAGAACCGTCTCAGCCCAACCACAGTAAAGAGACGACCCCGCACACCATGTTCTCAACCAACTCCTTCTTAGGGACCAGGGAACCGAGTCCAGCCCAATGGGACAAAAGAGGAGTGAGAGTGGGTGGGGGGGGGCAGAGCTATACCAGTTATATACAGAAATGTGGTGATAGGCGATAACCTTAATTATCACTAGATGTCTATGGAGCTCTATGGAGCTCTGGAATTCATATATTTTTTATTTATGTATGTTACACCAGTGGTTCTCAACATTTTTCTTTCCACTCACATACTACTTTAAGTAATCTCTTTAACATCAATGCTCTGTTATTAATAAGGGATTGCTTATGTGAGTGGGAAGGTTGAGAATCATTGCTCTAGACCCAATTGTTACTGAAATATTTTGCTTGAGAAAAATTGTCATTGGCCCCTTTCCTTTGGAGTTATGAAACCAAGCACATAACAAGTCAATTAGGTACGATTAAAACTGTAGTTTTCAAACTTTTTCTTTCCACCAACATACCACCTTAAGCAATCCCTTACTAATGACAGAGCACCTACAGCATAGAGAATACTGAAAGTGGTATGTGAATGGAAAGAAAAAGGTTGAGAACCACTGTGTTACACCCAATTTGTGTGGCTGCTCCTTTTATGTTCTGGGCAACTTCCTTGCATCATTCATGTAATGAGCAGGTACACAAATTGGGTGTGACATATATGGAGAGAGGATATAGGAAATGGGAGCTATTTTGTCAGCTCCGGCAACTTAAAAAATTAGCACTGCACCCCTGCCTTCCAGCCTGCAGATCCATCAATAACGATGTTCATTCAGCATGTGAAAAACCCTGTGCAGAAATGTCCTTTTCAGAAAGAATGCTGTCAACAATAGGTTAAAGTTGTGAGCAGGCATGAAAAGGAGGGATCAACTTTTGGGCTAACATCAAAATGACTTTATTGTTTTCAAGAAAATAGTCTAATTTTGGCATGACAGCAGATCTCCTTTTCATACCAGTGCACAATGCAAACTTGTAGTTGATAGTTTTAAATTTTACATGATTTAATTTTTATAGGCCTCTTCAAGTTGGCCACTTTTATTTCCTTTGATGCTGCTGTGGTTTAAATTTGCAGCCCCTAGACTTAGCAGAAAAGAAATACTCACCTTGTGTTGCTCGGCATAGCTTTCACCACTCGTGATCATCTATGAATATTTATACTTCCTTTGTACGTATACCTTATAACTGCGATTCTCAACCTTTTTTCCCACTCACATAATCACCTTAAGTAATCCCTTACTAACCACAGAGCACCTATGCTATAGAATACCCTAGGATGCTATAGGTGCTCTGTGGTTAGTAAGGGATTACTGAAGGAGGTATGTGAATGCAAAAAAAAGTTGACAATCACTGCCTTATAAGGTTTAACAGAAAATGGAACAAAGGCAATAGGATCTATTAAATTCAACATGGGATTTAAAAAAATAGCTATTAAGCCCGGACCTTTATAACTGTCACTTCTGTGGAAGTGTGACAGATAGAATCAGTGCTGACAGGGCTTTCAAGAAAACAGCTGTGCTGAAAGGCTGCTCCAAAGTCAAGCATTTGTTGATTACTATCTGACATAGATTTGTTCACTTCTGTCCCACAATTTCTGCAGGGCATTTTTTTAAAGATTCAATCATTCTTCCATCTGACTTTGGTAATCTCCATTCAAGACCCAAACTATATAAGATTTCAGGCGTGATTAAAAATTATTATTTTCTTATTATTTTCTCATATTCTACACAATTTTGTTGACTTGTCACACTATTCATATGACTTGTAATTTCCGATATTTCATCAGAAAATCACTTATTTTGGAACAATTCCACAATTTTGCGCAAAAAGATGAATTTTTTTTAAAATTACTGAATGGTCTTCAAGCTGAAAGGTTAACTTGTGTTTCTTTTTCCACAAATGCTGCCTGACTAATGAGTGTTTCTAGGATTTTACAATTTATACTTTGCATGCAAGAACCTTTTGCCTGTAATCCATTATTCCTCTTTTCACAGCATCAAATTTTGCATGATAACATATTCTATATGATTTTATACCACATGAATTCATTTAAAAATTAGCTTGATGTTACTTTTAATGAATATTAAAGCCCCAAGTCTAGTCATTCTACATAATTTGTTCAAACATGATATTATTCATTGATTGTTCTGGCCACAGTCCAAATGTCGTATCTGCATCCATTGTACCAACAAAATTACAAAGTTAACATTGTGGAAGCCAAGAAAGGCAGAGAGAGGTGAATGACACAAGTGATAAAGATTTATTACATTTGCATTTCAATCCATATTATCTCCAACTGAAACCTTTATACTGTATTGGATCACGTGTTTTCAAATAAAAAGCTACTAGTTTATCTTTCCTTTTCATGTTACAGAATACATTTTAATAGGACCCATTTCACAATGCAATTCAGTTCCCTGCTTTACCCTGTTCATATTGACAAAGATCCACATCAAGATCTATCTAGTCCATCATTTCCACTTGAGCTCTTTGATTTTCCCCACACCAATGAGGTCCGCTATACTAGAGACTGGCAGTTTGCTGCTCTTCTGTGCGACATAAATGGAAACTGAGCCTCTGGCAGAAGAAGTCTTACCTTCACAGCAGAAGCTCAAGAACCTTTAACCTCACTGCTGTCAAAGATATTTTTGCACTTTGCAAACATCTATCTGGTCAAAAACATTTGACGGTCAATAGCATTTAAATATAGATTAAATGGATTTTAATGATTGGAAATATCTGATCTGATGGTGTTTTAATGATCCCATCAAGATGGGGTTGCTGCTTGTACACAAGCATGTATAAAACTAAGAGGACAGATGTGTGACATTCATCTGGCTCCCTCCACTCAGCATGTACCATAATCGCAATAGGACTCATACATTGTGTCCAACAGCAGAATATGAAGTTAGAATTATCTATGTCTGGTCTCCAACAGGTATCTAACCTCAGTATCGCAGAGGATAAAAGTTGGTCAATGACTCCCACTGCACATTGTACTGACTCAATCTAGACCATAGATATGAAGACCAGTACTGTTTAATTGTGGATACTCATTTGTGAGGAGCAGTGGAAAGGGTAAAGAACTTCAAATTCCTGGGTGTCGACAACTCTGATGTCCTGTCCTGGGTCCTCCTTGTCGATGCAATCGTGAATAAAGCTTGCCAGCAGCTATAATTTGTGAGGAATTTGAGATTTAGTATGTTATCAAAGATTCTTGCAGATTTCTATAGGGGTACCATACAAAATTATGACTGGTTGTATCACTGCCAGGAACCAATGCACAGGATAAGAAAGGACAACAGCCAGCCAGCACCATGAACTTCAGTTTTCATATCATCAAGGACATTGACAAGAGGCTGTGTTTTAAGAAAGCAGCCTCTATCCTCAAGGACCCTCGCCACTCAGGCCATGCCCTCTTCCCACTGCTCCCATCAGGGAGGTAGAACAGGAGCCAGAAAATGAATACCCAATGGTACACAAATAGCTTCTTCCCCTTGTCATCGAGTTTCTGAATGGACAATGAACCACAGACACTACCTCATTTTCTTTGCACTAATTTATTTTTTAATGTAACTTATAGCAATATTTGCACTGTTAATACTGCAGCAAAGCAACAAATTTTATGGCATATTGATGACAATAAACTCCGATTCTAATACATTTCATCATCCCAATTTCACACTCTTCTTAGTATTGGGGAAATTCCTGTTTAGATGATTGTTCGTCTGTATTACAAGTTCTAAGCTTTGTCCACATACCATCAGAATAAACTATGCACTTGATGATGAGCAGTGTGCAAAACAATTTTTTAACTTTTGTTCTGAAGTCAGAGAGTATAATCATTTTGTGAAAGAGGATTATAATATAAATGAGATGAAAAGCTTGGTGAGATTTTTAGTACTCGAGTAGTAAAAGAAGCCTCTGCTGACCTCCACATAACTCAATTAAGATATTTTAAAATATTTCAATATTTACCATTTAAAAATCTTCCAACAGCACAACTTTGACTTAGAATATTTTTCCCACTTTATGGTCATTGTATCCCCATCTCTGACCTTGGATTAAACAAAATTTCTCAGTTAAAAGTAACGAACTTCTGATCTCACAGAGAGAACTTAGTGACCTGAGTTATTGCCATTCTGAAGAAAATTTTATCTTCAACATAACATTTAACTCTTGGGCCCAAATTCTGGTTTTATTTTCCTCTCGTCTCCTTTGGGGAAATTATTTGGAGGACAGAAGCTCCTAAATCCAATTTGACACAACTATAAAAACAGCAGCTGAGATTTATAAACTATTGATGTAGGGATTTTATTAGTTCTCCAATAATGGTGAAATGATTTTTCTGTCTTGGCTTTGATTGTATGCGATTTATGTTCCGAGCTTCTTAGCTTAGAATTGTAGCCTTTTAGGAAAGGAAAATTGTTAAGGCTGGAGTTGGCAGTCAGTCAAAGCAACAACATTTGCGACCTGCCTCAAAGCACCCACAAAAAGATCTAGCGATCCATACAACAAGAATATTCCCTACTCAAATGCTTGTTTCGGCTTGGTATCAAATCAATAATAGAGTTTATTGTTGTGTGTGCCAGTACAGCTGCACCAAAGTCTCATTTGGTGTAGCCAAACAAGTATTTTTTAAAAATGATAAATGTGGGTGAGGTTAGGGTTGAGTTGATGGCAGTAGAGGAGAAGTAATGTTGTCTGAAGGAGATTTCAGATGTCCTGGAAAGGAAAGCATAATCTGGGATGCAGTTAATGGAGGAATTGAAAGAAAGGAATAGAATCTTTACAGGGGACAGGGTGAGAAGAGGTATTGCCAAGGTAACTGTAGGAGTCAGTGGATTTATAGATATCTGTAGATAGTTTGTTTCCCAAAATGGATACAGAGAGATCAAGAAAGGGAAGAGATTTACCAGAGATGGCACACACTTGATGGAGATAATGTGACCAGAAATTGAACAAATCACTGAATAAAGACCAACACACCTTCTTAATTACCCCATCAATTTGTAATTTATAAGGTTAATGCAATAATTTATTTGTGAATTCAAGTTTTCAAAGAATACACTAAACCTACATGCCTGTAGATACAAAGATATGATTAGTAGCCAATAAAAGGATGGTTAATGGATCATAAAAAAGGTGTAAACATAAAGTGTACTGCAGAGAAAGCTTTGATGTTACTGTTGGTGCTATTTGAAGACTCAAAACCTGTATTTGTATTCAATAAATTAAGAGTAATAAATGCCGTTAAATTCATATTTGAACACTAGTTGTTTAAGTCAACCAGGCCAAGACTCTTGTATGCTTGATTTTGAAATAGCGTAACTTACAATTACTGCACTACTCTGTATGTTCAAAAAAAGGCTTCTTTTTTAAGATCAGAATAATATAATCTTAGTGGTTAAATATTTGCCACCAAAAGGGAAATCACATTGTCATGTCTCAAGTCAAACCTAGGATCATGTCGTTTAGGTGTGGAGGAATTTTAAAAAAACAGTAAAACGCCTGATATCCGGCACCAATGGGGATTGGTAGATGCTGGATAAGTGAATTTTCCAGCTGCTTGAGATTGTGTGTTACGTGATTGGCAAACTAATTGCTAGGGGTCACCAATTTAAACTTTTGTTTTTTTTAAACTTATTTATTTTCCATGATTTTTTTGCTGGTTGCTTCAATTCCAGATAACATGGATTTTGCTGTATGTTGAAATGTTTCTGATAGATCGTGAAGTCTTCTGCATAACAAAGACCTATGGTGCAGTTCATTGATGTTATTCAATTAACCCATCCCAAGTATATTAATTATAATCTGTAAGCTGTCATTTGGGAAAGGAGATAGATAAATGTTCATCTTTATAGACTCCAGCTGATACACTTGTTCAATATTGTTTCCTGTGTGGAAGTTATACCTCAATATATAGAGGCACAGTACTTGATCTCCTATTGGGGAAAAGACAGGTCAGGTCACAGATGAACGTGTAGGCAAACATTTTGGGTCCAGTGACTAATGTCATTAGCTTCGAGTTCATTGTGGAAAAGGATACGTCTGGTCCTCATGTTGGGATTCTAAATTGGAGGAAGGCAAATTTTGTGGAAATGAGAAAGGATCTAGGAAGAGTGGATTGGGATATTTTGTATGTTGTTTTCTGGCAAGAGCAAGTAAGTGGGTCTTCAAAAGCAACATTTTGAGAGTGCAGAATGTGCATTAAAGGCAAAGTTAACAGACATAGGGAGCTCTGGTTTTCAAGGGATATTGGTGATCTGATTAAGAAGAAGAGGGAGGTATATAGCAGGTATAGGCAATGAGGATCTAATGAGGAACTTGAAGAGTACAGAAAATGCAAGAAAATACTCAAAAGGAAATCAGGAAGGCAAAAAGTCACGAGGTTGCTCTGGCAGATAATGTGAAGGTAAACCTGAAGGGTTTCTACAATTATATTAAGGGTAAAAGGAGAGTAAAGAACAAAATTGGTCCCCTAAAGGATCAGATTGGTCAACTATGTGTGAAGCATCATGTAATGGAGGAGGTATTGACCAGTTTTTTTTTGCATCAATATTTACTTAGGAAACTGGCATAGTATCTAAGGAAGGAAGGGGAAACAGAAGTGTCATAGAACATATGGAGATTAAGGAGGAGGAGGTGTTTGCTGCCTAACAGCAGATAAAGGCAGATATATCCCCCAGCCTGGATAATATTCTCTTGGACCTTGAGGGAAACTAGTGTAGAAATTGCAGGGGCCCTGGCAGATACATTCAAAATGGCCTTAGCCACAAGTGAGATGCCAGAGGATTGGAGGGTAGCTCATGTCTCATGGTTTAAAAAAGGCTCCAAAAATAAACCAGGTAATTATAGACTGGTGAGCCTAACATCAGTAGTAGGTAAATTATTGGAAGGAATTCTGAGAGATTGGATATAAAGGTATTAGGACAACCATGGGTTAATTAAGGAAAGTCAGCATAGCTTTGTGCAAGGTAGGTCATGATTAACAAATCTTGTAGAGTTTTCCGAGGAGGTTATCAAGTTAGAAGAAGGAACGGCTGTGGATGTTGTCTCCATGGACTTTAGTAAAGCCTTTGACAAGGTCCCACATAGGTTGTTAGTTCATAAGGTTAAGATGCTAGATATCCATGGAGATATTGTAAACTGGATTCAAAATTGGGAGAAAACAGTGATGGGGGATGATTGCTTCTCAGACTGGAGGCTTGTGACTAATGATGTGCCTCATGGATCTGTTGGTACCTTTGTTATTGTCATCTATGTTAATGATCTGGATGATAATGTGGTAAATTGAATCAGTAAGTTTGCTAATGCCACAAAGATAGGAGGCAAAGAGGACACCAAATATTTTCAAAGTTTGCAGAGAGATCTGAACCAACTGGGAGAATAGGCCACTAAATGGCAGATGGAGCTTAATAGAGACATGTGTGAGGTGTTGTATTTTGGAAAAGAAAACAAAGATAGGACATGTGCAGTAAATAGTAGGGCACTGAGGAATGCAGAAGAGTAAAGAGATCTGGGAATACATATGCATTGTTCCCTAAAGGTGGCATCTCAGGTGGATAAGGTTGGAAAGAAAGCTTTTGGCATCTTATCCTTTATATATCAAGGTATTGAGTTGGGATGTTATGTTGAAGTTGTTTAAGACTTTGAGGAGGCCAAATTTGGAATATTGTGTGTCGTTCTGGTTGCCCAATTACAGGAAGGATATCAATAAGATTGAAAGAGTGCAGAGAAGGTTTACTAGGATGTTCCTGGGTCTTGAGGAGTTGAGTTACAGGGAAAAATTAAACAGGTTAGGACTTTATTCCTCAGACTGTAGAAGAATGAGGGGAGATTTAATAAAGGTTTATAAGATTGAGAGGAATAGACAGTGAATACAAGTTGATTTTTTTTCCAGTTAGATTGGGGGAGATAAATACAAGAGATCATAGTTTGAAGCTAAAAGGGGAAAGGTTTAGGGAGTGTGGAGTGAGCTGTCATCTGATGTGGCGAATGCAGACTCAATCTTCAGTTTTAAGAATAAATTGGTAAATACATGGATGGGAAAGTTCTGGAAGGTTATGGAATGGGAGCAGGTCAATGGGACTAGCAGAATGGTAGTCAACACAGTCTATAAGGGCTGAATGGCCTGTTTTCTGTACTGTAATGGTCTTTAGTTCTATAAAGTATCACCTAGGTTTCAATTAATTTTGGATTAATGAGAAGCTAAGGATTCTAATGACTTTGAAAATAACACAATGAGTGAACTGTTGGAGCCATAAGAGAAAGACTAAGCACTGGCCTTGCCAGCAATGGCCACATGCTGAGAATTCTTTTTTTAAATTCATAATGAAATTTACACCGCACATGTAAGAAACGTGCTCTCAAGAAGAAAATAGAGTACTAAATCATTCACAATACATTGTAACACAGTTTAGTTGATACTGATGACTTGATTTTATCATAACAGTTTGGATGATTTAATATTTTTACCCACCATGCCAAGGTCACAGTTTAATATCTTTTTAAACATAGCTGTCAACTTTTTCCTGCGCAAATCATACTTTAAACATATTTTTGTTGCATACCAAAGTGATGACAACTTAGCTAAGTAATAGCAGCCATAATTCTGTTTGCAATGATTCAGTTTCAAACTCCATTCTGACATTCCAACACAATAATTCAATGTGTCACTCCAGTCTTCAAGAAAGGCTGCAGTGTTATGTATTCCGTGTATTCGATGAGAAATTGAAGTTCTCTCTAACTCTCCTCTCAGATGGACATACAAAATCTCATCACTCCATTTAAAGGCAAAGAGAGGAGTCCTGCTGTCCTTTTTCTCCCCATTCAATATTTACCCTTCACCAATAAAACAGCTTATACATAAAATTGTTTCATTATATTTTATGGAATTTATTCATTTTATTAAAAATATTTCCATGCACAGTCTTGGTTATGAAATGTCCTGAAAATTAGTTAATTTTCAAGTCCTCGTGTTTATTTTGGACAGCTATCCTGCAGTTTATTGTTCAAATCTCCTGCATTTGTTGACCAGTCCATATTTTTGCTTTTGGTGCATGATTTTATCAGTATAATTAATGCAGGTCGTCACACAATGAAGAAACAGGTTAATATGGATAGCAATGTGGAGTATATAAAAATATGAATGATTAATCCTTGGCAGGTTGAGCATGGAAGGCATTTTTATGTTGCTTTTCAACATTTATCTGAAAGATCATTCAGAGCCTGTGAAGCATTGCTGAAGTATAGTTAAATTAGCAATGAGAGAAACAGAGCAAGATCATCAATCTGAAACAAGCTGATTACTGAATCATCTGCTTAGTGGTGCTCATTGGCAGATAAATATTAGCCAGGCCACTGGGAACATTGTTCTTGTTCTTTATTGAATTAAATCCTTTATTTTCCTTAGACATGATGGGCCTCAGTTTAATACTTCATCTGAGAGGCAAGACCTCACCAGCCATATCATTTAAGTACATAGAATTTGTACGTGCCTTCAAAGAAGTATTTGAAACCATTTTTTTTTTATTTTGGAAGGGAGAATATGGATCCTTGTTTGTCTAACTATTGTACTATTGACATTTTTTATGTCAACAAGAAATGTAGTTAGATACAAATAATGCTAAAAAGTAGGGACAAATTGAAAATAGTTCCTATATATTGGTAGAGTGGTTTCTTAAACTGAAATGCATTTTCCAGAAAAGTTGAACTGCACTTATTTTTCCAAAACTGAAGTTCAGCATTATGAACCTTTCTAATTGCTGTTTCTACTAAAAATACATTACAATCTGATTTCATTCAATAAACTACAAAAGCTCTTAGATGCCCAAAGTGTGTACCATTAATTTTAAGAGTTGAAAATATAACCTCTATCTGTCTTTCATTTATTCAGAACAAATATCACAAAGTTCATCTGGATTCAAAAGATCATTCCATTTTGCACCAATGTTCAAATTATTTGATGTATCCATTGACGAGAATTGCCCTCTGCCTTAGCTGTTCTTGAATCAACCCCTCCCATCTGTCTGTTGACCAGCTGACAGAGCAGATGGAGGTCATGGGAGGACACCACTGCCAACTGACCAATACATCTAGTTTAATGCATTGAAAGGACTCAGTGCATCTCAGAGCCATTTGAAAATAGGGTGGCCCACTTGAGGATTTCCTTGTCTGTTGTAACAAAACATGCAAATAATTACAAGATTTGTTTTCTGTATAAATTAGCTGGACACTAAAGGCAAGTCTGTCACTGTGAATTTGAATTATATACCAATCCATCATTTGATAGATTTCCAACCATTATTTCTGTTGTTAGGTGGTTAAAACTTTTTATTGACAACAATGTCAACTGAAGCACAAGTGTCAAAAACTACTTTTTTAAATTGATTCTTCAGTAAAATCAACATTCTTTCTTTCCATATAACCATGCCATTTGTTATTTCAATTGATGTAATTTAAACTCTTTTTTAACAAATCTGCTCATAGAACAAAAGCTACCAAATCTTTGATTCTTAAGTTTTTAAATCAACTACTAATTTTAATTAATGATCACATTCATATCATACAACTTCCAAACCATCTGATTTTCAAAGTACTATTTTTCTTGACAGATTTAACTTTGATGACTGGAGCTCCACTGTAAATGTATTCAGCTTAGAAAACCACATACCACAAAGTGTTATTCCAGTTTATTATCGAACAACTAACACAATTGGGTTAGACTTGGCTGTCAAAAACGATGGACTTGATGGAATTCTAGAGTTTTATTGGAAGGATGTGGAAGCTTTAGAGAAGGTGCAGAGAATATAAGGAGATTTATCAGAATGCTGTCTGGAATGGAGAACATGTCTTATGAAGAAAACTGAGTGAGCTAAGGCTTTTCTCTTTGGAGCAACTGAGCAGGAAGGGCAACTCAATATAGGGTACATGATTAGGAGACATAGTGGCTATCCACCATGTTTCTCCAAGGTGGCTATGGCCAATACCAGAGGACATTTTTTAAGGGGCATTTGAAAGACTCTACGACGAGCACATGGATGTAAGAAAAGTGAAAGGTTATGGGCTGTGAGGGAGCAAAGGGTTTGACTAACATGTTTTATATAGTTCATCATAATATTGTGGGCCAATATTGGTGCACTGTGATGTACTGTTCCATGTTCTATTTGTAAATTAGAGGCCTCTGGTGAGGAATGGATACATGGTTAAACATGCATCAACTTTTCAGGCACAAGATCTCTGAAATTGCCTCACTGTTGGAATGCTAATGAGTTCTGTGAAGTTACTTGCCTAAAAATTGCATTTCTGCCTCAGTGCCATCTGCCGCATAATATGGGTAAAGGCTAAGGATTTCAGGGTGAATTTCATTGTGCAAGTTCTAGTTTACACATAATACCTTCTGTAATAGAATACCCCTGCTTCGATGTCTTGTGCAAAACCTGCACAGGGTCACCTCAAAGTTTTCTAGATTATTTTATTTTTGATATGTAGTCTTCAATACTTTAAAATAAATCACATTTATGATTATCAATACTAATAATTGTGTTCATTGCAATTTCTAAGTAAATCTGCTGTAAAGTTGACATTGGATAATGTGGAGTTGTCTGAGAGTCCACAGGGAAGGTTAATCAGATGGTAGCTGAGTTGGAATTGATGCCAGTTTTCAGTTATGCACAAGAACCAGAAGGAGTACTGTTGCTCTTCACATCTCCTAATTCAGGTAAACATATTTTAAAGTACACTTTTTGGCAGCAGCCTCCAGAAGTCCTATTAACATGAACTTGAACATAACAACCATTGAGAAGACAACACAGATCCTTTATTCAGGACAGTTTAATGCAGTGGTCTCAACCTTTTTCTTTCCACTCACATACCACTTCAAGTAATCCTATGCCATCGGTGCTCTGTGATTAGTAAGGGATCCTTCAGGTGGTTTGTGAGTGGGAAGAGAAAGTTGAGAATCACTGCTCTAAACCCAATTGTTACTGAAATATTTTGCTTGAGGAAAAATTGTCATTGGCCCATTTCCTTTGGAGTTATTTAATGTCTGGAAAAACAACCACCTGAAGAAACACACAAAGATCAGTGTGTACAGAGCCGTTGTCATACCCACGCTCCTGTTCGGCTCTGAATCATGGGTCCTCTACCGACATCACCTATGGCTCCTAGAGCGCTTCCATCAGCTCTGCCTCCGCTCCATCCTCAACATTCATTGGAATGACTTCATCATCAACATCGAAGTACTCGAGATGGCAGAGTCCACAAGCATCGAATCCATGCTGCTGAAGACCCATCTGCGCTGGGTGGGTCATGTCTCCAGAATGGAGGACCATCACCTTCCCAAGATCGTGTTCTATGGCGAGCTCTCCATTGGCCACCGAGACAGAGGTGCACCAAAGAAGAGGTACAAGGACTGCTTAACGAAATCTCTTGGTGCCTGCCACATTGACCACCGCCAGTGGGCTGATATCGCCTCCAACCGTGCATCTTGCCGCCTCACAGTTTGGCGCGCAGCAACCTCCTTTGAAGAAGACCGCAGAGCCCACCTCACTGACAAAAGACAAAGGAGGTAAAACCCAACACCAAAACCCAACCAAGTGGTATGAGAATGGAAAGGAAAAAGGTTGAGAACCACTGGTTTAATGACCAAATGTCAAGTGCTAATGGTCATTCTGAAACATGTCTTGGACAACTCTTCTGCCTTTACCAATAACACATGGTATGGCCAGAATATGCACATGCTTACCCACCTGCCTTGCTTTACATTACAAAACTGTCTTCAATAAATCACTGAATTTTAATGCTCATATAGTTCTCGCTTAAATCAATAATCTGAAGTTTGCTACACACCTTGAATAAATTATACAGTCTAACAAGAAATGTGAATAAATAGTATCAATAATGTTATTCTAGACATCAGCAAGATATTGAAACTGTAATAGAAGGAAGGATATATATTTATACATTTGCCTTCATTGAGATTTCTTAAGTCGGAATTTTTAACTGTGGAGTGGCTCTTTCAAATTCTTAAATAAATTGGACTTGTTATTCTGTACAAATCCTTTGATCAGCATTCATTCACACCTCGTCAATATTTAACTACAATGTTATTTTGGATGAAATCACATCAGTTAAATCCTAATATTGCAGCTTGCACAAAATGAACTCTTTTAGTATATTTGTCAAACATTAACATATAGTAATGCAACAACTTTCTGCTTTAACAGGATAATATATTAACAGAAGAAATTAAACTTTAATTCAGTTTCAACTAAATTATGAAGAGAATCATTGATTTCAACTTTGTTCAAACATTAGGCAGAGAGTTGTTCCACCCAATGTCCTGTTGCAAGCCTGGACATGATATTACAATATTGCTGATGAACAGCAAGCCCATTTCCTTGGGGATCGGGAGATATTGGATTTGGATTACTGTCATGTAGTTAAACCTGTGAAGGTAATTATAGCATTGTGGAGATGACAAGCATTGGCCAACAGGGAGTGGTCTAGATTTTTTTTGGTAAACATGTTTGGAGGTTTTGCTAGCTGTCATAAGATCTTAATTATATGAAATTTGGACCATTCTCTGAAATGACCAGACATCCAAGCTTTTCATATGGAAAGATGGGGATAGATAAGGATAGGGTGGCACATTTAGACTCATGACTTTCGCAGCACTCTTTGGATCAGTTGCAGTAACTCTGCCTTCAGCTTATCCACAAATCCTGCAAACTTAAAAGGTGTAAATTTTTGGTTGGCTCTGAAGACCATATTATTAATTAATTTTAGATCTTTATTATAGAGAGGAAAGTTGGATTTTAAAAGACCAATGTGAGTTGTGGAACAGTTCCAATTGATAAAAATGTGCTTCTATATTTTGGCGAGTCAGCTTTTAATATGCAGGATTATCTTTGCCTCCTTGGTAACAAGTTTAATCATGTTAAGGAAAACAAAGGGCTTACTTTAAAACTGACCATTTTATGAAAATTAGCAGATAGTTGAAGCACCCCATGTCCTTCTACAAGATCTATTCCACTGCATTACACTGTTCGCATATTTAATCATCAGGAAAACTCAATTAAAATTAATAGAATCCTTATGAAGTAAACAGATAATGTGGAGATAATATTGTAACCCCCTCTACAATTTTGACTATTGATCTGTGAGAAAAAAAGGTAGCTGAGGCTTTTTTCATGTAAATTTGTCTCATCGTCTCCCATAAATAAACCTCAGACTTGCCATCCTACATAACTAACCCCTCCAAACTACTTTACTGAATGCTAAATTTCACTCATTTTGGTCAGTGGTGGTAGCAAGGCCAGCCATTTACTACTCACATGTTCAAACAAAGAACTGACAAACTCTGGGCAAGTAAAACAAGGGAGTGAAAATAGCTTAAAATGTTTTGCTATCTTCCATAATTGCAGTGCTGGAGATCATTTATTTCAGCATCAAGAGAACAATGTAAAATCAGTCACACAATTCAGCCTGATCCTAACTGTTCCAAGAACAAAAATATATTAGAAATTGGAAGAACAGTGTCTTGAGCCAGATTATTTAATCAATAATATTATGGCTGATCTGATCTTTGGCCTTAACTCCACTTTCCTGTTCAATACCAATAGCCTTAATTCTCCTGCAGTCCAAATATTCATCTATTAATTGACTCACTGGCTCAGCACTCTGGCATTGCAAATTTCAAAGATTCATGACCCTGTGAAGGGAAAAGCTCCTACTCACCTCTGTCTTTAGTGGCTACTCTCTTCTTGTGATGAAACTCACTGGAGATTTCTTTATTATTATTTGTAAACCCCACATGCCACATCCTTGGATGATATTCTCAAAGTTTCTAAATAAGTAGAATTCTCAGACTAGCATTTTCTCCAAAGCAACAGTTAGGTGACAAAATATCTACATATTATGTTAAAAGGCCAAAATTGTAAACTTACTGAAATCACAGGTGATCCATGGGAAGTGGGAAAAGAAACTGAAGAACAGATTCGTAGATGTATTGCTAAAGTTGCCAACAAAGCAAAACCACTGGAAAGAATTGCATTTAATTATATTTTTTGGCATGTATGTAAACACATTTGTAACACAACAAACACCACACCAGATACATCAGTACTTTTGAATTCTATTTGAATGAACTTTGCTTGTGTAATACATTTCTAAATCAATTAAGTGAGAGCAATTGATGTTTAAAAGAAAATACAAAATTCAAAAATGTGGGCAGTGAAGGATATTACAATGTTTGTTTATACTGTGATTGCAAGAACGATTCAAGAGACTAAGTGCATAACTTTTACATGACAGTTGCTCTAAATAATTAATTGCTATTCCTTGAAGGAAAATGGACCACCATGGGAAGTTAATTTCTCCATTATTAATTTTGCATTGCATTAAAATATGTAATTGCTTCAATTGCTCATAATATTAAACTATTCAGCAAAAATCATTATACATGGAATGCAATCAGGCTTTAATCACAAATTTGAGCACTGTTTCAGTTGTCTTTTCACAGATACTTTTGAAAATACCATTCCATCTGAAGTGTACACTGGATTTGCTTATTTGACAATGGTTATTGAACTTGTGTCTAAGCTACTTTAAGATAAACTTTGACATGCTTGTTTTTTTTTTAAATCACACATTACTCTTCTTAAAAACACTGCTTTTAATTTTGGATGAAAATTCTTTTTTCCCCCCCAGGAATGTGACCAAATTCATCTGTTCATTAATGAGGTTATAAGGTTCATCAGATGCAAGGATCGACAATGAGATAGACAACAAACTCGCCAAGGCAAATAGCGCCTTTGGAAGACTACACAAAAGAGTCTGGAAAAACAACCAACTGAAAAGCCTCACAAAGATAAGCGTATACAGAGCCGTTGTCATACCCACACTCCTGTTCGGCTCCGAATCATGGGTCCTCTACCGGCACCACCTACGGCTCCTAGAACGCTTCCACCAGCGTTGTCTCCGCTCCATCCTCAACATCCATTGGAGCGCTTACACCCCTAACGTCGAAGTACTCGAGATGGCAGAGGTCGACAGCATCGAGTCCACGCTGCTGAAGATCCAGCTGCGCTGGATGGGTCACGTCTCCAGAATGGAGGACCATCGCCTTCCCAAGATCGTATTATATGGCGAGCTCTCCACTGGCCACCATGACAGAGGTGCACCAAAGAAAAGGTACAAGGACTGCCTAAAGAAATCTCTTGGTGCCTGCCACATTGACCACCGCCAGTGGGCTGATAACGCCTCAAACCGTGCATCTTGGCGCCTCACAGTTTGGCGGGCAGCAACCTCCTTTGAAGAAGACCGCAGAGCCCACCTCACTGACAAAAGGCAAAGGAGGAAAAACCCAACACCCAACCCCAACCAACCAATTTTCCCTTGCAACCGCTGCAATCGTGTCTGCCTGTCCCGCATCGGACTTGTCAGCCACAAACGAGCCTGCAGCTGACGTGGACTTTTTACCCCCTCCATAAATCTTCGTCCGCGAAGCCAAGCCAAAGAAGGTCTATGTGTACATAATAAGAGTATATTCTGGGCCTGAATGTTAAAACTTCACAGCAGATGGAATAAGGTTCAGGTTGAGTGAGGAGGGCTAGGAGAAGAATAAGAGGGAGAACATGGAAATGGAGTTAAAACTAGTAGAATGCAATCCCAACCCAAGCTGATGCTTTTTTCACTCTGAAATATTTCACGGTGTGTCAGTGTCCTAACTTGGAGCAGTGGGACAGTTCATTTTCTCATCTAAATCAGGCTTCGATGATGTAGTGTTGCAATGTTGTTTCTAATTTGAGTGTTGGATTTCCCATGACTTGATAGAGAAATGCAGATGATTCAAGATTTCTTTATTGTCATGCAATAGTACAGATGTAAAATTACACAAAATTGTCCTTATGAGTAGGCATTAGTGTTGCCCAGTGACCCTTACATTAAGAGAGAAAGAAAATAAAAACAGTGATCCTTTAGGGACACTGAGGACCTGTGGATTTGCCTCCAAGCTTCTGCAGCCCCATAGGATCCTGTTCAATCTATTAGTAATCAGAGCTCCAGATCCAAACCTCGAAATTGATCAAGAAGCCTTCAGTACCCAAGGCCCTTTAGGAGCTCTTCTTGCTCTCAGCATCCTCTTGAATCTCGGCTCCGATACCTGGTTCTCATGAGCCAGTGTCCAGCAGCCTGCAGCTTGTGCAGGACCCCTGAGTGCAAGTTATTTGCAGCCTTTTGAGGTCGTGGTCTGTCTTGTAGGGTCCTTCAGCCGCTGAGCCCCTTGCTGGTCAGCTGCCATGATCACCATCCTTTAGGGACATCAGCTCTGCTTTTCCTTCTCAACGGGGGTGTTCTTCATGTTTCTGGTCCCCGCAGCAGTCCAATGCTCCCTGGAGTCTGAAACCTCTTGAGCCTACTGCCGAACACATATACCACCATCTTGAGCATCAGTTGCAGTATTTTACTAACAAATACCATCAGCTTCTTTAACGGGCCATCAAAAGCCTGTATGGAGCCGACGACATTAAGACCAGTCAGTTGAACTTTTCAGAGCAGTAATGTGTCCCTGCTTTCCACTCTCTCTGGCCGCACCAGCAGTGATGCTGCCGTTATAGAAGCTCCAGCAATGCCACTATTTTTCTTCACTTTTCTTTCTTGCTCTAGTCTGAAACAATTTTGGTGAACTTTGCCTCCTCCAAACCAAGCTGAACAACACTGAAATTCCTTCACCATACAGATTTCTGGTTCTCAATCAAAATTGCTAGTCCATCGACAAAGATCCACATAGTGTTTGGCTTGCCTGTCGAACTATTGGCTATTCTGACTGATATGGCTGCCAGCAGAGAAATGGGAAGAATGAAGAAATCTGGTTACATTCTTTATTATATTTAAAGATGATATTCTTTTCCAGGTAATTATCTGGCTCTGTCAGATTTATGTCCAATAAACACTCAGCTGATATATCCGCATTTGTATGAATTTCAAAGAGGAAACCACAGCACTGATAGTGGGAGTCAGGTCAGCCTTTGGAAAAAGTGTAAAGCAGTCAGCAGACATTATTTATGAGGACATTGGATATAGCATACATCAGGCTACTGATTTTGTATCCTTTAAGCTTCAGCCTAATTTGTTCACCAGCAAAAGGGAAAAATCTTTAAAATGCAATATGTATCCAGAATATCTTAGGCTACATTTTCCTTATACTGTGCTATTGATTCACTGGGTTCAGGCTCGGACCTGTCTCTAATTTTATCGTTGATGTCGCCTTAAATGATAAATAATGTAAAAACTTTGGAAGGTTGTTTAAATCAGAATCAGGCAGGATTAGAATTTATTTTTTGTATTTTAAAGGACATGAAAATGCAGCAGTGTTTATTTGGCTGTGATAATAAAATGTGCACAGGCTCTATAGAAAAGACATCTGGATTGTACCATTTCTGAAATGGAAGTAATCAGATACTGCAATAACCATGAATCTGTAAGTAATGCTGCACTAAATCTCGTGTGTGTGCAGCTGTCAATTAACATGAATGCAATAAAGATTTACAGAGCACTTAGAGGATATGTGATTAGAAAGGCAGCAGAGAACAGATTGCTAACACAGCTTTTCTTTAAAACTTGGTTTGCTTTTAGATCCAAATTGAAAAGCAGTAGTTCAAAAGGTAATAATCTCTGAATTGTTACCTGTGCCATGAACACACTCACAATGAAATTAAAAGTTTAAGTATTTAAATCCACAGTTGAAAGAGCGGTCTGCGAAGCAAGAGTTTTAAAACATGAGTCACCAATATCAGCCATGCAGAAAAAAATTATGCCATTGGATTGGAAAACACTGCACCTAAATCAGACTGGGATCAGTAATTTGTTCAATAGATATGGTTTTAAATTGAAAAATGGAGATTTTGAGTAAGGATAACTCTATAAACTTAAAGTCTATGGAACAAAATAACATTTTAACAACAGTTTGCTAGTGATGTTAGTATTAACATTTAGGTTACTATCTGCAAGTACGAAACAATATTTTTTCAAACTGGAAGGGATTTTAACAAATTTTAAAGTAAAATATCTTAATAATGAGGCACATTTGTAGGATGACCAAGACTGGAATTTGAATATTCTGGAGCACTACAAATTGTACAAAGTATGGGCTAAGTGGAAAGGGTGAGTATTTCCAAGAAAATAATGGATGAAGCAAAGATGAAAGTCAGCACAAAGGTTAAGAAATAGTTTGGACCTGAAGATGCATGGGTGTAACCAAGAAATGTACACAGGTCAGAAAACATGAGGAGTAAATTAAACTTGTAAGCGTGTGTAGAATTGGAGTATAAAGAAGAAAATTTAGAACAGTTTGCCAAAGTATAAAATCAATAGACATGGTACCTTTAATTTTCATGTTGACTTGTCGTATTGAATTTACAAAAAAAATTATGGGAAGAACTAAGGAAGTTTCCTGATGCAGTTTTTTTTAAAACTTAAGTTATGGGAGCAACAAACCTACATTCTATTCTTTATTTGTATCTATTATGACTGGGTAAGTGAGTAATATAGTAAAGGACTTTCAAGGTTGAACGAGATTTTAATTTGAAAACAAAACAGGGCAAAGAGCAAAATTTAAGAGAGTTTTGGAAGTTAGTAATGGTTGAACAAGACAAAGATCATGATGAGAAAATATAATACAGGGGTAAATTAACAAGGTTGTGTTGGGTATAAGCCCACTCTCTGCTGGACATCATGATGTCACCCTTCCATATATATAATCCTGTGTGTGTCAGTAGCCATGTTAGTCTAATAGATGTAAAGGATTAAAAGCGTTATGTCTCCAAGTCTTAATCGTGTGAGTGCATACACAACAGTGGTGACGAGGAACAAAATGAGCCCTGCACATACTCCATGCCTCAATCATGAGAAATAAAATAACAGAAGAAAGGTAAAAAACAACCACCTACCAACCCCAATAAATTTCTGCCAAAAGATCAAGGTGAAAGTGTGCCAAGATGCCAAAGGGAAAGTTGAGATAACTATGTAGAATGGTTTAACCTCTACTGCGTAGCCCACAATGTTATGGAAGGTCCAGTAAACTGCAAAACATTTGACCTCCTTAAGACCTTGCTGTCCCCAGAGGATCCAGGGACAAAGATATTCAAAGAATTATGCACAGCTCTAAGGAACCATTTAAGCCCCAAACTACCAGTTATGGCAGAAAGGCAATGATTCTATGAAAGGAGTCAAGAAACAGTAAGTGAATACCTGGCATCAATGCGCAAACTGGCGGAGCACTGTCATTTTGAGCAGTTTCTAAATCAGGCATTGTGAGACAGATTAGTGATGGGCTGGAAAATCGCCAAGCAAAGCAAAAATTATTAGGAATTGATCAAGATGTTGCATTACAGATTGCATACAGAACTGCCTGCAGCTCTGAAATGGCAGATAAAAACTTGGATGTGGGTCAAACCGACCTATTGGTTGGTCTTCCCGCCAACAATGCTTCCATTGAGAGAAATACAACTACGACCAGAAAACTGTTTCTTCAACAATTCTAAATGCAACTATTGCAAAACAGAAGGACGTATCAAACCTAAATGTTCATTTCTAAAGTGCAGGTGGCCTGCAAATAAACAGGCAGCTAAAGACAAAACAATTGCAGAGAGAGGCAACCTAGCAATGATAATAACAGCCCAATGGCGACCTTCAAGCTCCTGATATTACACATCTGAGGAATAAATGGAGGAAACACACCAATTTTTATACAGCTAAAAATAAACTGACACACCCCAAAGATGGAGTTAAACACAGGGGCAGAGGTGTCCCTAATGCTGTTACATGTAAAGGCATTTACAACTGAAATAACTCTGAGATCTGTTACAGGAGACAGAATTAAAAAGTTTGGAAAAAGTACGGTCCAAGTACAATACAAACAACAGGAACTAAAAACATTCTCTCTACATCGTAGATACCCATCGGAAGAAACTGGCTACAACACATTCCCCTAGACTGGCTGGAAATTGGTTCAATACTAAATGTAAACCACACGGACACTTCTCAGCCAGAACTCGACCAAATCCTCAACAAATCAAAGATGTTCAAGCCAAATTGCAATTAAAAATAATGCAAAACCAAAATTCTTCAAAGCCAGAACAGTCCTATTTGCTATGAAAGAAAAAATTAAGGCTGAATTAAACAGACTAAAACATGAAGGCATATTAGAACCAATATAATACAGTGATTGGGAAGCACCCATCGCATCTGTACAAAAAGAAAACAGTGAAATTTGCATTTGCGGTGATTACAAAATCACCATCAATCCATCACTCAAAATACCCGAACACCCAAATCCTAACGCAGGAGAATTGTTCCAAGCACTAAATGGAGGGCAAAAATTCACAAAATTAGATTTGTCACAAGCATATCAACAGAGAATTGTACAAAAAAAAAATCAAGGGAATATGTAGCAATCAATCCCCATCTGGGACGATTCACCGATACACGGGCCTTACATAAGTTCAGCAGCACCTGGGATTTTTTTTTCAAGCAACAATGGACAAATTACTACATGGACTCCCAGTTGGGTGTTACCTGGATGAGGCCTATAAGAGAACAAGAGAGACATTAAGTAAATGTTTTGCATCTGCCTTCACAACATAAAACAAAATAATTGGGAATCAAGAAAATAAAGTGAGGAATAAGTGCAAATCTGAGGGAGGGGAATTTTCTCCACAGCGTGGTTAGAATCTAGAATGTGCTGCCTGAAGAAGTGGTGGAGATGGATACTCTCTTAAAATTTACAAAGCATCTAGAAAGCCACTCGACTCTCCAAGGCTATGGACCAGAGGATAAATAAGCTTTGGATGAGTGCAGTGTTTGGCATGGACAACTCTATGCACTATGTTAAGGCGTATCAGATCAGAAAACCTAAGACACTGCACCCTCAATTGCAACAGAAATACTATGTTTAATGTACCACAAGTGGCCACATAAATACTACAATATACTGGGTGTCTGGTGATGAATGAATCACTTTCTAACTCAAAGCCTTTACATCTTCTACAAGTTATAAATTAAAATAACATAGAATGGTTTCCACTTGTCCAGGACTGTGATCCCCACAGCATTCAAGAAGTTTGACATCATGCAGGATAAAGCAGCCACTTCACTTGTACTACCATCCAAACATTCATTCCCTCAATCCAACACCATATAGTACCAGTGGCTGCAGCTGGTAGCATCCATTGAACATGCTATTGCATATTTTTCAAGATCGCTTCTACTTGATTCTACATCTCCATCTGATAGCAAGACAAAGGCAGGAGGTATATGTGACCAGTAATCAATCTTCCAATCATACACAATTATGTGTTGAAAATTCATCACCATTTCCTCTAACTTGGGTCCCAATACTGAAGTCAGCATCAAGATGAAGATGGCTGTTCTTAGGAGGATACAGCAATTCACAATGGTACCACCGTCACAGCCTTCTCAAGGTATTCTGGGAATGTGTTATTTTATCTAACTTATCAGGAACAGCTGCATTACTGGATGATATAACAAAATAAGAATTCCACATGCAGAAATGTCAATAGGCCATTCATTATATAAGGGGGAAAAAAAATCACTGATGATATATAATATTGTGCTAGAGGCTAAATATTGTTCCTCTACATGTAATCAGATAATACAGCATACCCAATGAAGTGATGACTTGAATTTCTTTAACTTAGATGGCAGACAATGCATTTGCAGATTTTATCATTTCTTATTATAAAGCCTCTGTAATGGAGGATTAAAACCATGTACCCAGATGCTTTTTGCTTATGTGGAACTGACGACACTGGGTCCACACGCAGGTCACCTTACTTTCAGAACTAGCAGATGTAATTAAACTCAGCCATGGGGACTTATCTGAAGATACACTTTGAAATGGAATTCCACTGTGAGGCCCAGGGAAAGCAGTTGTCAAATGCAACACTCTGAAATTGACGAATTGGTCACAACCTGTCTTGCTCGAGAAGTTTTAATAAGTCTTTGTATCTACGAGATAAACCAGGAAATTATAACATCCTGGTTCCATAATAATTAATCTTCTAAATTGTAGAATGTAATGTTCAGTTTTGATTTTGACTGACAAATATTAGAAGGAGTAGGCGCATGATTAATTGTTTTTGGGGTATATAAGCCTGTGGTCCTGCTGCTGAAGTTTAGATTCTCCGAGGGGTGGGAACACCCCTTGTCAAGAAGGAAGAACAGCCAGAGTCCAAGCAACGTCCCGGTCGGGGGAGGTGGAGAAGCTGCTACCAGCGCCCTGACAACCTACTACAAGTGTGCAGTCGTTGCCTCGCTTCGGCAGTTGGGACCAGTCCAAGCGTTGATAAGTATAGTTGGGAAGGGCTTGCATATTGTAGTGTGAAATCAGCTTTTGAATTAGTAATAAACATTTGTATAAACTGAACTGCTCTCGGTGTGTGTGTCTATTTTCTTTCGGTAGCTCAAACACTGTGACCAATCTAAAATGAACAAAATGAGAGGTATAAGTTTACCCAAGACAATTGGCGCAGCGAGCAGGGTTGGTCTCAAGATGTTTCGCCGAAAGAAAGAGGTGAGCCCTGAGCAGTTCTTGATTCCTGGATGGACTTCCAAAGACGATGGGTTTGGCATGTTGGCCAATACCCTGTCTTTGTTGGGACCACCCATTAGTTGGGATGAGAAGTTAGACTCATCAAGTGCACCTCTGGGAGAGCGGGTTGCCACTCTCCTTCGAGAAAGTAAATTTCCTGATAAAAAGGGAATGCTGACGAATGGTTTTTGGTTGCTGGCCACAGCATTACGCCACTCCGTTCAGCGTGAAGCAGAATTAATTCAAAGAGAAGTAGAATCTCAGTGCAAAAGAAAGCAATTAGAGGAGGAGCTAGAAGTCCTGCGACAATGCTGTTCCATGATGAGCGAGATTGTTCGCACCAGTCAGGACAGAGCCAAAGAATGGGAAGATAAGCATGTCCAAATGATTTGCCGTAATATTAAACTCCGGCAGCAGCTCTGTGCAGATAAGGAAAGGCATGGAGTAGAACCCGATCCATATCGTATTCATGCCATGATAAGGAATGGTAACGATCCTGATGTAATTGAGGATTGGGATGGGAATATCTGGAATGACAATGGTAATAATGCAGATACTCCTCAGCATGTGTCTAACATACTACCCTCTCCATCTGCTGTTCACGCCCGCCCTATAAGGCAGCAGATTTCCCAAACAGACAGAAGGGGGGATGATGTAAGGGTAGAGATGGAAGGGATAGATACCCCGGTTTCCCATGTGGACCCAGGGGAAAATACCCAAACCCCTGCTTATGCTCTATGGCCTACTCCCTCTGTTGGATGGCCTCCACCTCCTCCCCTAGACTGGGTGGAGGACCCTGTGAGTCAAAGTGGGAACAGGGGTCAGAAGGAGTCAATGATCCGTGATTTCTCTGTAAAAGAGCTGGCTGCCATTGGAGATCGATTTAGGCAAAAAGCAGGGGAACATCATCCCCAGCTGCTGAGTCCTCCTGGCCCAGCTGTGCTTTCTGCTCCCACTGCTGCTTCTATCGAGCTGGCTTCTCCTGCTCCAGTTACTCATGATGAGGTAAAACAATGGGTTAAACAGGCTCTTAAAGATAACAATAGCATGTGGTCCTGGAAGCCCCCGAACCCTTCTGAAGCCTCAAGGTGTGGGCAGGATTCCCGTGTCTACTCCATCGAGACACGGCGCACACACGGGGATCCGCGGCCCTACATACCGTTAACAATCCACTGGGGTGGGGGTAATGATCGCCAATACTTGGCTTTGGTCGACACCGGTGCAGAGCACTCGGTGATTCCTGGTAATCCCGACCTCTGGACTAGACCGGCCTTTCAAATAGAGGGGTTGGGAGGAGCGGTCACCCTGGCAAAGGAAATAAAAGTCTGTGCCATGGTGGGTGATAGCCCTTCCCCTGTCTGGTTACATGCCCTGGTGGCTGCTACTGACGAGTGTATCCTGGGTATTAATATGTTGGCCGGTATGGCCCTTAATACTAGCCAAGGGGGATTTGAATTTGGAATTCGAACTATTACAAAAAAACTAGTAGTGGGTCAGGTTAAGTGGGATCCTGTGATGGTGCCAGCCCCCATGAAACCAGTGTGCATTCCACAATATCGTCTCCCTGGGGGGCAGGAAGAGATTACTGCCACCATCGATGCTCTGCAAGAAGAAGGGGTAGTGAGGCCCGCAACGTCGCCCTTTAATAGCCCTGTTTGGCCGGTCCAGAAGCCAGATGGCTCCTGGAGAATGACAGTTGATTATCGTTTTTTGAACAAACATGCCCCACCACTTGCTTCAGCAGTTCCGGACATTGTCACCCTTATTGAAAACATTGCTACTGGGAACTCAGGAACATGGTATGCTGTCATTGATCTCTCTAACGCCTTCTTCAGTATTCTTATAGCTGAGGATTCACAGGATCAGTTCGCCTTTACCTGGAAGGGGCGCCAGTATACCTTCATCCACCTTCCAGTATCGCCTTCCCTCTCAATTCACCATTATATTGATGATGTGGCCTCCTGGAGCCTCTGGCAGAAACAAGAGGGTCGCCGAGTCCCACTGGGATTCTGGTCACGTACCATGCCCGAGGCTGCCACTCGTTATTCTGTTTTTGAACAACAGTTACTAGCCTGTTACTGGGCCCTGCTAGAGACTGAAAGAATGACAGGTGATGCAGATGTTCAATTGCGACCTGCACTTCCTATAATGAATTGGGTCCTGGCTAATGATGCTAATCTAAAGATCGGGCGGGCTCAGCAGTCTTCTATTGTTAAATGGAAGTGGTATATTCAGAGTCATGCGACCAGAGGGCCTGAAGGGGTGGGCCACGTACACGAACAGGTGGCTTACCATCCCAGGTCAGGAACTCACTTATCGGAGGAGGGGGATGGTGGCTCCAGTCAGTATGCTGAGTTGAAGGCAGTCACTTTACCACTAGATCCCCATGATCACCCTCTTCGCCTGTTTACTGATTCCTGGGCTTTGGCTAATGGACTTGTGGTATGGATGCCTGATTTGCAAAAGAACAACTGGATGATACATGACCGCCCAGTATGGGGCAAAGAGTGGTGGCAGCTGTTGTGGGATGCTTCCCACCATCGTGAGATAACCGTTCATCACGTTGATGCCCATACCAATATGGCGACTAACATGGCTCAACATAATGCAGTAGCAGATCAGCTTGCCACTATCAGCTGTGCTGATACCGTCCCCCTGGCTCGATGGGCACATGAACAGAGTGGTCATTTGGGGGAGATGGGATCAGCTATGTGGTCCCGTACACATGCTTTATCCGTCCATCAGGATGATGTCCGCATGGTCGTACGTACATGCCCAGAATGTCAGCTTGTGAAGTTCCATACCATTCCACCTGGTCCACATGGCCGAATAAAATGGGGTGCTCACTCAGCTGCGGTCTGGCAAATTGATTACATAGGCCCCATGCTAGACTGTATGGGTAAATATTATATCCTAGTAATGGTTGACACCTTTTCGGGCCTGGTTTTTACTTTTCCCACCAAGACGGCTGACCAAGCTAGCACTATCCAAGGACTAAACCATTTGATTTATCGTTATGATGTTCCAGAGGAGATTCACTCTGATAATGGCTCGCACTTCTCCAGGAAAGCAATCTGTGATTGGGCAAATGACAACGGTATTTTATGGATCCACCATATTCCTTATTACCCGCAGGCTGCCGGGTTAGTTGAACAAATGAACGGCTTACTGAAGGAACAAATTCGTTTGGAAACATCACTGGGGACCCAGAAGGGATGGTGCCATGTGCTGCAGCAGGCAGTCGACAATTTGAATCATCGCCCTTTAAAAGGAGGTACACCTTTCCACCGACTTCTTCACGCTTCTGAACTACAGCCTATTCCAGAGGAAAAACAGTCATTGCCCCCCATCCCCGAACTAGAGAATGTTGGACAAAAGGTATGGGTGGCACCACCAGGTAGTGGCCCTCCTGTAAAAGGGGAAATAGTGACACCTGCCCAGGGTAACACTCGGTGGGTAGCTATTGAGGGACAGGATGATTTAGTCTGTTTAAACACTGAACGCTTATGGTATCATGAGTGACATGTGTCAGGCTTCTTTGTTCCAGGTTCTCCATTTTACACTCCTGGTGATCTGGCTTAACAGCTGCTTTGATGCCAGCAATTGGATTTGTAATGTCGAGGACGTTCCAAGGGAGTTACCCGTGGGAAACACGGTCCGATGCATTACACCAAGGAAGTCCTCGGTCACCAGCCTCAAGTGCAGCTTATATAAATATGTTATTGTTCAGCATGTTTCAAAATCTGTTCGTGAGCTCCAGTACCTGGGTATTGTGGCCAACAAGGATAATTTGAGCCTTGGTTGGAATCCTTTCTCATGGCTAACTGCTACATTTGGGGGGGTGGGCCACACTATCCTCCGTTGGTTGCTCGCGTCATTGCTTATCTTTGTAATTGTTGTTTTGATTTCTCTTTTTTCGCTCCCTCTGTACTCAAATACTGGTTAGGCCTCGCAAATGACAGATTGTGACCAAGGGGTGGGATGTAATGGAGGATTAAAACCATGTACCCAGATGCTTTTTGCTTATGTGGAACTGACGACACTGGGTCCACACGCAGGTCACCTTACTTTCAGAACTAGCAGATGTAATTAAACTCAGCCATGGGGACTTATCTGAAGATACACTTTGAAATGGAATTCCACTGTGAGGCCCAGGGAAAGCAGTTGTCAAATGCAACACTCTGAAATTGACGAATTGGTCACAACCTGTCTTGCTCGAGAAGTTTTAATAAGTCTTTGTATCTACGAGATAAACCAGGAAATTATAACATCCTGGTTCCATAATAATTAATCTTCTAAATTGTAGAATGTAATGTTCAGTTTTGATTTTGACTGACAAATATTAGAAGGAGTAGGCGCATGATTAATTGTTTTTGGGGTATATAAGCCTGTGGTCCTGCTGCTGAAGTTTAGATTCTCCGAGGGGTGGGAACACCCCTTGTCAAGAAGGAAGAACAGCCAGAGTCCAAGCAACGTCCCGGTCGGGGGAGGTGGAGAAGCTGCTACCAGCGCCCTGACAACCTACTACAAGTGTGCAGTCGTTGCCTCGCTTCGGCAGTTGGGACCAGTCCAAGCGTTGATAAGTATAGTTGGGAAGGGGTTGCATATTGTAGTGTGAAATCAGCTTTTGAATTAGTAATAAACATTTGTATAAACTGAACTGCTCTCGGTGTGTGTGTCTATTTTCTTTCGGTAGCTCAAACACTGTGACCAATCTAAAATGAACAAAATGAGAGGTATAAGTTTACCCAAGACAGCCTCCAAAGATGTTTGTGACATCCTAACTATTGCAAATTATTGATCATCAAACAACAAATCTAAACTTTTCCTTCCATTTTATTGAAGTTTGATTTAAACCTTGAACACTCGACCTAGAGAGTTTACTGGAAGACATGAAGAACTCAACAAAGTTGAGGTATAGTCTGCTTCACATCATCTCTGGATTTTGTTTATGTCCTATTGTTTGCCAAAAGGTCATAGTGTGAAATTGCTGCAATTCACATTGAGTGCAGCTGAATAATAAAAGGGGCTTTTGATCGCTGCTTTCTCCAACCCCCCCACCTCATTGTGCGTTTGGAAACAGTTACAAACAGTCAAGTAAACCAGGACATGATACTCCCACACAGTCCTCACATGCTGTTCTTTTATGTCATCTACTAATGATTTCTTTCTCACCCTGATAATAAAATTTAGCCATTTTAGTATGTGAAGGGCATCCTCTGTCCTTTTCTAGTCACTTACATCTTTAGTATTATTTTAATTTTTGAAGCTTTCTGTGCATTTTTAAATTTTTGGCCATCTGTTTAAAAGGCTGGGAGTGATGTCCCAGAGAAAGGCTGCAACTGTCATTGATCGCCGGGTCAAAGAAGGGGTTGTTGTTATGTGACGGAACTGACAGCTCCAGTTCAAGCGGTAGTTCCGATCTAAGCAGAATGTGCCAATAACCTCCTTCTGATCTGTAATTTCCATACAGAATTTCTACAGAGTAAACTATAAATTTGTTTTATACTCAAATGTAACACAACTTCTGGTGCCAAAGTCATTTGATTAAAAGTCAGTCTTAAATGATGGATAAAGGAAACTTTGTCAGACAATGGAGAAAAATGAAGATATTGCATTCCTAACAGAAGAAAAGTTAACTTCCATAGTGGTCCATTTTGTATTGCTGATGGCTAAGTTTTAATGCAATCGACTCTGGACACAAGAAATGTGGTTGCTCAGTTATTTTTTTTAAAGTCTCAGTCTGCAGAGAATCTGCATGGAGATCACACCAGAATGAGGCTATCTGGCTCATTGTGCATAAACTAATACTAACTCTTGAACTGTAGTTGTCATTTCTATTGACAGAAGGACAGCTCTTCAGCTTAGTCTGAAATTTCCAGGGTATTCCCCGGTGAAAGCCTTCCACTCTTCATCTTATTGTTCAAACATGCAAGAACACCCAATTTTCAATGTGAAAAAAAAGAACAATAAAACAATGTAGTACTCTTAAATATACCTGAAAACAATCTGAATGGATTTGAACTAATTTAAATACACCAAATATAAAGCCAATGACATTCTTTCAGCTATTGCTATGAATTGCACAGTCACACGGAGCACTGGTGCACCTCAGGGCTGAGTGCTTAGTGTGCTCCTGTTCATACTGCTGACCCATAACTGCAATGCCAGATCCAGCTCCAAAAGAGTCATCAAGTTTGCAGAAGATACGGCAGTAGTCGGCCTCATCAGCAACAATTATGAATTGAAATACAGAGAAGAGGTGGGAAATCTTGTGAAATGGTATGGGAATAACAATCAGATTCTCAATGTGGAAAGGATAGGATTGTGGACTTCAGGAGGAATAGGGTTGACCACTCTGCACTGCACATTAATAGCTCAGAGGTGGAGAGAGTGGAGAGCACCAAGCTCCTCAGAGTCCACTTAAGAAGGACAAAATATCTCCTCACTTGTCAAGAAGTCATAATAGTGAATGCACTTCCTTCAAAGGCTGAGGTGGGCAAGGCTACTGGCCACCATTCTGTCAACTTTCCACAGGAGATCTATTGAGACGGTCCTGGTCAGCTGCATCAATGTATGGTAAAGTTACTAAAGAGCATCAGATCGGAGGTCAATCCACAGGATCATAAAACAGCAGCAAGGATTACTGAGGTGGCCTTGTACCCTTTCTCCCCACCTCCCAAATCAATGTGATTTATGGATACTGTTGTTTAAAGAGGGCTTGCAAAATCAGTGAGGACCCCTGCAACCCCACATGCAGCATCTTCTAGCTACTTCCATTCGGAAGTATCAGAGCCAGAGCCACCAAGCTAGGAAACAGCTTCTTCCCACAGTCATTGAAAATGTTAAATGACTGCTAAAATAACTCTCTGTGTGTATGTGTATAGTTTGTCTGTAGGTGTGCTGTTTATACATGTTTTGAATTGTTCTGTAGCATGGACTGGAGAACACTGTTTCGTCGGGTTTTACTTTTACTGGTACAAATGGATGAAAAATAAACTTGAGCTTGAATGGGGCCGATAGATTTGCACTAGCTTTAATTCAGCGCAGAACTGCCAGCCAAAACATTTGTGCATGCCTACACTGCCCCAATGGATTCCATGGAGAGTCGCCAATTAAGCTTGGGGTAACCAATCGTGAAGGTACCAAAAAAGATGCTGGACCTCGTGACTTCCATAAAGAAGCACAGGTAAATCCAGCAGATGCTCGAGAAGAAATATTCTGTATGGAATACAAACCCCATTGCATCAGGATTGTTTTCCTTAAATCAACTAAATCATTAATTACAAAATGGTCCGGTATGATTTGAGGGATGCATTTTACTCTCTCAAAACCAAGGCATCGATTAATACATTCTGAACTTGGATTCTTCAAAAATGTTAATCTCTTTAAGACTCCTTGCAGAGGTGAGACATCCTCAGTTCATCACTATATTTAATCTGCTCGGCACACTTTAATCCACATCATAACATTCAGCCACAATTTCCTGAATAACAATTGCTTCAAAATGGTTGGTCGTGTGCCTGAAGCACAAATCCTGTCCAGAGAAAGGCTCTGACAATTGGTTCAGCTATGGATTAGAACTTACTGGACATCAAAATTGTCAAAAAGAATGAATGAATTTCTCTGACATATACAGACTTTTAAACATTTCTAATTCACATATGTTCAAAAATATCCAAATCGATTGAAGAATACACAATTAATTTTAAAATATTATTTTATGAAAAACAAAAAAAAATTAAGAATGCAATATTTAAACTAATTCAATTAATTTAAAAATTGTAAATTAACCTAAAACCTACCTCTCCCTCATATACATTTTTCGTCAGTCAAATGAATGGAGATGCTGAACCTGTTCAGTGGCAGTTGTTCTTGAGAAGTTACAGGAAATTGACATCCCATTGGTGGACCTCATGAAGAGTGGTGTACATCATCAGGGAGCAATCTCAAAATCACCAATGAGAACTTGTCTGGAAGTTCTGAACTTCTTCATTTACATTAGAATCCTGGACTTTGAGGGTTACATGAGGAAGACAATGGAGCAGATCTTTTGTTTCCTTAGTTTACCACTGAGAGCTTAGTTTACCACTGAGAGCTTGACTCCCTGCTTTTAATCAGTGCTGAAAGGCACAGAGCCTCTCCTGCCAAAAGCAGCCAGCTGCACTCAGAATGTCACTGACATTGGTGAAGTCCCACCCCCAGATTCACCACCTGTCAAACCTATTATTTATATTGAATGATAGTATGTGTCATACATTTACAAATATTCAAAGTCATTCCACTCCTGTAAATTTTTCAAAATAATGTTTCAAGTTATTTTAAAGATGAAACAAACACACAAACACAAACCATTTAAACTAACATACAAGTGAAATACAACTTCACTTACTTTAACCCCAACAACAAATTTTCTCATTCATTTGAATGGACCTTGCTGTACTTTCACGGGGATGTGGGAAAAGATCACAGTCTAGAGTTCTTCTGCTACTGGGCATTAAGGGGCTGAGACTGAGGGGAAGCAACAACAGAGGGGGAATAATGACACGTCCCACAGTGGTGTAATTAGAGAACATTTGTAACAATGTACTGTACATTGATGGAAATGAGTGGATATAACAATAAGGATGTTGTGAAAAACTGAACAATTTTCTATTTTGTAACTAATTTATTGTGAACAAAGAAAAAACATGGCATACATTCAGCTGATGAATATCCCAGCATAAGGATTTGGCCACATCTATTATGTATCATCAAGGCAGTTCAGATCTTGCAAATTTTGGCAGAGGATTTACCCCATCTATTCAACAAATCACCTGATCTATTGGTGCAAGGATGTACATTTAACTGGTTTTCAAGTCATTGACTGGATCAGCTGCCAAAATGTACATTTGAATTAGAAAATGAAACATGAATTCTTCATTATATTAACTTGGATTATCTTAGACATTGCATCAGTCACAGCGCAAAATTAATCCTACATACTAGACTTTAAACTTGATTTAAAAATTTTTAGGAGATGATGCTACCTGTAATTTCTCCATTACCACAGCTTTACACCTTCTAGATTCATTCTGGGGAAATTGTCCTTCATCAGCAATTACAAACTAAGATCATCAATCTGACCTTTGAATAGCGACCAGATGCTAATGTGACAATTTAGTTATAACATTAATTTTGGAGAATAACCAATTTTCATCTTTCTTCAGCCTTTGTTCCAGGTAAGCAAGTCTAATATTTTCGCCATCAATCCTTTTCCACCACCACCATCCCCCCACCCCCCCCCACCCCCACCCCCACCCCCACCTCTGCCCATTATAATCAGGAGTTACCATTGCCATTTTGAATGTTTCAATCAGGAAAGAACTAAACTGCAATTCATAATTTAAAGCTACTTACAATTTGAAGCTGCGTAATTATGTTCTAACTGCTATCAATTAGCGACTAAAGGAAAATGAGTTTCTCACACACACATCACAAAATGAAGTCATAGATGCACACACACAAAGGTACACTGAAGTAATTCAAATGTGTTGGAGATTGGGAAGGTGGTCAGTGATGACCTTTGAAAGTTGAGACAATCCCTGATTGAAGATATTAATGCAGATCTGCATTTCCTCCTCAACAAGCAAAGTGATAAATCAACAGGTGGAACACTCTAAAGGTAGCACGGCAGTTTCATTCGCCTATTGATACTCTCAATCAAAGAATCCCATTTATACTCCCACTAGTTTTTTCCTGCAACATGTGAAGGTCTGATTGATAAACTTTTTTTTCCACCAGTGTACAGCTTATTCCTGGATATCTTCTAAAATGTTCAAAATTAAAATACACAAATATAGAAATATTTACAGAATCTGATTTTTTTTTGTTTCAGATCTTATGTTGTATGACAAAATTTAGGGAGATAATGATTTCAAAGATACTATTTTATAGCTTTAAGCTAGTTTTCTACCTAAGAATAGAATAGATGACCACAAGCTTGGTAAATGATATATTTTGAGAAGCATCATAAAGGAAATATAAAATCCCACAACAAAAATAGATGGTTACAAATCTCAGCATTAATCATTTTTCACTCACTGCTGGATCAGCATTTTATGATGTTCTTTTGACAAGGAACAATTGAATTATTCACTCATTTCAAGTTGAAAAACATTCTGAACCCTAGTTAATTTATTCTTGCTAAAGGATTTGAACAATTTATATTACAGCTCTTATGTATTGTAATAGGTGATGAAGGAAGTTATCAAAAAATTAAATTTTAAGGAACACCTAAAGAAGCACAGAAAGATAGAGCCAGAAGAAAGCTGAATGAAGCAATTGCACAGTGTGGAGGCACTTCAATAAAGATCAATGATAGAATGATGAAAAGAAGAAAGTAGGAAGAGATCTAATTCAGAGGAGCCAAGAGATCTCAGAGGTGTTCAGAAGAGGAGGAGACAGAGTTAAAAAGAAGGGCAAAAAGATGAAGGGATATGAGAGCAACAAGGACCATTTAATTTTTTTTTTAAATAGATTGCTTTGTTGAGCATCTGTCTGCTGCAATAGTGGGGACTACCCAATGGCCAACCATTTCAATTCTGCACCCCATTCCCATGCCAACATATCTGTCTGTCAATGGCCTCATGCACTGCTAAACTGAGGGCACCTACAAATTGGAGGAACAATACCTAATATTCCATTTGGGCTGTCTCAAACCAGATGGCCTGAAGATCGACCTCTGGTTTCTATTAGAGTCCCCCTCTCTCTTTCCCTAAATCTCTGTCTCATTTTCTTCAGCTCCCCACCCTCTCCCTACCCCCTTCTCAGCTTTTTTTCCCCTTCTGCCCTTTCACTCAACTCTACCTATGACCTCTAGCTTGTGATCCTGTGCTCCTTCCCCTGCCACTCTCCCTACCATTTTATTCAGGTGCATGCCTGCTTTTTCATACGTTGATGAAGGGCTCAGGACTGAAACATTGGTTACATATCTTTGCTACGTAAAGAAAACTACGTGACCTGCTGAGTTTCTCAGGCACTTCTGCGTATTGAATTTTAAATTCAAGCTTTCCAACCAAAGGCAATACACCAATGGAATTTTACATCAATTACAATATCCCTGCATTAATATTGAATCCAGAGAACCTTTTACAGACATGGCCAGAAATTCGCTCTAAGTTGCAAACCTTCATAATATTTACAGTTTGACAGCCAGGAAGAGATGGCTGCCATGCCCTTGGCTTCTGTGTAATGCAGTAGGGTGAGCAGCCATCCTTCCGTGCAGTAACCCAGATTATCCTGGCAAACATCAATAAAAAACTGAGTGTTTCAGATGATGCAACAGTCATGGATGGTTGGGCAAGGATGAAGGAATCATTTACTGATCCATGTTAAAGTGCATGATGTTTTGTTCTACATGAATACTTGAATCTTATGCGGTAGTTTTAAGAGCTGATATGCAATTTTTTTAATGCAGGTCTTTGCTTTCACGTAGATCTATATTCTGTCTGACCCTAAGAGGAGGAAGCCATGTATTTATTTTTTCATAACTCCAACCAGCATATTCAGGCTCACACAAAATTAGCTTTCTGATAGCATGTGAGGTGAATTGCTCGCTCAATGTATGCAATTGTGTCCCAATTACAATATCAGTATTTAGTCATTGCCAAAAAGATCATATTGTAGGTACAAAAATAATAATAGAATTTTAATTTCCAGAATCGAGGGAGGATACCTCATCTCTGGAATTAAAATCACATCTATTTTGTTTGAAGCTAAAATAATACTCCCCTGCTTAATAAATCATTAACTTCAAATCACACACTTCTGCTGATCAAAGTAAATGAAAAGAGATCTGATACAGATTGCAAAGTGCAAAGTACAACATTTGCCTCGTAACAGTTACACGTGTGGGAAAAAAAGATGAGTCACCTCTATCATTGTTAGAAATGTTTAACATGATTCAAGATGGATTTTGGTCATGTGAAAATCATGCTTTCCAGTTTATAACACAGTGGGTAACAAAATATTAACTACAACAGAACTAGGCAACTCTGAACCAGTTACCTCGATGTTTGTCGCAAATTTTGAATAAATAAAAAATTATTGTTGTATTTCAGGCAAGGTTAAGGGACTAACTTGGCCCTCTTGTAATATTTTGCTATTGCTTCTTCGATTTCAGACTACCAATACAATGCTACCAGAACAAAGGAACAATCGCAATTCAATTGTCCAGGCTTCAAGGCTTTATCAGAGATACACACACACTCTCTCTCTCTCTCTAGATATGCACACACACTAGATAGATATAAATATAGGTATAGATATATATACACTAGTGCCACAAAACACTGAATTTCATGACATGTTCATGACAATAAATTCTGATTCTCATTTATAGAAATACACACACACATTCAGTAATCGGTCATATAGAGGGAAACAATAAGGAAAAGCAAATATATTTCTCAGTGCATAATTGCAAGTCAGTATGTTGGGAGTATTTTGTCTATATTTAAAGTTTTTTTTTAAATTTGCAAAATCATTTTGGAATTGTGCAACTTTTATCCATGGTGTATCTGAATTTATTTAGAAGCCTTTTCAAATCCAAGTGTAAGATACCATGACAAAACCACAAATGTTTCTGTTGGAAAAATAACAGAACCTTGAGCAAGCTTACAAATTATTTAAGTATTACTTCAAAGTATTGGAAAATATTTTCCCTGTGCTCCAAATACATTAAAATGGGAGTGGTAAATACTATGCAACCCTAATACTTTTCCTGCAAAATAAAACATAACAAATACAAGAACATATATGAACTTAACACAACTATTTCAGCGCAGAATTATGTTTATAAGGGCTTACCTCAATAGAAATAAAAATCCATTAAATCATTCTGCAAGTCCATTTACTCAAACAAAAAAGATTTCCATGAGGAGTAACCAGTTCACAAACAGTGGAAAGAAAGTAAATCTTACCTGACCCAAAGACAAAAGATTTAATCTGGGTAGTTTATAATCCCCCGCTTGTTCTTCAGTGTTTCTCCCTGAGATAGTGCACTATCTGGTATTCTTTCATTAAACTACTAACCCTTCATACCTTTCACATTCTTCATTCAGTCACACTGCAAAGAATTAAGCACGGTTCAGTGGTTCAAATCCAGCCCCTTGACTCTGACACAATAGAATTATCGGAGGTAGAGAATAAAATTTCAATCAGTTATTTCTAACTAAATCAGCCATTCTTAATGGGAGTCACAGCACATTTAAGGGGATTCATGGATTGAAATAATAAAATATTTTATCTGTGCTTTATGTTGTCGATACCGGCACCACCTACGGCTCCTAGAACGCTTCCACCAGCGTTGTCTCCGCTCCATCCTCAACATCTATTGGAGCGCTCACACCCCTAACGTCGAGGTACTCGAGATGGCAGAGGTCGACAGCATCGAGTCCACGCTGCTGAAGATCCAGCTGCGCTGGATGGGTCACGTCTCCAGAATGGAGGACCATCGCCTTCCCAAGATCGTATTATATGGCGAGCTCTCCACTGGCCACCGTGACAGAGGTGCACCAAAGAAAAGGTACAAGGACTGCCTAAAGAAATCTCTTGGTGCCTGCCACATTGACCACCGCCAGTGGGCTGATAACGCCTCAAACCGTGCATCTTGGCACCTCACAGTTTGGCGGGCAGCAGCCTCCTTTGAAGAAGACCGCAGAGCCTACCTCACTGACAAAAGGCAAAGGAGGAAAAACCCAACACCCAACCCCAACCAACCAATTTTCCCTTGCAACCGCTGCAATCGTGTCTGCCTGTCCCGCATCGGACTGGTCAGCCACAAACGAGCCTGCAGCTGACGTGGACTTTTTACCCCCTCCATAAATCTTCGTCCGCGAAGCCAAGCCAAAGAAGAAGAAAGAGAAGAGAAGTACAAAAGAACTAAGGTTGACTGCTTCACAGGGAAGTGGGAGGGTCATAAACTTTGGTCAGAGTCCTAAGGGGATCATAGCCAAAATAAAGGTTGAGAATGGATGAACTAAATTATCTGTTCAAATGACTTATCAGTGTTGATGAGACCCAGTACTTACTTGCACGTGTTTATTGTTTCTTGAAGTAGATGTAAAATAATGAGCAAAGTCCTAACTTAATCAACATTTAATTTGCAGTTTAAAAAAAAGTCTGAGAAACACAAAATCTGTAGATGCCGGAATCTTGAGCAAACAAAGAACTGTTAGAGGGACTCAACAGGTCAGACAGCATTCATGGGTAGAAATAATAAGCATTTCAGGTGTTTCTGAGTCTTGATAAAGGGTTTGCACCTGACCATTTCTAACCATTGATGCTCTCTGATCTGTTGAGTTCCTCCAGCAGTTCTTTGTATGCTCAAATTAATTTGCCTATCTCCAAAGCTGGTGACATAATTAAATATTCAGCAACATTTTTAGAATATAGAATATTACAACACTGGATACTAGTGGTGTTCTGCAGTGGTCGGTGTTGGGACCACAAAGTACATTGATGATTTAGATTATGGATTGAATGGTTTTGTGGCTAAGTTTGCAGATGACACCAAGGTGGGTGGTGGAGTAGGAAGTGTTGAAGGAACCGAAAGGTTGCAGAGAGACTTGGACAGCTTAGGAGAGTGGGCAAAGAAATGGCAGATGACATACTATGTTGAGAAATCTACAGTTGTACATTGTGGAAGAGGAAATAAACAGGCAGATTATTATTTGGAGAAAATTCAAAATGTATAAATTCAAAAGGACTTGGGATCCTCATACAGGATAAGCTGAAGGTTAACCACCAGGTTAGATTGGCAGTCCCCTATTTCTCCTAAATAGAATAATACCTAGTGTCGCCGAGAATATTCTCCCAGAATCACAGTGCGGCTTTCGCGCAAACAGAGGAACTACTGACATGGTCTTTGCCCTCAGACAGCTCCAAGAAAAGTGCACAGAACAAAACAAAGGACTCTACATCACCTTTGTTGACCTCACCAAAGCCTTCAACACCGTGAGCAGGAAAGGGCTTTGGCAAATACTAGAGCGCATCGGATGCCCCCCAAAGTTCCTCCACATGATTATCCAACTGCACGAAAACCAACAAGGTCGGGTCAGATACAGCAATGAGCTCTCTGAACCCTTCTCCATTAACAATGGTGTGAAGCAAGGCTGTGTTCTCGCACCAACCCTCTTTTCAATCTTCTTCAGCATGATGCTGAACCAAGCCATGAAAGACCTCAACAATGAAGACGCTGTTTACATCCGGAACTGCACGGATGGCAGTCTCTTCAATCTGAGGCGCCTGCAAGCTCACACCAAGACACAAGAGAAACTTGTCCGTGAACTACTCTTTGCAGACGATGCCGCTTTAGTTGCCCATTCAGAGCCAGCTCTTCAGCGCTTGACGTCCTGTTTTGCGGAAACTGCCAAAATATTTGGCCTGGAAGTCAGCCTGAAGAAAACTGAGGTCCTCCATCAGCCAGCTCCCCATCATGACTACCAGCAACCCCCACTTCTCCATCGGGCACACAAAACTCAAAACGGTCAACCAGTTTACCTATCTCGGCTGCACCATTTCATCAGATGCAAGGATCGACAACGAGATAGACAACAGACTCGCCAAGGCAAATAGCGCCTTTGGAAAACTACACAAAAGAGTCTGGAAAAACAACCAACTGAAAAACCTCACAAAGATAAGCGTATACAGAGCCGTTGTCATACCCACACTCCTGTTCGGCTCCGAATCATGGGTCCTCTACCGGCATCACCTACGGCTCCTAGAACGCTTCCACCAGCGTTGTCTCCGCTCCATCCTCAACATTCATTGGAGTGCTTTCATCCCTAACGTCGAAGTACTCGAGATGGCAGAGGTCGACAGCATCGAGTGCACGCTGCTGAAGATCCAGCTGCGCTGGGTGGGTCACATCTCCAGAATGGAGGACCATCGCCTTCCCAAGATCGTGTTATATGGCAAGCTCGCCACTGGCCACCGTGACAGAGGTGCACCAAAGAAAAGGTACAAGGACAGCCTAAAGAAATCTCTTGGTGCCTGCCACATTGACCACCGCCAGTGGGCTGATATCGCCTCAAACCGTGCATCTTGGTGCCTCACAGTTTGGCGAGCAGCAACCTCCTTTGAAGAAGACCGCAGAGCCCACCTCACCAACAAATGGCAAAGGAGGAAAAACCCAACACCCAACCCCAACCAACCAATTTCCCCCTGCAACCGCTGCAACCGTGTCTGCCTGTCCCGCATCGGACTTGTCAGCCACAAACGAGCCTGCAGCTGACGTGAACATTTACCCCCTCCATAAATCTTCGTCCGCGAAGCCAAGCCAAAGAAAAAAGAAGATTGGCAGTGAAGCAAGCAAATCCTATGTTAGCATTTATTTCAAGAGGTATGAAGAAGTGTTGATGAGGTTCTATGGGGCATATGAGGAACATTTAGTGGCTCTTGAACTGTATTCTTTGGAAATTGAAGAATGAGAGGGGATCTCATAGAAACATTTTGAATGCTGAAAGATCTGGACAGAGTAGATGCAAATAAGACATTTCCCTTGGTGGGTGAATCCAGGACAAGAGAGCACAGTCTTAGAATTAAAAGGTGCCCATTTAAAACAGAGTTGAGGAGAAATTTCTTTAGCCAGAGAGTCATGGATTTCTGGAATTCAGTCATTGGTGGAGTTTAAGGAGGAAATTGATAGGTATCTTATTTGTCAGGGAATCAAGGGATATGGTGAAAATTTGGAACTAGATGTGAGAAGGGATTAGCTCAGGCTGGAATTATGGAGCAGACTTGTTGGGGCAAATGGCCAACTTCTGTTCCTTTATCTTGCGATCTATGCTGACCTATACAAACCGACTCAACAATCTAAACCTTCCCTGCCTTATACTCATAACCCTCTATTTTCCTGTATCCATGTACCAGTCGAAGAGACTTTTAAATCTTCTTACTGTACCAGCCTCCAGCACTACTTTGGCAATGTATTCCAGGCACCCACTACTCTGTGTAAAAGTCCTGATGTCTCCCCTCAACTTTTATCCCCCTCACCTTATACAATGTCATCTGAGATTTGATTATTCGACCATTTTTCAGTCAAGTCATAATGCCTCAAAATATTAACTTCACATGTAAAGATCCATTTTCCATTAGACGACACTAAATAAATCTTCCACAATTTCAAAATATTTTAACATGTTGTCCAGTATCAAACTATAATTTACAAATACTAATAAAACTGCAGGGTTTGGCCTTGTCACCTGCTGAACCTCAATGTTTTAAAGGATTTAAAACAATTATTACTATCACCCAACAAAAATACATCAATTCGACTTTTTCACTATGATTGTGAAGTGAGTGATGACCCAAGATTTATTAACCTGAAAATGTATCTGAAAAATATCATCTGACAATGTTTTTTATCCTCTTCCAAGCATCTAAAGAAACATAGTACCGTAGCTAATTTAAAGCAGATGACTGTAAAATTTAAAATCAACCTTCTACCAATTTTATTTTTCTTATAGAGTACACTTTCTATATACTCTTGTTGAAGATAGATGCTTTTCTAAAGAACCCATTTTATTTGTTTAATATTCTGAAAGAAGTAGAATTAATGACCTTTCCAATTTTTATGACATGTATAAATGGCATTAAATATTGAAAAAAAAACAATCTGCAATCTTAAGAAAGTTCAAATGGCAAACAACCCTCAGAGTATTCAAGAGAGATTTTTCTCCCATTTGAATCAATAGTCTAAAATCTTTCTGCTACGGATTACTGATGTATTGTTGGATGTTGCCCATCCACAAACCGAGTTTCTGCCAAAATGCTGCTGAATCACAATGAGGGTAAGGACATTCATATTTATCTTTCAGGTGTCACATTCAACTGTCTTCCTTGCTCTTCCCCCCACCTTATTATTCAGGTGCCTGACTGTTTTTTGTTCTCACCTTGATGAAGGGCTCAGACCCGGTATGTTGGTTATATATCATTGCTTCCAATTAACTCAGTGTGACCTGATGAGTTTCTGGGGTACATTTGTGCATTAAACTACAATCACATCGTCTGCAGATTTTCGTGTCTCACTTCCCCCCAACTGATTCTCCGAGTAGTTAAGCCAAACACAATCTGTTGGAGGGACTCAACGGGTCAAGCAGCATCAATAGGAGAAAATAAAAGTCAACGTTTTGAGCTGAAACTCTTCATCAGGAGTTCAGGCTCAAAATCTTAACCATTCTATTTCTCCCACTGATGCTGCTTGACCCGATGAGTGCCTCCAGCAGATTGTGTTTGGCTTCAGATTCCAACAGCTGCAGTCTCCTGTGTGGGACTAAGTTAAATTGTTTGAGTATTCAGTCAAAGTTTTTTCTAAGAAATTACCAACTAAGTAATGCTCCATGTGGACCTTGGGTGGCATATCTTTTATTTTCATTTTTTGTATGAGGTGAATATCTACTACCGGCAATTTAGATTGAATGATGTATTATCTGCAAGAGAAATGCGTGTGGAGGCTAATGTTCCACCATTTACTGTCACTATTCATTGCCTTCATATGGTTCTATTCCTGAATATTTCAGCCACTGCTAAACCTGTTTAGTCTTATTGTGCAGTCTGAGAACCTGTTTATAGTTTGGCTGCAGTCCACAACCATTCTGGGTTTCGAGCAATTTTTGACCACTACCACTTGTGCGCGCCAAGGACTTGTACTGGTCTTGACAATTTTTTCCTTCAATAAATGCTTAACCTCATCCTTAATAAAGAGTTTGTCCTTTTTGCTGTAACACCTACTCTTTGTAGCTATAGGCTTACAATCCGGGGTTAGATTGGTAAAAGGGAGTGGAGGTTTAATCTTTAGAGTCGATAACCCGCAAACTGCTTCTTGGGGTACCGTAATCTATTGTAATCAGCCATTAAGTGTGAATATGGTACTTTTCATTTGGCATTGGAAATCTAAACCTAAAAGCATCGGAGTGCACAGGCCGGCGAGTACGTGCAATTTGAAGTCCATATATTCATTTCCCTGCATCTTCAGGGTTATTTTACAACAGCTTGTTGCATCTTGTTTTAGTCCAGAACAAGCCACAGAGATTCTGCACTTAGACGGATATAAGGTAAGATTTAGGGCATTAGTGGTCATAGGATGAATATAGCTGTCTGTACTGCCCGAATCAAACAAACAGTCAATTGGCTCCCCATTTACCTCCACTTTCATTGTGGAAGGCTGCAGAGCGTGAAGCCCATCTTGATTGATCTTCATTAAAGCTAGAATAGGGTCTCCCCGTGGCAGTGATCTGTCGGTGTTTGCCTCATTACTGGCTATTCCACTTACGGTTTCAGAAGAAGAGCTAGATGAATCATTGGTTCTCCAGATCAACATAGCAGTGTTGTGGCATTGCCCCTGTTTAACAGTAGTACTCGAGTGTTTCTTCTTATTATTATTCTTCAGCTCACGGCATGAGCCAGCCGAGGACTCTCGTGCCCGACAGGCTCTGGCCCAGTGACTTCGCTTCCCGCAGTTGGCACAATTGGCTTGCCGGGCAGAGCACTGGGAGCAAACACACAGCACCAAACCACAGAAGTAACATTTTCTGTAGCGGCTTTTACGCTATTCAAGTAAGATCAGGCATATGTCACAAGAAGGTAGTCAACATCATAAAAGAACCACCCCACCCCCCACCCCAGCCAAATCACTCAGACCACCCACAATCTCTTCTCACTACCACTTTCAGACACCTATCGGACTCTTGAACCTCCCATAGACCCCTTCAACCCTTCTAATCTGTGCTAAAACTTTTTTCTGCCTAGTCCCACAGATCTGAACCCAGATCACATCCCTCCATAACCTCACGTCCATGTCCCTGTCCAAATTTTTCTTAGATGTCAACATTGAGCCTGCATTTACCAATTCAGCTGGCTACTTGATCCATACACCCACCACTCTCTGCATGAAGAAATTCCCTTTAAACGTTTCCACTTTCACCCTTAACCAATATCCTCTAGTTTCTATCTCATCTTTGTAGAAAAAGATGAAATCATAACTATTAATAGTTTATGTGTTTTATATGCAGGGAGATAAAGAGAGTAATTTGGAGAGCATGGGCACATTATTAAATGAGAAATGGATTTCTGGACTCAGTTTAATGTATCAGTAAAAAAAACATCAAACAGAGCCATGGCAATAATGTACAATTAAGATCAAGAAAGTTTGTTGTAAATGTTAATGTGCTACTTAAATAATAAAAGAGCAATTTGGTCTCCACTGTTTAATCACTCCCCAACCCTCCAATGAATGCAGACACAATCATGATGGAATTCATTCAAAGGCATGACAATCTAATTAAAGCTATGAACAATTTGCATCAACTAATTCGACATCAAACAGCAATGCATCTCCTCCCCCTTATAGCAATCAGAGTTCAGTTCTATTTTAGTCTCCACAACACCAACATCACCAGCAGTCTTTGCCCAGTCTAAGTTGCATATGATAGTTAACCATCTATCATTATCTAAAGCTCCAAAAATGCTCAATTCTACTCCATCACTGATAGAGCAATAAACAGAACGCCAGATGAACTTTAACTCCAAGCCGAAGACCTCATCCCAAATCTCATGGAAAATCTTTCTGAGTGACAAAAAAAGATATCATGTGTTTTCCCTTGTCAGTTGATGGTTTATTTGGCTTTCTTTACTGGGGGTAAACTTAACTTTCATTCAGAGACAGGAATGCACACATGAGGTGCAGGGAACTGGTCTTTCTATTGATGGTGGTAAGTGGCCTCTGGGACCCTCACTATTTATCCTTCTATTTGAGCCATCTGCCACTCTGCTCAAAGTGGCCGAAAAGTTGATCAAGCATTTTAATATAGAGTCATGGAGTTCTAAAGGTTGTCATAGCCGATGGATGGCAGTGGGGACAAGCTCTCACTGTTGCACAAATGCTCTCCATGGCATGCCACTCAAACAGCCTCTGACAACCAAGTCTAACTCCTATTCTTATGTGAGACATCGTTCTTATGCCTGCTAGACAGGAGAAGGGGCAAAGGCGGGCCACTGATATCTTGAAACCAGTTGCTCCGGGTAGATGGGCCTCATTAACCACAGATGGCAACTCATCTAGGAGAGGGAAAACTCTGATTTCAAACCTCCACTGCCTCACTGCCTTGTGGATATACCTACTTATGGGAAAGGCTTTGGGAGTAAACCCTGAGGAAAAGTCCGCAGTTGGACAAAAGTGGCTGAGTACTGTACCCCGCACTGGCACAGGAACTCCTGAGATGCTGCTGGCACCAAACTGCATCGACTTTCGTCATTCCTTTGGACCTATCATTAGCATGGAGAGGGTGATCCCACTGCATGGGCAACAGATCAACTTTGCCCTGGCTTGTACCCTGGAGAGGCCACTCCAGCTTTACTTTAGCGTCGGGCAAACACGGGAAGCAGCAGTTACTATAGAGTTCTATAGCTTCAATCCAACTTGTCCATGCAAACCAAGCTAGACCGATCTGCCTGCATTTGGCCCTTCTCCCTCTCAGCCTTTCCTATAGATATTCCAATACAAATGTCTTTTAAATGCTATAACTATTTCTACCTTTACCGTTTCCTCTGGCAGCTAATTTCATATGTCTATGTGAAGAAGGTGCCACACAGATCCCTTTCACCTTAAAATGATGTCATTGAATTTTAGATTTCCTTTCCCTGTGAAAAAAGATGATGGTTATTTACTTTATAAATGCCCATCATAATTTTATAAATCTCCACTCTTAGCCTTCAATGCTCCAGGGAGAAATGACCCAGCCTACCCAGGCTCTCCTGGTAATTCAAGCCAATCAACCCGGTAACATTATATTGAATCTTTTCTGCACCCTTTCCAGATTATTGATATTGTTTCCTGTAGCTGGGTGAATGGGACATAAAATTACAAATCCAGTCTCACCAATGTCTTATACTGTTGTAATATAGCATGTTTGCTGTTGTACTCAATGACTTAACCAATGAAACCAAGTATGCCAAATGTCCATAACATCACAAAACCATAAGATATAGGAGCAAAAGTAGGCCATTCAGCCCATCATCTTCTCTGCCATTCCATCATAAATTAATCAATTCTCCCACAGCCCCATTCCCATGCCTTCTCGCCGTAACCTTTGATACCCTGACTATTCAAATAGCTATCAATCTCTGCCTTAAATACATCCTATGACCTAGCCTCCACAGCTGCCTGTGGCAGCAAATTCCAGAGGTTCACCACTCTGTGGCTAAAGCAATTCCTCAGCATTTCTGTTTTAAATGTGCGCCCTTCAATCAGTGCTCTCTTGCCCTTGACTCCCCTGCCATGGGAAACAACGTTGCCACATCTACTCTGTCCAGGGCTTTCAACATTCAAAATAATTTCCTTCAACATTTGAAATAATTCAATGAGGTCCTCCGTCGTTCTTCTGAACTCCAAAGAGTGCAGTCCAAGAGTCATCAAATGTTCTTCATATGCTAATCCCTTCTTTCCACTAATCATTCTTGTGAATCTTCTCTGAGTTACATTCTCTCTCCCATTCCTTGGCCCATTTATCCAGTTAATCTGGATCCTGTTGTAGTCTAAGATAACTTTCTCCAAGGTCTATTATACTACCAGTTTTGGTATCATCCACAAATCTACCAACCACACCACCTACATTCTCATCCAAATCAATGATACAGATGATGAACAACAATGGACCCAATGCCAATTTCTGAACCAAACTTACTAACAATGCTAACTACATTGTCATCCAAGCCATTAATATGTTTGGTTATACTGTTACACATTGTGAAAGAGTGGGGGAGTGTTTCCAAGATTAGATACTGCAAGATAGCTGAATGTCCAATGACCTCTGATTTGTACTTCTTTGAGGGCATATGGATTGCAGTGGTTAACTGCAGAACAGCAAGTAACTGCATCCATTCTTTCTCTAGATGAAGCACAGAATTTTCCCAACAATGGGATAGCTTTGACCATGTGAACTTATCTGAAACTTTGGGAAGAGGGATAGGTTTGTATTAGGTGTCAGTCTGACAGCAGTCTTGAAGAGTGAAATAAAAAGGACCTCAAGGTTTATTGGCTTTACAAGTTTTATTCGATCCAAGATTAGTGGATTTGTCTAGGAAATTATTAAAGATGTATGAAGATACCAGGACCTTAAATGAGAATAATAAATTGTTAACCAACAAATGTTTTCTGCTATACATGTAATTTAGAATAGATAAATGAACCACACAAGGCTCAATCACATTTGTCATTTATGAAGTCAAATCTATTGAATTGCAGAAATATCTAGGTGCTATATTATAAAAGTTTGGTAAACATTGTGGTGAGATGCCAGTGGTTCCAATGAGCTGCTTCATGGAAATTTTAAAAGACATGGGAAAGGACTGGTCAGCTACATGGCCCAAATGTCAGAACTGAGTCAAGAGGCTAAAAAACACACTCATAGCTCTATTCTGACCAATTTCAGCCTTAAATAAACTGTAGTTTAAGGTCATTAGTTAGCAAGATAAGTTAAAATTGCTGAAGTATCTTGCTTCACAAATACTTCAAAGATGCTTGATAAATGTTAAAATAATGAAAGGATTATTTTGCATGCATGTGGATAGGCTATCTGAATTCGATAGATTAGACAGGATCAAAGGACATCTAGAAAGCATAGACATAAAACTACATCAGATGGCTTTCAGAAAGGGTCATTGATCTTCAAGCGAGTCATTAGTTCACCCAGTGAGCATGATTTACTGCAAGCATTTAGAAAGGAACTGATCAGTTTTGAATGTAACTGAGTCCACACAATAAAAAGCAGTTTGAGGGGATAGTGGCACTTCCATATTTCCTTAGGATTTAGGAGAGGTCCATGAAGCCTATCACAAGGCTATGCCAGGTCACTCAGCAATCCCATTCCCACACTAATTTTCCATATCACTTTGTGGCTGAATTCTCCGAGAGCTTTCAGGAATCAGAGAGTAATTTTTCAAACTTTTTTTTTTGCCTGAGATTGCACTTAGGTGTATTTTCTTTTTTTTTAAATCCCTCATTGGCATTATGCAGGAGAAGTGAAACAGTGTAGATGCTGTGATTGCAGTAGAAAAATGCTGGAGGAACTCAGCTGGTCTTTCAGCGTCCATAGGAGACAAAGATATATTGTTGACGTTTTGGGCCTGAGCCCTTCCTTAAGGAATAAGCAGAATGAGCAAAAAACAGAAAATCTCAGAATAGAGAAAACGCTGGCTGAGGGAGGAGTCCAGACCAACAAAAGGTATTAATTGGATATGATTAGGGGAGAGGTGAGAATTGATTATGTTCATGTGAAAGAAGAGAGGGAAAAGGGAGAGAGACAGAGTAGGGAAGGCAAAGGGGGAAGAAGTGAGTGGGAGGAGTGTTTAATGAAAACCAGAGGTCAATATTAATGCCATCCAGTTGGAGGGTGCCCAGTCAGAAGATGAGGTGTTATTCCTCCAAATAAGACTTAAAAGGTCACCATGTATCTTCAAATTTCACCAATTATACATGACATCTAATTTTTTTCTGAACTTAGAGGACATAATCTGAGAGAACTATTGAAACACTGTTGGTAGTCTAGAGTCTTTCCACTTGAATAAGATGGCTCTTCTAATTCCAATTCCCAACCCTTTCAATCTTATCATGAAGTACTGGATATAATTTCAATAATCCATCATATATAATTCCAATTAATCCTTTCAGAGAAGGATTCAATTGAAAAACATTATTAACCTGATCTAGTGGATATACAAATAGAATGTCCAGACAACCAGTTTACCTATCTCGGCTGCACCATTTCATCAGATGCAAGGATCGACAACGAGATAGACAACAGACTCGCCAAGGCAAATAGCGCCTTTGGAAGACTACACAAAAGAGTCTGGAAAAACAACCAACTGAAAAACCTCACAAAGATAAGCGTATACAGAGCCGTTGTCATACCCACACTCCTGTTCAGCTCCGAATCATGGGTCCACTACCGGCATCACCTATGGCTCCTAGAACGCTTCCATCAGCGTTGTCTCTGCTCCATCCTCAACATTCATTGGAGCGACTTCATCCCTAACATCGAAGTACTCGAGATGGCAGAGGCCGACAGCATCGAATCCATGCTGTTGAAGATCCAACTGCGCTGGGTAGGTCACGTCTCCAGAATGGAGGACCATCGCCTTCCCAAGATCGTGTTCTATGGCGAGCTCTCCACTGGCCATCGTGACAGAGGTGCACCAAAGAAGAGGTACAAGGACTGCCTAAAGAAATCTCTTGGTGCCTGCCACATTGACCACTGCCAGTGGGCTGATATTGCCTCAAACCGTGCATCTTGGCGCCTCACAGTTCGGCAGGCAGCAACCTCCTTTGAAGAAGACTGCAGAGCCCACCTCACTGACAAAAGACAAAGGAGGAAAAACCCAACACCCAACCCCAACCAACAAATTTTTCCCTGCAACCGTGTCTGCCTGTCCCGCATCGGACTTGTCAGCCACAAACAAGTCTGTAGCTGACATGGACATTTACCCCTCCATAAATCTTCATCCGCGAAGCCAAGCCAAAGAATCTATAAATATCTAAAAAATGAATATTTGATAAATCATATTTACTTTCCAGCTGTTCAAAAGACATTAAACAACCTTCCTTCAATAAATTTGCATAAGAAATAATACCTTTGATTTTCCATATAGAGAAAGATTGATCAATTATTGTTGGTCAAAAAAATTATGAGAGATAGCACAAGATAAAACAAAGTTTCTTAAATTTAAAAAATCCTAAATTGGAACCAGATTTGCAATATATGTTTGAGTATTGGATTAGATATATCCTCAATGGAAAAACTAAATGGAAGAGATGTATCCAATAAAGAGGCAACTGAACACTAGAGGAACTCAGCCAGTCTCACAGTGTCCATTGGTGTTAAAGAAATATTACCCATATTTTGGGCCTGAACCCTTCAAGGTACAAGCAAAAAACAGGAAGATATCTGAATAAAGATTGATAAATGGCAGGGGTGGAGTCCAGACCAACAGCCAAAAGGTCTTAATTCGATATGATAAGAGGAAAGGTGAGAATTGATTTTGGCTCTGTGAAAGGAGACAGAGGGAAAAGGGGAGAGAGAAAGGGAGAAAGATCATGCACATGCTTGGGGGAAAGGAGGAGGGGAAGAAGAAGGGTGGGGGGCTTAATGGAATCTGGAGAAGTTGATGTTAATGCAGTCTGGTTGGAGGGTGCCCGGATGGAAGATGAGGTGTTGTTCCTCCAATTTAGTCTCGTGTACTGCCAGACTGAGACAACCCACAAGATGCATTCCTGTTTTTTGCTTGTTCCTTGAAGAAGGCCTAAGGTCCAAAATGTCATTAATTTATCTTTTCCTCCTATGGATGCTGCAAGACCAGCTGAGTTCCTCCAGCATTTCTGTATGTTTTTACAACATTCACAGCATTAAACTAAGGCAGGACATATTCAGTGAATAGCAGTGCCTTGGTGAGCATTGTAGAATGGAGAGACCTAGCTGTACAAATGCTTAGTATTCTGAAAGTGTCAATGCAAGGTGGTGAAGAAGGCATATGATATGCTTGCCTTCATTGTATAGAGCACCCTGAGTGCAAGGGTTGGGATGTCACGTTACAGCCACATAAGACATTGGTGACATAGCACCTCATATCCTGTATATAGTTCTGGTCGCCATACTATGGGAAGAATGTGATTGAGGTAGAGAGGGTGCAGAAAAGATTGACAAGGATGTTACTGAGATTCAAGAATTTGAATTATAAGGAGAAACTGACCAGGCTGAGACGATTTTCCCTGCTGCAAAATAGACTGAGGGATGACCTTATAAAGACATACAAAGTGATGAGGGTATAGATAAGGGTCAGAGAATGCAGAGCTAGAGGACCTTTGTTTAAGTTAAGAGGGGGAAAAACTTAAGCCAGGCAAGATTTCTCATGTAAAATGTAGTGGATATGTGGAACAAACAGCCTGAGTGGTAAAGGTAGGTACATTTATGACATTTAATAGACATTCAGACATGAACAGGAAAGGTTTAGAGGAATTTAGGCCAAATGCAGGCAAATGGGACGAGCTCAGAAAGACACTTTGATCAGTCAAGACAAGTTGGGCTAGAGGGCCTGTTTCTATGTATAATTATATTGACCTATAATAAAAAAGGAGAGCAGGGACATAAAGTAATATGAAATAAAAGCTCACACTTAAAAAAAACAAATGGATTTCAAAACAAACATTCATAATCAGGACTGGAAAGCTCTTTACATAAACTAATTGGAAATTATTAGATTTTTCAATGGATATATATTAATCCAGCATGATTTTGAAAAATTCAGATTTTTTTTTGAATAGTTCAGTAAAGAAGTCATATGAAATCTAGCAAAGAGGTTCCAGAGGTTTGCAGTTGGCCAAAAGGCCTAATGTCGTACATCTCTCGAGTCTCATGGGAAGATGGCTGACTGGATCTAGCCCATGTGGGAGGTTGTAAATTTTTTCCATGCTCCTTATTTTCCATAAATAAAAGGAGCACACAAGGCTTGTACATTGAAGCGGAAGGGCGTAATCTGAGATGGTGTCTATTATGTCCATGCCAGCTACTTCAGATCAATAAACAGATTTCAAATTTATTGTCAGAATATATACATGACATCACACACAAATCCAAGATTCTTTTTCCTGTGGGTCAAGCAGAATTACCACTTACTGGTAGTGCAAAACAAAACTGTATATAATGTACATAGGTAAACAAATAAACAAATGCAAACATAATAAAAATTCTGGAGAAACTCAGCAGGTCAAACAGTATCTCTTATGTAGCAAAGATAAAAATACGTAACTGTCGTTTTGGACTTGAACCCTTCATCAAGGTATGAGAGACTGTTGACAGGCATCCAAACATAAAGGTAGGGGGGATGGGGGGTGGCAAAGACAGATGATGATAGGTGGAGAGAAGAGGGAGGGGACAGCAGCAATGAGAGGGAGGAGGGATAGTTGGGTGGGAAAGGGAGAAGGGAGGGGAGAACTGAAAAGACTGAAAAGAGGATGGGAAAGAAAAGGTGAACAAATTTAGCAGAAAGGAGAGACATCAATATTAAGGCCACCTGGCTGGAGGGTGCCCAGAGAGAAGATAAAGTGTTGTTCCTCCAATCCACGGTTGGTCAGGGTGGAATAGTACAGAAGGCCATGGACAGACATGTGAGCATGGGAGTGTGACTCAGAATTGAAATAGTTGACTGCTGGGAAGTCACTGTTGTTGCAGATGGAGAGGAGGTGTTCAGCGAAGCGACCTCCCAGTCTGTGACAGGTGATAAGTTCATCATAGGAGCATGAGGCAGCTCTGATGTAGTTGTCAATATCCCAGAGGAAGAGTTGAAGGGTCTTTCCTGTGTAGGCTTGTAGCCTAGATTGCTCCATAAAGCCCAAAAACAGGCAGGTGTAACTGGGACCCATGCAAGTATCCATAGCAGGAAGCGAGATAAGTTAAAGGAGGTTATTTAAAGTGAGGACAAGTTCTGCCAAGTGGAGGAGGGTGGTGGTGGAGGGTGACTGGTTGAATCTCTGGCACAGGAAGAAGCGAAGTGCTTTCAGACCTTCTGTGTGGTGGATGGAGGTATCAAGAGATTGGACATCCATAGTGAAGATGAGGCAGTCCAGTTCATGGAAACTGAAGACATTGAGGGAATGGAGAGAATGTGAGGTGTCACGGATGTAGGCAGGAAGGGAATAGACCATGGGAGAAAAGATAGAGTCAAGATGAAACTAGTTTGGTGGTAAAGAAACATAAACAACAGACTGTGCAATACAGAGTGGACAAAAAAATAATGAAGTACACAAGTAGGAGTCCTTAAATGAGTCCCTGATTGAGTTTGTTGTTGAGGAGTCTGAAGGTGTAGAGGTAGCAGCTGTTCCTCAACCTGGTGGTGTGAGTCTTGTGGTACCTACAACTCTTCCCTGATGGCAGCAGTGAGAACAGAATGCGTGCTGGATGGCATGGATCCTTGATGATTGCTTCTGTTCTCCGACGACGGTGTTCCCCTTAGATGTTCTTGATGGTGGGAAAGGGTTTGCCTGTGATGTCCTGAGCTGCATCCACTACCTTTTACACTCAAAGGTATTGGCTTATAAAACAATCTAATTATTTCCATTTCCCTGCTCTTTCCCTACGGCACTGTAATTTTACTTTATGTGCTTATCAAGCCCTATCTTGAAAAAATCTAATTGATACCACTAAGAGGCAGTGAGTTCTACATCATCAACAGTCTCTGAATAAAAGGTTTTTCCTCACATTTTCCCCAGTTTTTCCCCCTTCTATTTAAATATTTGTATCCTGGTCTTTGAATTATCTGACAATGAGAGCAACTTGCAACTTACCTGTTCTGAATACACTTCTTTTGACAGAAGGAAAAGAACTGTGAGGGGAGAGGAAATACACATAGACTATACAGAAGAATAAAAATATCAAATAGAAAATCAACCAAGAATCAAACTTTTGACTTGATGATGGATTGCATTCATGCAAAAATTAAATAAATGAAGAAATGATAAAAAACATATTATAGCCAAAATATAAATTCAGTCCAAATTCATTGGACTTCCAAATCAAAGGGGCATATGAAATTGAAATATAAACTTGTAAGTGCTTCAAATTAGCCAATCATCATTTTCAACAGGAATTATGAAAAGAGATTATTGCTCACCACAAGACTGCTACAATGAAGTGAGCGCTTTGATGGTGTCCTCGTTCCTGCTTGCAGAATCTGGCAAAGAATTAACTCTTGAACATCCTTATTAGTCTTCTCTACGCTCCATTCTGTTACCAGAAACACAAAGAAACTCAAATCAAAACTGTTGAACAATTCATTTTTTAAACCTATTTCATCTGAATATGTAAAAACAAATATTCAATCATTAACTTTCTTCATTCAATATAGAACTAATTTAGTTATGACTCTGTGGAATGATTGCACCTTCTTTGCAGAAATTAGAAAGGAAATGTAATCACAATGATCATTTGAATTTTTTGATACGGGTCCCACCATCTTTGTACTTGCCCCTGTTTTCTTATGCCCTGAACTGAATTTTTATATGATCTTGGAATATAACCAATCAGATATTTGTGGAAGTTAAATAAAATCTCTATGTCGCACCACTCCTACCTACTTTAACAAAGCTTGCCTGCAATGCCTGACATTTCCAGTAATCGGATCAGTGACTTATTTACACCTGATGAAATACTAAAGTGCAAAGAGCACTTTTCCAGTTGCATATTTTACTAATCTTCAATAAATAGTTATGGTATCTCAGTAAATTACCACTAATGGAATGGAATTGGTGGCCTGTACGATCACGTTATTGACATGCCAGTAACAACTAATTGGGTGGAGAAATGATTATTTTCTGTTCATAAAAGGGCCAAAAGGTGAAACTGCTATTGGGTTCATGAGATATCCAGGTATTTCAAAAGGAATGACTCCTTTGATAATTTTAACAGATCAACTAAAAATATAGTCAAGGGAACTATCACCCCCTTATTTTTAAATGTTAAATATTTGAACTTATTCTAACATTCTAAATATTACTATTAGAATCAATGATCAGAGGACAGAAAATACTTTTGATGCAAACTTGTTCATGTTAAACCTGTCAATTTCTCTGGAGGCAGACCTCAATTTCAGTAAAATATCAATGCCACACAAACTGATTTCTGTAAGTTCATATCATTCCTTGATTTGTAAGCACAATTTTTGCTGTAATGAAACAGTTCAGGCCTTCATTGACAATACATTAAATACTGAAAAATTCTTTGTTAGAGGAACAAATAAAAGGTGTTGCATAAATAAATCATTCAAGACTGATTATTTGCATAACCTGATTTCTATCTGAATGCTGCCTGAAGCATTTGATGTATATTAATCAATACCTTTGACTTCAGTAGAACAAAACGCAATGCTGATTGCTTGATTTATATAATTTGTCATTTTTTTTAAATTTTCATTAGACAGGATGCATATAACTTTTTCAACAAAAAATAGACTGTTCACAAAGCACCAATGCAATTTTGAGTTAGGAAAATAATTTGTATATAAAATCTTTGGATTATGTACAAAGAAAATGTTTCAAGCAGACATTCATTAAATCTCTCTACTTATCGAGTAATTTATAAGTGGCGATGCGTCATTAAGAATAATTACAGTAGAGAATGAAGCACACTCTTTTTAGATGAGCATCAATGGAGTGATGTGGCTCCAGTAGCTCACACCTTATTGTAGTACTTCTTCCCAGTGAAGTACAGCTGCTTAATCTTTTATCCAAAATCCTTGGGACGAGATACTTTTCAGAATTCTGAATTTTTCAGATAATAATCGGTGACATTTTTAAGTAATTGCACTGCTGAGTGTCGGTGGTGGTTGTGGCAGTGATGGACGTAGGGGACGTCAGGGGTGGTTGCGGCAGTGCTGGATTTTGGGGCAATTGCAGCGGTTCAGGGGCTGACCTGCTATGAATCTTTGTGAGCCACCATCACACTTCCCCCTCATCATGCATGTGCGCGAGAACCAACATGTCTGCCACAGCCTACGGACCCCAGGATGCCGCATTTAACAGATGAGTGCCCTTCTTGGCCCTCAATTTGTCCTCCATTTGCAACAGCGCTGGATGTTGGGGGGCTGCGACAGCACTAGACATCAGGGGCAGTTGTGAAAATGTTTGGTTTTTGGTTGACAGATTTGGAATAAAAGAATTCATACCTGTAGTATGTTATAGCATACCCAAGCTTTTGGAACAAGGACCATCAGTTCTTTTTTTTCCCCTAATTTGATTCATTGGGATTCCTGGAAAGTTGAATCTCTGTCCTCTTTTCCCTTGTAGCAAGTGAGATTACAGGTCATGATGCACCATACCATACTGTTGTGCGTTTAATCCAATTAAAAGGAAGTTACAATGGGCTTATTCAGAGTACATCTGTTTCTATTCTCTCCACTCAGCAACAAAGCCAATAGTCAATGTAACAATCAGGCAATAGAACCTAATAAGATCTTGAAAGTATCTTCCAGAAAAAAAAATTACTGCATAGAAAATCAAGGACAACCAATATGTGATAACGCTTTCATATGAAAGGTTGCCTCCAAACCACACATTGTCCATACTTTACAAATTATACATTATCACTGGATCTATTTAATAAAACTGTGCAGGTACCTTCACCATAGGAACTGTAGCATTGAAGAAAGGAGTTCCCTAATAATTTCTCTGAGCAATAAATACTGGTGTTGCCAGCAATGCACACATTTCCGAAGGAAATGTTAACTGACCCATTTTGAGGTTTACATGCTCCTGTCAATTACAAATTTGAAAACCAATACATTTATAAAGGTAAATATTGAAAAACTAACAATTGAATTTCGTCCTCTTTGTGTGACTTTCACTAATTATTCTAAGTTGGCCCATAATATTCTCTTGTGGTCAAACAAAATGATGAAAAGCATTTTATAGGTCTAGTCTTGCTTTAACTCACAGTGTTACAGTCACAGTGATTGCACTAACACCGATACCTGAACCAAATATTACATCAGTACCTTAACATATTCTTATGATCTCAATACAATACACAATATATTTCTTAATTATTTTGCATGCAGAACGAGATGCTTTCATTTATGGCCACTTTTACTGACAAAATGCAATCTTACTTGAAACATGAATTGTTCTCATCTGATTCTGCTTCACAATTATGTGATTTGCACAGGTCTTCAAAAATAAATAATAATACTGAACATCAAGATTTCTTTAAATTTCCTTTTAACAGATTGATATTAAAAGGATTTTAAAACCCATATTATTTTATAAAAATGAACATGTATTGCTGCCATGAAGGGAAAACACAGCAAAATATCAGTGGCATGTTCTTACTTCAGCCATTGCTCCCATTTATACAACAACCTGCAGCATAGCAAAAATCTTTCTGGGCATTTCAAATAGATTATCAAGTTAAAAAAAAAGAAAATTAAACAAGTTCCCTCAGGATATAATATAGCAAACACCTGAAAGCTTGGTCAAAGGTGCAAGTTTTAAGGAACATCTTGAAGAGAAAAAGTGACTTAGAAAGTCTTTATGAGAGAAATCCAAAGCTTCAACTTTTATTACCTAATGGGGTGACCAACTTTTAATATCTGATTATATTAAGAAATGCTGAAGGGAAAAAAAAACAGATCTGGAGTGACGTACATAGCTTTGATTTAAATGATGAATGAGATTCCAGAGATAGGGTAGGCAAAACCATGGAAGGATTTTGAAAAGAAAGATATCTGTAGTTTCTTTGGTTCTGTTTCTCCAAATTACAGATGTGGAATTACCAACCAAACACCCAAGATGTATATAAACAGCATACATAGAGTGGAGGCCAACCACATTTTTCCTAATGGCCAATACCAGAAACCATCTGTTCAAGTTAAGAGGAAGAGAGTTTCAAGGCAATTTTTTTTTGTTACACAGAGAGAGGTGGATAACTGGAATGCACTGTCAGGGAAGTGTTGAAGCGAATATAATAGGGACAATTAAAATACTCTGAGAAGCATGTCGATGAAAGATAAATGGGGGAGGGGTGGATCATGGACTGTTTGGGAAGGTAGAGTTGGATTGATTGTGGAGTGAGTTTACATAGGTCAGCACAACATTGTGGGCTGAACAGCCTGCACTGTGTTACACTGTTCTCTGTTCTATGTCAGACATACTCATATACACTACAGATAATAATTTAAAACCAAATGTCAGAATACTTGAGTCAATGTATTTAATAGGACTTGGTAGAAGTTGGATTTAGATGACAGAGTTCTGGATGATCTTCAATTTTCAAATGTTAGAATAGGGAATCAGTCAAATCTAGAGAGAACAAATAACCAAAGCTTCATGTGATGAACAAGATCAGAGGAGAAAGAAATAATTAGTCTCAGTTAAATCTCAACTTTAGGTCAAATATACTACCAAAGGTGTACAAACGTGGCCAAGAATAAGGTGGTCCTCAGAATGCATTCTTGGGGAACATCAGCAATTATGGTGAAGGGACACAAGTAGAAGTGATCACCATGGATTCCCTGTCAATAATTGGATAGATGAAAAAAAAACCTCGAGTTAGAAAATGATTCATAGAAATGAAAAAAAAAATCATGCAACATCGTCGAATTTAATCTTTTTTGGGAGAGAGCAATTTTGCATATATTTCCAAGTGGCTTGGTTTCGGTTATGAGATTTTACACCCTTTTTTTTTAAAAAAAGGGATCTTTGTTCATTGGAGCTGTTCTTTTCAGCATAAAACTTCTCCAAAGTGACAGAATGTACAAAATTCATCGGCATTGAGACTTTCAAATTTAAAGGCTTGAGAAACAGCATTCCTGAGAAGATAGATTTGACTAACATCTTTTGCACAAAACAATGCTATTTAAAAGGTCAACATTCAAACTGTATTACTTGCCTCCATTGAAACCTGTGATCTCTTGTGACCTCAAGCACAGATTTTACTCTGTGCTTGAACTGCTTTTCCTATCAGAATAACTTTAGGCAGCTACCATCTGCCACGCCTCACGGCGATCCATACTCAAGAAGAAGAGACTTCATCTAATTTTCCTTCATTACACAGGGCCAGATCAACTGCAGGCTTCCCCAAAGAGCAGTATTCAAAAGTTATTCTTATGTTTTTATCGAGGCCACTCTGGCAACTTCTCTCCATAAGGAAAACAAACTTTACCACTGCATCTTGGTACACATCACAGTAAACTTTAACGAGAACATGAGCACCTGGCTGAAATGGTGAAGGGTTCCAATAAATAGCTCATTCATGTAAATACTATACATCTTGCAGGATCTTTTACCAACTCTTGTGGGCCCATCCGACTCCCAAATCTCCTTTACTAATTGTCTGAAAAAAAATCACATCTGCAGATTTACGCTATCAATTGTGAGAACTTCCAACACACGGAGAAGCCACCACACTGAAACTAATGAGGTCTTATATTATTTTTATCACCATGTAGCCCCAAGAAATGGAACAACTCTGTCATGTGAACTCATAATTGAATTTCGTCCTCTTTGTGTGACTTTCACTAATTATTCTAAGTTGGCCCATAATATTCTCTTGTGGTCAAACAAAATGGTGAGATGCATTTTATAGGTCTAGTCTTGTTTTAACTCACAGTGTTACAGTCACAGTGATTGCACTAACACCGATACCTGAACCAAATATTACATCAGTACCTTAACATAGTCTTATACCTCTATTAAATGAGTGCCTTTGACATTTAATTGCCAAGATTCATAAACCACCTCAATAATGTTAAGCCCAATGGCCCATTTTTTGTTTACACATTCTGGTTGTAAGCCATTGGAAAATGAAAAGTGCAAACAAAAATCAATATGCAAATTAAACTTCCTTCCATTCTTTTCTAGAAATTAAATTAATATTATTCAATTGTCTAATTCTTGTGATTTGAACCATTAGATCCTTTTTGCTTCAAGAGATGAATGCACCAAACTAAAACTCTGCTACTTGCACATGATCCATTTCCCTCTATCCCCTGTGTGTAAAAGCCTTTAAAATGACTATCTTATCTGCCTAATCCAAACACACCATTCCAGGTGCCTCCTACTGTCTATGTACAAAATTTACCTACACATATCCTTTAAACTCCCCCTCCCCTACCTTAAATTCATGCCCTCAAGTATTTTACCCTGCAAAACAATATTTTGATTGTCTATCCCATCTATGCCTCTCACAACTTTATAACCTTCTAACAGGTCTCCCCTCAACCCCACTGATGCTACAATGAAAACAATTCAAGTTTGACCAACCTCTACCCATCTTTCATATCTTCTAATACATCAGCATTCTGGTAAATCCTTTCCAAAGCCTCCACATTCTTTCAGTAATGGGGTGGCCAGATATGCATGCACACAATACTTCACTTGTGCCTTAACCAAAGTTTTTTTTCCGCTGCAACACGGCTTCCTCACTTTATAAACAATGCCCTGCCCAGTGAAGGCATGCATGCCATACACCTTCTTTATCACCATTTTCTTGCATGGGCACTTTTAAAGTGTTCTAAATCTGAACCCCCAGATTCTTCTGAACATCAATGCTTTTAAGAGTTTAGCCATCAATTGTAATACATTATCTTTATATTTGACCTCCAAAAATCCAACACCTCTTACTTGTCTGGAATAAATTCCCACTGTAATTTCTCTGCCCAAATTTGGAAATGATCTCTATCCAGTTGTATTATTTGATAGCATTCTACTTTATCCAAAACTCCACCAATTTTTGTGCCATCTGAAAAGTCCACCAATCTTTGTGTCAAGCTTCACTATCTAAGGTCTCTTAATGAGAGCATGGTAGTGATTACCCGTGGAGCCATAACTGGAAAGTGATGCCTTCTGAACAGGTGAAAAGCAACAAAGACAAAATTTCACATCACAAACTATATTCTTCTTCTTCTTTGGCTTGGCTTCGCGGACGAAGATTTATAGAGGGGTAATGTCCACATCAGCTGCAGGCTCGTTTGGGGCTGACAAGTCCGATGCGAGACAGGCAGACACGGTTGCAGTGGTTGCAAGGGAAAATTGGTTGGTTGGGGTTGGGTGTTGGGTTTTTCCTCCTTTGTCTTTTGTCAGTGAGGTGGGCTCTGCAGTCTTCTTCAAAGGAGGTTGCTGCCCGCCGAACTGTGAGGCACCAAGATGCACGGTTTGAGGCGATATCAGCCTACTGGCGGTGGTCAATGTGGCAGGCTCCAAGAGCTTTCTTCAGGCAGTCCTTGTACCTCTTCTTTGGTGCAACTCTGTCTCGGTGGCCAGTGGAGAGCTCACCATATAACACGATCTTGGGAAGGCGATGATCCTCCATTCTGGAGACGTGACCTATCCAGCGCAGTTTGATCTTCAGCAGCGCGGATTCGATGCTGTCGGCCTCTGCCATCTCGAGTACTACATAATCCCACAGTAAGGGTCCAAAAATTCGACTGCTCGGGGAATGGCTCAGTCCAGACATTTGGATTTTCTGGATTCTCAGACAGTACTTTTAAAATTCAAATTTAAGGTAATCAAATTTAGGTAGACTTTGATAGTTTATTAATGAAACATTGTTTCATATAATATGCAATGTGCAAAATACCCAAATATTTTTATTATATTTCCACAGTTTCCACACGGCCACTTGTTGCCACTATGTATTTGTGGCGCTTACACATACAAGTGCGCACACACACAAAATCCGAGCGTTTACGAGAAGTCCTGATTTTGGCATGGACTGGATTTTACTGTATAAACATACCTGCATCCTTCTCACTGGGCACGATTCAGATGAATAAACATTGTATGCTGGTGTGAGCCAGGACACATTAGAAGAGAGTTTGCTCAGGCATGACAAACCCTAAAGCTCTGTAAATTAAAGCACTGAGCTTTCCTTCAAGTCCTTGAACCTGAGATTGTGACAAGTAGATGAACCATAAATCGCTTAACTACAGAGACACACAGCACAAAACAAGCACTTCAGCCCATCTCATTCATCCCAACCAAGTTGGCATTCTGGGCTAGTCCCAATTTTTGGCATTTGGCCCATATCCTTCCAAACTCTTCCTATTCATACACATCTATAAAGTAATCCCTCAGCCATTTTCGCTCCAGGGATTAAAGATCTAGTCAATCCAACCTTTCCCATAACTCAAGCCCTCAAATCTGGTTAACATCCTAATGAATCTCTTTTGCCTTCGAACTTAATTACCTCTAGTAGGGTGATCAGAAATGAACAAAGTATGCTAATTATGGTCTCACTAATAACTTCCACAAATGCATCAGGAAGTCCCAGATTTTGCACTCAATATTCCACCCAATGAAAGCAGGTGTGCCAAATAATTTCTTCACAACCCTGTCCACCTGAGTCGACACTTTCAGGAAACTATGGATCTGTACTCTCATAGAACACTCTCTAGAGTTCTACCATTTACTATGAAAAAGGCAACCCAATACTAGCATTTTCCAAAGACATCTGCGGAGATTTGGCATGTCACCAAATGCCCTATCAAACTTCCACAGTTCTACTGTAGAATGTATACTGACTGGTTGCATCACAGCCTGGTTTGGAAACGTGTGCATAGGAACAAAGATGGCTGCATAAAGTAGCAAACCTAGCAAGATCTAGTTGATCTTGGGCATTGAGCTCCCATATATTGATGACTTCTGTGTGAGTTATTGCAACAAGGAGGTAACCGACATCATAAAGGATTCTCAGTGCTACGTTCACAATCTCTTTTTGCTGCTACCTACAGAGAGAAGGTACAGAAAACTGAAGTCCATCAATTTCAGGTTCAAGAACATTTATTTTTCCAAAAGCTATTAAGCTCTTGAACCTCTCCTTCCTATTCTAATCCTTACTAATAAGATATTCCGTGTCCATAAAAGATCTGACTGCACGATTGAATAATTTTTGATGCTAACTGCAACTGTGAATATTTATTTTTGTATCCTTTTATATTTATTATCTCTTCCAGTCTCCTGACATAATGATAATTTATTTTATGTTATTGTTGTGGTCTATCTTACATATCTGTGAAGTGTAGCAATAAGAATTTTATTACCGCTGATCATTATATGTATCTGACAATTAACTCTAATACTTATACTCACACTAGTCAGAGCCCAAATTTCACTTGCTATTCCTTGGCCCACCTTCCCAACTGATCTAGATCTAGTAAATTTAGATATCCTTCCTTACTGTTAACTATACTATAAATGTTGAAGCCATTTGCAAATTTACCAGCCTTATTAACTTCATTGTTATCTATATTAATGATTTAGATGACAAATGGCAATTGATCCATCACTGACTCCTGCAGCACAAGCCTCCAATCAGAAAAACAACCTTCCTCTACTACCCTCTGATTCCTTCCTCCAATCAGCCAATTCACCTTGGATCCCATGTGATCTAATTTTCCAGACTAGCCTATTATGTGGGACCTTGTTAAACTCCATGTTGACAACATTCATTGCCCTGCCATCATCAATCTCCTGGCTCATCTTTTCATCAAACTATTAGGTTCATAAGGTGCTATCTCCCATGCTCAAAGCCATGCTGACAATTGCTAATTACTCCTAGCCTCTGCAAATGTTGGGGGATCCTGTCCCTCAGGATTCCCTCGGACAACTCTCCCATCACTGACATCAGGTTCAGAAGCCTGTAGTTACCTGACTTTCCTTGTTGCCTTCTTAAATGGTACATTAGCCACCTTTCAGTCTACCAGAAGTTTACCTGTGGCCAAACATGGAGCAAATAGGTCTGCCAGGGCTTCCACAATTTCTTATGATCCAAGGAGAGAGTTGGTCAGGCCTTGGGGATTTACCTACTGAATGCCCTCTAAGGCCATCAACATCTCTTTCCCCCCCTGCCCCCCCAGTCATTTGTATTTGGTCCACAGCATTGCCACTTGAATGCTTTAATTTCTTAGCTGACATGAACATGAATTGATGATTCCATAATTTTTTTAAAAAATCAGTCTAGTTTTAATTTATCCTAATATTTTTTACAATTTGCCACATGCTAATGAAATAAATGTGTTGCCTCAATTATATTTAAAAATTATAGTTAGATTTACCGGTATGTCAATATATTTCCATATTCAGTTCAACTCATGGAAGAAAATCAATTTTTAGGCCATGAAAGGTTCATGTCAGATACTTACTTAGACTTACAATGAATTTACTCTTTATTGACAGGATACCTACGAGATTGACAAGGTCAAAATTAAGGCTTAAGAAAATGTTGATCCAACTTAATTAAGCACAGGAGGAAGTAAGATCAATTTAAGAGAGACCTTCATTCCAAGGACATTCCATTTGCCTTACTCCATTCTGCAACATTGAGGATCACACTCCCAGATGGAGGGAGAAGATTCTTTAAAATACCCAAGGAAGCTGTGGCATTCCTGTGTGGCTTACCAAGAGGAAAATAAAATAACGGACAAAAGCAAGTGGAGGAAAACCAGATTGAAAATCGTAGTTTTTATGAGCTGCCATGGATACATGTTTAAAATTGTTGTCACAATTTCAGTTTACATTTGATAGATGGTTTCAATTTAAACTGATGGATTTCTATAGTAACCATTTTTGAGATGGGCGTTTGCAAAATTCATTGTTTCATGCAAAATTGAATATTTTTGTAATGTAACCCATGTTTTCAGATAAAGCCATGGTTGGACAAGATGCTTACAAATCAGTCACATATGTTGTGTCTGTAGGTTTCTTTTTGATAGATTAGTTTGTATATGTTTATTTTGTATAACTTGTAAATAAAATTTTCCAAACAAAAAGAATGTTGTGCCGAACGAGTACAAAGTGCACATCCAGTTTGATGGGGATGGAAATGCCGAATATTCAGAAGTCAGCATTGGGAGTGGGGAAAGTTTTTTTATAACCATGTCAGAGCTTGATCTTATTCTTTTTTTATTATTTTACCATGTGAGATACATTTTTGCTTGCATAGATATTCTACAGAGGTCATAAAACTTTGATATCATCGATTATCATCGATGAATAAGGTAGTGAAATTTGACATCTTTAATGTGAATGAGATAAACGGACAAATTAAAGGGAAAAGAGTCGACCCACTTGAAAAAAAATGCAAACTGAAATTCCATTTATTCAAGAAACTGACCTGAGGAAAGAATGGGTAAGACATGTAATATCATCATCTTTTAATTCCAAAGCTGGGGTGGCGATTTTGATAAACAAAAACACTCCAGTAATGACTGAAGAAACTATTATTGACCGATAAGGCTGATATGTATTAATTAATTGTCAGATTTACTCAGAAACTTGGACACTTGAATTTATACACACCTATTTATGATGATGAATCCTTTATTCAGACCATTTTTCTCAAGGTATTGGGGGATGACAAAATATATTTGTGGGGGGAAACTTTAATTTTTGCTTTGATCCTGTACTGAACAAGTCAATGCTAACAGTATTCTAAATAAAAGCAGCCAAGACAACCTCAGATTTTTTTAAAAATTTAAATTTGACACTTGTGTGGAAGCAAAAACACCCTCAAACCAGGGATTATTCTTTTTATTCCTTCCCCCATAACTCTCATACTAGGATTGACCTTTTGTGTTGTCAACACAATTAATTCGTAGTACATTAGAGCCTTGTTGGATCATTCACCTTTGACCCCTTCCTGCCTTGATACCAGAAAAACCAACTAACTCATATAGATGGTATTTGAATCCAACCCTTCTTCAAAAACCAGAATTTTGTAAATTTATTAGGGACCAGATAAAGTTGTTTAGTGAGACAAACTTTACCTCCTCTATGGGACACGCTAAATGTCTATTTATGGGGACAAATATTCTCATATACAAAAAAGTATTAAAAAAAAATACATGGCAGAAAGAGAAGGATTGGAAACAGAAATTTTCAAATTGGAAACGAGTTCCAACAGTCTGTTCCAAGGAAGTATATAAATTGCTTGTAAACAAAAAGGTCAAATACAATACACTACACACTTATAGAATTGAAAAAAACATTATACGAACTAAACAAACATATGAATTGAGAGAGAAGGCATACAAAGTCTGGTCCTGGCATTTCAAAACAGAGGAAAGTTAAAGGACAATTAATGCAATTCAAACTGAAGTGAGTCAGTCTCATATAATCCAATAGAAATTAATGACACATTTAAAGTTTTCTGCAAATTTATATAAATCAGAATCACCAGAAGACCTGACCAAGATTGATGATTTTGTCCACTGTTGAACTGCCCAAACTTGACTAAGAAGATAAAATAGCTTTGGATCTTCCCTTTACTTGAAAATAAATTGTAAAGGCCTTGGGTTCACGACAATCTAATAAATCACCAGGGGAGTAGTTTTCCTCCTGAATTTTATTGAGAATTTAAGGATTTACTCATTCCTCTCATCATGGATATAATGAACTTAGCATCTAAAACTCAAACTCTCCCTATTGCCATAATCACTGTGATTCACAAAAAAAGAGATCCATTAAAGTGCTTTTCATTTCAGCCCATTTCATTATTAAACTCAGATTATAAATTGATCTCTAAGGCCCTGGCTAACAGGCTTGCCCAATATTTGTTGAAATTAATAAATCCAGTCCAAAATAGGTTTATTTTGAAATGTCAGTCAGCTAATAATTTATGCAAGCTCTTTAATATTATTCACTATGCAAAATCTAAGACTGAACCTAGTATTGCTATAGCTCTAGATGCTGAAAAGGCCTTTGATAGGTTGGAATGGCTGTATTTATTTAAAGTCTGTCCAAGTTCAGGTTTCGACAGTTGTTTATTAACTAGCTAAAAATCCTCCATCATAGGCCAGGGTCACCACTAATGGACAGATCTCGACAACTTTTCACTTGAGTAGATTGAGTCAAAAGGTCTGCCTTTTGTCTCCAGGAGTTTTTGTCTTGGCTATTGAGCCCCTAGCTGAAGCAATTAGACAGGATACTGACATAAAGGGTTTCAAAGTAGGTCAGACAAGCCATAAAATTAACCTTATGGCAGATGACATAATCTTGTACTTAATGGTCCCTGTTAACTCCCTCCTCAAATTACAGATTTTAATGGTGATGTTTCAGGATACAAGGTAAAATGGGGGGAAAAAGTGTAATTATTCCACTAACAAGTTTTGACTACACTGAGTATCAGTGAACAAGCCCATTTAAGTGGCTTCCAAATGGTACATAATATCTTGGAATAACTGTAATGACCTCAAAAATTTGTATAAACTTAATTACCTCCCATTATTCAGTAGAACTGAAGAGGATCTGAGTAGGTAGGTGAATTGGCCCATTACTCTAATTGGCAGAGTCAATGGTGTGAAAATGAACATATTGCTGAGGTTACAGTATATTTTCCAATCCTTGCCATTCCACCACCCCAAACTTTGTTAAAACCTTCATTAAACATGATGGAAAATTTATATGGAACTGCAAAGTGCCCACAGTATCTATGGAAAAATTAACATGGGACTATAGATTAGGGGGCATTTGGTTATCCTGTTTTTAAAAATACTATTAGGCAGCTCAAATCCAATTTATCCCATCCTTTTTTGAGGGTGATGGTGTTCCCTCCTGGATACAAATTGGATTTCACTCCCAAAAAGAGAAAGTATGCAGTGATTATAATTCCATTTATAAATGGAACTCCAGGATTACATCCAGTAGGAAAGACAATCCTATTTTAAAGCATTTGATTAAAATATGGTGTAAGACTCATGGAGATTTTGAACTGAATATGGGATTGTCACCAAAAACACCAGGGAGACAAAATGAACTCTTACCCATGACTTTAAACAACAAAATTCTGGAAACTTGGCATCATAAAGAGATCCAACATTTGGAAGACTGCTACAAAAATAAAAGACTTTTTATGTCATTTGAACAATTGAAGAGGAAATACAACTTGCCCATCAAGACCTTATTCTGTTATCTTCACACATAAACATTAAAATAAAAGTTTTAAAAATGCTGACAAATCTCTTGTAAATAAATATATATTTGACAAATATTCTGTTATGAAATAATTTTCTTGGATTAATATACTAAAAGCTAAGTTATTTCAACTTTTTCCTGCATTTCCTGCAAAATTAGATGCATTATAGTCAAGTACAACTGAATTCCTAATCAGATTACATATCCAATAAACGCATTGAGTTGAACACATATTAGTTATGTCTGGGTCAACAATTTTACATTACATGAAGAGCAAACATCTTACTGCAAGGACTCCATCATGACCATTATTAGCTGAATACCCAATTAAGACTGGAAAAATATTTGTTTTTTCCAGCCCTGTCTGTTGTAAAATGATAATGTTGATGGTTACTGATATGTGTAATTACAGTAAATGTCCTTGTTATCTGAAATTCTAGTAACCTGCAACCTCAAACTGGCAAAAACTCGAGCGGAAAATAAATAGGCAAAAAATATGGAAGTTTAAAATTGGCTCGCCTCACCATCAGTTCGCCAATCACATAGTGCACAATCTCAAGCAAATGGAAAATTAACTTAACCAGCATTGACCAATCTCCATAGGTGCCAGATACCAAGGGTTTTACTGTATTAAGTTTCAAATCTCTTCCTAGTAATGAGTCTTGAACAAATGGGAATAAACAATCTCCAGTTTTCTATCCCATTGGCCCTGTATTCTTTCTTTTCTTTTCACAGAAACCACAAGGGAGAAAATCTAATGCTTCAAGAGGATTGAAACAATCTGTGTCAAACGCACAGGTTAATGGTAACAGGCGAGTTTGACAAAAGAACATTCATGAGTAATTAGCCCCTTCAATGGTGCCAACCTTCCTAGGAAGCAGGAAAACTTATCGGGTGTGCTGCACTCAGGAGCCTTTCATGATTTACCCAGCATTCTAAGGAGGGGGGGGGGGGTCCTATCTCCAGCAGAGGAAATGCGAGAGCAGGTTATGCTTTCACACTTCCAGAAGGTGATTAGTAAGTTAACTCAGCCAGGCTCTTGACACTAGTCTCCACCCAGTTTCAGATCCTGGTTGAATTCAAAATGTCCTGCCAGGTTGGGATGTTTCACACCGCACGATTACCGGGAATGGGCCGGCTAAATTAACCCAGACAGAATCGGCGGTGTGAAAGGGGCTATTGATTGCACATCGTGGTAAAAAGTTGAATGGGAAAGACCTGAAGCAAAGCTGATCAGTTGCAAACCTAACCAGTCCTGTTTGTGGTGTGACAGAGTATATAGAGTATGTAGTTATGTTTTTGTGAGATAAATTGGGAAAGGTTTCGAGTAGGTCACATACAAATAGTTTAAAACAGATCTTATTTAAAATACTGGAGCACTGCCCATGCTAGACATATCGGGGCCTCACACCTTTTGCAAGAGCTTTGAAGAGTGCTCAAGAGACTTTACTAATGGATTGTTGTTTGCTAAAGGCAACAGATGAAAGAGCATGTCGTAGCTGCTGCTGTCTGGAAGAGAGCTTGCTGTTGTAAGAGGGTCATGTGATTTTGCAAGCAGAGAGAGTCAAACAGGCTTTCTCTCAGAGAGAGAGAGAGACAGAGAGAGAGAGAGAGAGATCACTTGTACATTGTCATAGCCAACAGAAGTAACTGGGACTGGAACAGGACAAGCTAGAAAGCTTGGGGAAAGTCTTTTGTAAGATGGTCTGGTCAAAGCCCTTGTGGTTCATGCAAGAGGAGAGGACTGACTGTCTAATGTTTCACTTGGAATAAGCGAAACAAAAAGGAACTCTGTGGTGACCTGAAAGAAAGAGGTTATCATCTGGAGAACCCTGAAAGGGCAAGTTTCGTCAGCAAGACACTGAAGTTGACTGATGGAAGTACATCAGTTGTGGATATCCTGGAACAACAAATCTCTCTCTGAAAACTGACAAGAACCTTCCTGAGCAGTAACCATTTACCTTTCAAGCACCAAAGTCTGGTGAACTTTATAAATGTTAAATTCTGTGCACAGTATAAGAATTGCCTGCAATTGAAGGAATGACAAGTGAGAATGGACTGTGAACCAAAGATCTTCTTTGAACTTACACATACATTACATATGCGCTTAGAATTCTAAGGGGGTTAAGTCAGGTTAAGTAAGTCAATAGAGTTAAGTTAAAGTGTGATTCTATTTTCATGTTTAAAGATAATTAAAAGCTACTTTTGTTTAAGTAACCATTTGTATTGATGAATATCTATTGCTGGTGGGTTTATGTGTCCTCTGGGCTCGTAACAGTTGAAAAGGAGCTTAACATACAAAAATAAAACTGAATGCATGTGAAAATAGATAAAGTGAGTGAGCCACTCCAGTAATGGCTGTTCCCAAGAGGTCCTCAACCATGCATCAGAAATCAAAATCAGATGTATTGTCAGGAACAAAAATTATTGTTTTGTGACAGCATTACAGGTAAAATAAAATTGCTAATAAATTATATTTTCTTAAATACACTATTTAAAAATAAATAATTATTGCCAAAGAAGAGAAAAAAAGTTAGGTAGTGTCTGTCATTGTCCATTCATAAATCTGATGGCGGAGGGGAAGGAGCTGTTTTGTAACTTGACATGTTCATCTTCAGGCTCCTGTACATCTATCTTGATGGTAGCAGTGAGAAAAAGGCATGACCTGGATGGAGAAGTTCCTTGATGATAGATGCTGCTTTCTTGAGATACTACCTTTAAAGATGTCCTTAATGGAGTGAAGACGAATGCCTATGATGGTAATGGCCAAGTTTACAATCCTATGCGAACTTCATGATTGCATCGACATGAAGACCCCAGAATAGATTTTTAGAGAGGTTGAATCCCAGGAATTTGAAGTTATTTACCATCTCCAATGCTGTCCCTTTTGCGTTCTCCTGGCTTCCCCTTCTTGAAGTGCAAATTCAATTCTTTAGTTTTGCTAATGTTGAATGCAAGGCTGTTGTTGTTGAGACACCACTCAACTAACTGATTTCTCACTCCTATACACTTTCTCATTGCCATCTATGATTCTGCCAACAACTGTTCTGTCATCGGTAAATTTGTAGATGGCATTTGAAATGTGTCTAGCTGCACAGTCATGGGTGTAGAGAGAGTGGGGCAGTTGTGACTGTTTTGTTAGTGAGCAGGAGACATTGTTACAAATCTGCAATGACTGTGTGGAGACTATATGATCACATTAAATAAAGTTGGAGATAAATCGAAAAGGCAAACTTGGAGTTAGCAGGATCAAAGACATACAAAATTAAACCTCTCACATGGCCATAGAATAGAATATTTTCAGCAATAGTTGATCATTTGCATGTTTAAAGGATGTCTCTCATACCAATGAAATTAAGTCTTCACTCAAGATTTTCCCAGCCTTGGCAAAATCATGAAAGGATTGGATTATACTTGAATAATCAAACTGATCAGCTCATTCCTACAAGCTCAGAGGAAACTATCTTCTGATTTTGGAAGAAGAGTGCATCAACACAATCTGAACAGAAGCAAATCTGCATTTTAACAATGACAGGTAATATTGATAGCTTAGAACCAGGGAATGAAAATACAGAAACCATTACCAATTGGCAAGCCTGAAAATATAGCCGAGCTAAGGTCATTCCGATAAAAGGCATGGTATTACATACAATTCCTTTTAAATATTGCAGTGATCTTTGTACTATTGCCTCATTTGCTGATGAAGAATGTGCAACAAAAATAGATCGAGCCAAATGCATGTACTCAATGCAAGAAAAGGTTAACAAGTCAATCATGCATTGTTCATTCTTCAGCGCTTGACGTCCTGCTTTGCGGAAACTGCCAAAATGTTTGGCCTGGAAGTCAGCCTGAAGAAAACTGAGGTCCTCCATCAGCCAGCTCCCCACCATGATTACCAGCCTCCCCACATCTCCATCGGGCACACAAAACTCAAAACGGTCAACCAGTTTACCTATCTCGGCTGCACCATTTCATCAGATGCAAAGATCGACAATGAGATAGACAACAGACTCGCCAAGGCAAATAGCGCCTTTGGAAGACTACACAAAAGAGTCTGGAAAAACAACCAACTGAAAAACCTCACAAAGATAAGCGTATACAGAGCCGTTGTCATACCCACACTCCTGTTCGGCTCCGAATCATGGGTCCTCTACCGGCACCACCTACGGCTCCTAGAACGCTTCCACCAGCGTTGTCTCCGCTCCATCCTCAACATCCATTGGAGCGCTCACACCCCTAACGTCGAGGTACTCGAGATGGCAGAGGTCGACAGCATCGAGTCCACGCTGCTGAAGATCCAGCTGCGCTGGATGGGTCACGTCTCCAGAATGGAGGACCATCGCCTTCCCAAGATCGTGTTATATGGCGAGCTCTCCACTGGCCACCGTGACAGAGGTGCACCAAAGAAAAGGTACAAGGACTGCCTAAAGAAATCTCTTGGTGCCTGCCACATTGACCACCGCCAGTGGGCTGATATCGCCTCAAACCGTGCATCTTGGCGCCTCACAGTTTGGCGGGCAGCAACCTCCTTTGAAGAAGACCGCAGAGCCTACCTCACTGACAAAAGGCAAAGGAGGAAAAACCCAACACCCATCCCCAACCAACCAACTTTCCCCTGCAACCGCTGCAATCGTGTCTGCCTGTCCCGCATCGGACTTGTCAGCCACAAACGAGTCTGCAGCTGACGTGGACTTTTTACCCCCTCCATAAATCTTCGTCCGCGAAGCCAAGCCAAAGAAAAAAGAAGAAAGAAGGAATGCAATGCATCATTATGGTGTAGGTGTCTCCATCAGCGCTGTCTCCGCTCCATCCTCAACATTTATTGGAATTACTTCATCACCAACATCGAAGTACTCGAGCTGGCAGAGTCCGCAAGCATCGAATCCACGCTGCTGAAGACCCAACTGCGCTGGGTGGGTCACGTCTCCAGAAAGGAGGACCATCGCCTTCCCAAGATCGAGTTCTATGGCGAGCTCTCCACTGGCCACCGAGACAAAGGTGCACCGAAGAAGAGGTACAAGGACTGCTTAAAGAAATCTCTTGGCGCCTGCCACATTGACCACCGCCAGTGGGCTGATATCACCTCAAACCGTGCATCTTGGCGCCTCACAGTTCGGCAGGCTGCAAACTCCTTTGAAGAAGACCGCAGAGCCCACCTCACTGACAAAAGACAAAGGAGGAAAAACCCAACACCCAACCCCAACCAACCAATTTTCCCTTGCAACCACTCCAACCGTGCCTGCCTGTCCCGCATCGGACTTGTCAGTCTTCAACGAGCCTGCAGCAGACGTGGACATGCCCCTCCATAAATCTTCATCTGCGAAGCCAAGCCAAATAAAATAGTAATAGGCCACATGATAAATGATGGACAACAAAAAAAACATTTTTGCTTCCCAAATTTGATAAAGGACCAAGCATTATGCTGCTTATTAAGCAAGTACAGTAAAATCCAGAATTGAAGCAAACGACAAAAAAGATAGTGGAAAAATAAATAGGTAAAAAACATGAAAGTTTAAAATTGGCACCCCCTAGTGGTTAGTTTGCCAATCTTGCAACGCACAATCTCAAGCAATTGGCAAATTCACTTACCTCCACATTTACTAATTCCCATAGGTGCTGGATACCAGGGGCTTCACTGTATGTGGAATAGAGTTTCCTATAAAGAAATTCCATTAGATTTTCTAAATGAAAATAGGAAGATGAGAAAGCTGTTCAGCCCTTAATCTTCATTGTTGTAAAAGATCATGTTTCTATTAAATCCCATATCAGCGATATTATCTATGGCAGCATCAAGGATGCAGAAATGGGCAATCTTTCCATTACAATATAATCATTTGATCAAATGAAAGAGTTGGAAGAAAAATGCCACAGTAGATGTTCAGACATAATTGTTGCATAGGCATTTTTGGAAACAAAAGTGGGATCCACTCATTAAACATAGTTGATAAGAATTTTCCAGTGATTCCATTTTGAAATCATAGGCAAAACTGAGAAAGACTGATGAAAATGATTTTGGATGAGATATTAAAAGAATAAAACAGAATTTAAACAGTGTACAGATAAGGAACTGAAATCATGCTTCAATAGTTGAATTTAAGCAATAATATCAAGTGGAGTCGTAGAGGATCGAGCTTTGGTCATTTGCATGCCAAACACACAGGAATAGTTAATATAAAAACAATTTTATAAAAACACAATTCACCTGCCAGGTTTAGAGGGACACTTTGGTAAACAATTTCAGTATTCACCGAAGTTGTGAAAAAAGGCACTTTAATCTCCTTTGCAGACTTTTTCATTATCTACTGGACATTTTTAGAGAGGGCACAGAGACTTTTCCAAAATGGCAGGAACTAATAGGCCAAGTTCTAGCCACCATCAAATCATTCACTACAAGAAATTAGCACAAGAATAGAGAAATGGCTACACAGATATTCTTAAGGTCTACTCGAAAAGATACTATGTCCATATGACTCATTGGAATCCTTGGACCACAACCTATCAAACAGGAGAATCCACTATTTCTTTGAGAACCATGAATCCTTTCATCAGAATGAAAATGCTCACTGTCTCCATACCAGTCCCCTACCTGACCCTCACGCATTTCTGCCCTGACTTCATCAGCTCATTCAAAACCCACAAAAATAGAGTAGAAAAAATGTCATCATCAACTTTTAAGGAATTGCTTAAGAAGAAGCCATTGAAATTATGTTCAAAACCAGCATGAATATCTTGCTGTGAGTTAATACTTACAGAACTCTTCATGATCTTAAGATTAAGAGCATGCTTCAGCCTTTTTCAAACACATTTAATGTCTACAGTTAAACAAAAGTAGTTGAAGCACTAATCACAAAGTACACATTTTTTAGCAAGTTAATTTGGCAAAGGAGCTGATGCTTCCTTGAATTCAAATCTAGAAATAGACAACACAAATGTGACACTGAAGTCTGTATGACAATCAAGAGAACTTTAAAATGCAAGACTAACACTTGTTAATTAAATATGAACATTGAATTTCACTACTTTGAGAAACACAACCATGTGGTCTTCCAATGAAGGACCTACGTTCTCTGTATCTTTGTGTGTTCGTGCAGTGATTCTATTTGGACAAAGAGACAAGTGATTCACTTTGCTGCAAATGTAATATTGTCAACAGATAATCTGGACCATTCAGTTTGACATCTTAAAGTAAATAGTTTAAGGGTGTTATCTTGCAAATAAACATTACCTCTTCAGTATGTACACTGTAACTCAGTACATTCATGAAAAATTAAGAGTTATTCTGATTAAATTAAACCATTATGATGCAATATTTGGGAATGTTCTTGGGAGATAAATTAATAAAATTAGAGTAGGTTACATACATACACACATTTTAAAACAGATCTTACTTGAAATACTGAAGAATTCATATTCAGTGACTTTACAGAAACTATGGAGAATCCTATGCACATTTCACAAGTAGGTGCTAATTGAAATGACGTCATGAAATGAATGGACTGGAGACAGGTTATCTGTGTTGGGACATTTCTGACCTCTCTGCAAAGTGCTCACTCAAAGGTCAATGAGAAGTTTGTTTACCTAAAACAACAGATGGAAGCAGAAGACTAACTCCTATTGTTTGCTGGAGAAGGAGGAGGGTTTTGCAAGTGAGAGAGAGAAGGACATGTGGCTGGCAGTTGGAATCTGAGATGGAGAGAAAGAGACACAGCTGAAACAGTGTCAGCCAGGAGAAGTTTGTTGGAACTGAAACAGAAGCTCCAGAGTGGCAGATGGCTGGAAGTGCCATCTGTCTGATGTTTCTCTTGGAATAAGTGGAACAGAAAGGAACTCTGTGGTAGCCCTGATGGGGCAAGTTTCATCAGCAAGACATTGAGGTGACTAATGGTGGTAACCTCAGTTGTGGAAATTCTGGAACAACTCTCTGCCAACCTACGAGAACCTTCCTGAGCTTTATACATGTTAAATTCTGTGCACCGTATAAGAATTGCCTGCAACCAGAGAACTTGGAAGAATGAGAAGTGAGATTGAAGTGTGAACCAAAGAACTTTTCTTAAATTTACACACACATGACATGCACGTGCACTTAGAATCAGAAGGGGGTTAAGTTGTGTAGTTAAATTAATTGTGATAAATTAAAGTTTGATTCTGTTTTCATGTTTGAAGATAATTAAAAACAACTTTTGTTTAAGTAACTATTTGTCATGGTAAATATCTGTTTCTGCTGGGTTTTGGGATCCTTTGGGCTCGTAACATCATCCTCTCTGATCTGGAATATTGTGCCATGTCTATTACTTTATAATACATTGATTGAAATATGTGATTATGCGACACTCTATATAATCACTTAATTCAAAATTAAGCACTCATCAAATATCCACGTCAACTATTAGCTTAGTCCACCATTAGAGAGATTAAAATAGTGCACCATTGGCAAATTACTCCATTTATGGCATCTTGGTGCAACATAAGTTTCTTCTACAATTAGAAATTTAGTTTGCACTACAAAGATTTAGAAGTGTTCAAAGGGTCGGAGAATATCTGAGCCTATTATTCTTTGGCTTGGCTTCGCGGACGAAGATTTATGGAGGGGGTAAAAAGTCCACGTCAGCTGCAGGCTCGTTTGTGGCTGACAAGTCCGATGCGGGACAGGCAGACACGGTTGCAGCGGTTGCAGGGGAAAATTGGTTGGTTGGGGTTGGGTGTTGGGTTTTTCCTCCTTTGCCTTTTGTCAGTGAGGTGGGCTCTGCAGTCTTCTTCAAAGGAGGTTGCTGCCCGCCAAACTGTGAGGTGCCAAGATGCACGGTTTGAGGCATTATCAGCCCACTGGCGGTGGTCAATGTGGCAGGCACCAAGAGATTTCTTTAGGCAGTCCTTGTACCTTTTCTTTGGTGCACCTCTGTCACGGTGGCCAGTGGAGAGCTCGCCATATAACACGATCTTGGGAAGGCGATGGTCCTCCATTCTGGAGACGTGACCCATCCAGCGCAGCTGGATCTTCAGCAGCGTGGACTCGATGCTGTCGACCTCTGCCATCTCGAGTACTTCGACGTTAGGGATGAAAGCGCTCCAATGGATATTGAGGATGGAGCGGAGACAACGCTGGTGGAAGCATTCTAGGAGCCGTAGGTGGTGCCGGTAGAGGACCCATGATTCGGAGCCGAACAGGAGTGTGGGTATGACAACGGCTCTGTATACGCTTATCTTTGTGAGGTTTTTCAGTTGGTTGTTTTTCCAGACTCTTTTGTGTATTAACCTGGTTTAAAACCTACATTCAATTCCAATCTAAAAAGAAAAAGAAATCTGATCCTACTTCTTCCAGAAAATGTCGCACTATTTTTCTTCAAAGTCAGGTCATGCTCTATCTTCATTTATATTGTAAGTTCTGTACTGGTGTGCAGCAGGAATCCATCTGCTCTGAACTAGCAAAATTTGAATCACTTTAGCCTTTCCAGTGTTCAAAGCAGATCATTGCTGATTTAAAAACACAATGCTGGAGAAGCTCAGCAGGTCAAACAGAGTACAGTACTTAATAGCAAAGGTAAAGATACACAACCAACATTTTGGACTTGAGCCCTTCATCATACCTTGATAAAGGGCTCAAGCCTAAAACGTTGGTCATGTATCTTTATTTTCGCTATATAAAATACACTGTTTGACCTGCATTGTGTTTTTACTTCAATCACAGTGATTGCAGATTTTCATGTGTTACTCATTGCTGATCCATACTTATTCCTGTCGATTTTCTTTCTATGGCTATACAGAGTAAAAACATGTCAAGTAAACAATCAGCAGTTCATTTTCTCAACACATCTACACACTCTCATCTATGGGTGCATTTTGGTGTTCTTATTAAAGCATATGTAACAAAAATATCAATTCAAAAGATAAATAGGTGTTTAAGGTAAGTCAAGTATGATGTTTAAACTTTACCTTGCACCTCTATTAGGAGGTAAAATTCTCACAACACATAAAATGAGAAAGTAAAAATGGTTCTCCATAAATGGTGAAATTGGAAGCATAAATTAAGCCTCTACAGAACCAATTTCAAGATAATTAAATATATTTTCTTATTTCAAATGTAGGTCACAATTCAGTGTCTGAAAAGTTTAATGTACAATTTCAATGATTTTGAATCAAAGAAAGAAACAGGGGAAACAAATTCCAGTGATACTAGAGTGAACTTGCAGTTCTACAATGTATCTTCAGGATATCTTTAAAACCAGTGAATTACTTTTTGAAGCTGAATCTTAGGTAATCTTAGATAAACATAGTGATCTCATGAAGAATTTGTGAATGATGGTGCAAAAGCAAAACTGTTAGAACTCACTGAGTTGGGAGCATCTGTGGGAGAAACAGAACTGTCGCTATTTTGGGTTGAGACCCTGCAGCAGGACTGAGAGCAAAAAAGGAAGATAAACAGTAAAAAGAGGAGTGGGAAAGGGTGAGACGGGGACATGGACCAAGGAGAGGTGAGGAATGACAGCCATATGAGCCAGGTGGGAGAAGGGGAGGGGTGGAGTTGGGAGACAGGTAATAGGTGGAAGGAGCAAGAGATCAGTAGAAACCTCAAAGGAGGAGCAAGAAAGAGTTTCACAGAACTCCCAACAGAGAGGAAAAAAAGCTCTTTGAAGTGGATGAAGAAACTTCACAATTGACTCCTCTCCTGCTCTCTAACCATGTGCTTGATCAGACCTTTTCTTCCCCGATTCTCCTTTTTCACATTCCACACTCATGACTATCATAATTTCTCCTGCAGCTCCTAAGATCCACTGTCAGTCACTAACAACCTCCAGATTCCCTTTCACTGCTTGTGCCCTCTCTTTCTGCAGGAATAGCTGTACATTCTGCAGAGAAGGCAAATAAGATCGAGAAGGAGTACCTGATGTGTTTGCCCACATTCCATTGGAGCAGGAAGCTGTAACTCGTTCTTCAAGCAAGGTCATTGGAACCTTGGAAACCAAGCCTGCCAATTTATCTATGCAAAGTGCCTGTATATTACTTAGAATTCTCATGTGCCTTCCAAAGGATAATTAATCTGAAACAATAACACTGTTGATGCCCCCATAGATCCTGAGTGAGCCTGCTGATGTTTTTTTCCTGCATTTTTTGATGTTACTTTTTCACTTGCTTTCCACTTGATCTGAGGGATGTTAAAAGATTCCACAAATTAAAAAGGATCAAAGAAATATTTTAATCTTCTGTTTAAAATTCCTTTATAACAGCACCTGAAAAAGAACAAATCCTCATTCAATAGAGGAAGACAAAGATTGCAGATGATGGAATCCTGAGCAGACAATGAACAGCTGGAGGAACTCAACAGATTAGACAGGCCTGCATGTTAACTCTGCCTTTCCTCGAAGCAATAATCGCAGCAAGTGTAAAACTTTTCCCTACATTTCCCCGTTCATCTCCAATCAGTGCCACAAACATATTTTCCAGGTGAGACAAAGCTTATTCAACCTAGTGATAATAATTTTATTCTCATGCACATAAGCACAATGTACAAATGCATTGAGATTCTTTCTTGATGCAACCAATTACTACTTACAAAAGAAAACATTAAATTATGCCAGTGCAGAAAGAGTTCAAAAGGTTGTAATCTCCAGTGGACGAGCTCCCACTGATACACAAATGCTCTTCATGGTTTGTGTCTCAAACAGCCTCTGAAAACAAAGTCCAACTCCTGGCCTTCATACATGGCATAGTTCTTATGGCCAACAGAGCTGTTCTCCCTGACAAGACAAGGGGTAAAGGCTCCTTGAAACTAGTTGCTATGGGAAGATGGGGCTCATTAATCACAAAACTGGTTAAGAACCTGCCTCTAGTTCATATCCTGGCATGGAAAATACAGCCAATGTATTGGATAAAGTGCCTCTTGGCAACAACAGTGAACTGAACTTGTGCTGAAGGCTTCCATTTTTCATCTTTTATTCTTTGCTAAATTGGCCTTGGAGTTTATCATCCACTACCTTTATTATCTTTCCAAGGAGATTAGAATTACTGAAAAATTGGGAGCACTGGGATTGTGTGTATATATGTATATATATATATATATATATATATATGTATAGGCAGAAGTCATTTCATTGATAGACAGAATGACTAAGGGCCCCAGTACAGCCACAGCAATGTTTTATGAACAGGGTACCAATACATTTCTGTTGTGTGGCCACACTACAAATGTCACAAAGTCCATGGCAGCTAGCTTAGCCACATTCCTGGAATAGATACCTGTCAAAACTTTCAAAACATTACAATTGCTTTTGAATATTTCTGTCTTCTCAAAAGAAACTGAAAATACTCAAACATTATTAAAAATTAGAACATTTAAGTCAACAGAACAAGCACGTTCAAGTAAATTCAAGCAATTAACAAAAATCAAAATGATACAATACTTACCTTAATCTCTTGCAAAGAGGAGGTTGGTCATCTCATAAAGTGGTGCATGTACAACAACATGAGTTTCAAGGTGGACAAAACAAAGAAAACAATTGTGGACTCAGGAAGTCGAATGTCGACACTTTTCATTATACATTAATGGTTCCATCATGGAGAGAGTGGAGAACACAGAGTTCTTTGGTGTGCATATAAAGGACATCCTATCTTGGACCCACAACACTTCCCCATTAGTCAGACAGGCACACCAGCACCTACACTTCCTAAGGAAGTTGAAGAGGGCAAGGCAACTGGCCCCCATCTTGACAACATTTTTACAGGGGCACAATTGAGAATCCTCTATCTGGCTGCATCATTGTGTAGCATGGTAGCTGCAAAGCATCAGACCAGAAATCTAAATAGAGGAATATCAAAATGGCTCATAAGATCTCTGGGGTCTCCCTTTTTCTTTATTGATGAAATTTATTTGAAGCATTGCAAGAATAGGGCTCAGAGAATTAGAAGACCTTTTCCATCCAGCACACAGTATCTTTGACCCACTATGATCAAGGAGGTGGTACGGGAGCATCAAAATCAGGACTGCAGGCTAGGAAGTAGCTTCTTCTCACATGCTATGTGATTGATGAACTGTATCCTGAAATCAAGTAAATCATCCAAAAATATTTATATATATTTTAAATTATGTGTGTGTGTGTATTTATATATGATTATTATATACTGTTAATTGTGTATCATGGACTGGAGAAACGCTGTTATGTTTGGTATGTACAGTCAGATGATATGAACGAGCATTCTTTTCCATGGATTATTTGAGTAGATTCCTTACTTACGAGTGCAGGGAAATACTCGCAGTCTCTTGCTCAATGAAGAATCCAGTATTGAAACATTACTGGTTACATCCTAAATCTCTCACTTGTTGGCTCCTCATGCCACACCCTGGAAATCACTTCAGCTGGTGGGCCAAAACAAGTGAGGGGGTGGTATCATTACCACACCACCAGGTGATCATCCCAACGGCAGAGCAGGCAGAAGAGGAGACATCTCCCAACAGCTACAAAGGTGGATGAGGATGCCCAACAATGGGTAGGGAGGCTTGCGAGCACACCGCAAGAACTGCCGTGGACCCACAACACTCAGGGCTTGTCTACCTAGCATGTGAAGCCTGGATTCGGTGGACTATGCCAAAGAAACCATCACTGGTTCAACGGGCAGAAAGACGATTCTCAGCAATGCCTCGTGGAGCGCTAAGAGGGCACAGTGAGACACACACAGGACACCGCTGGGCATCCATTGCATCCTGACCTGTCTCCAGCCGTCTCGACTATGACTTGCCACTGGGTCCAGATAGGCCAGGTCGAGAGTGAGACTGACGACCTGCGCAACTCTCCCTCACTTTAATCCAAGTCAAAAGCAAGTCATGACTTCAAACCCATATTATCTTTACCTTTACAATCCAACGAATTGTCACAAGCAGGTTCTGATGTGAAGCTGTTGATGCTGCACAGTAACCTGGAGCTTGCTGGTGTTTATGCAGGGAAGTGCTGGCTATTGCATGTGTGACAGTCAGCACTTCCATGTAAAATTTGGCCCATTAATAATCATTTATGTGATTATTCACTTCTATCTGCACGTGACCAAATTATTCACCAAGATAGGCAGCCTCCAAGAAACAGAATGGTAATGGTCTGTACAAAAGGCAGATTTTGCACAGTAAGGCATAGAAATTAATATTCATCCAAGTATTACAATCTTTCATCAGCTTAGAGTGACTTAATATCTTCATGGTCAAATAAACAATCCAGATATTAAGTTTGCACTGCCGACAAATTTGCATAATTGCACTGAAATTCTACAAAATCTCATTACTTTGCAGCACATGGCACAGAGCAATACATTTAGTCCTGATTATTTTACATCAGGGATCAATAAAATGAAAAGTTAATAAAAGGTAGAATACATTTAATTAAATATTTTGCAAATGATGACAGTAAACTTTGCATTAAAATCAAGTTTTAGCTACAAAATGTTTAATATTGTTGCCCAAAAAAATGAAGTTTATTTGTAGTTATGCTCACAGTCAGCTCTAATTTAAAACAACATATGATTAAAAAACATTTAAAGTAATAATATTTAAACTAATGACATCAAGTAAAATTATTTCTTATTTTACCAAATATAAAGCATCAAGAAAACTATTTTAACATTTCTTTCTGTGTTCAAAAAAACCCAATATAATTGTTTACACGATTATAAATGTTTGAGGACCATAAGATGTCTTCAATGATTGAACTAAGTTAAATATTATAGTACAGGTCCTTCGACCCTCGATACTGTGGTGACGAAATTGCCAAATTCTATTTGTGTTCAGGAAACAGCACCATTCACATAATGGAGTTGGGGGACAGGGGTTGCAATGTGGCAGAGTATGCTTGGAACAAGGACTTTCCAATGTCCAACGCCCAGGGCTTCAGCTTTGATCTCAGAGAGTATGAGTTTGTGTGTGAGTGTGTGTGTGTGTGAAAGAGAGAGTGAGTGTGTGTATGGTCAGAAGAATCAAAAGAGGTTGTTGAAGGTAAGGACAAGTTCTGCCAAGTAGATGAGTATGTTAGCAGTTGGGCTTTGAGCAACATGAGGGTACAAAAAAATAACAGCTGGGACATGGAGGTGTGTTGAAACTGGACATCCATGGTAAAAGTGAACTGGTTAAGACCAGGGAATTGGAAATTATTAAAATGGTGGAGGGAATGAGAGGTATGCCAGATACAAGTAGATAAGGAGAGAAAATTTGGAACCCATGTGTGAAGAAACAAGTTCAAAGGAGCAGACAGGAACAAAGAACCTACCAGGGCAATCCTTTAATGGAGAGAGAAGCAGAAAGTACAAACTTGGGGCATTATCAGGTTGGAAGCAATGAAAATGAGTTCTCTGAATGCAATCATATCTGTAATAGTACAGGAGAAGGAAGAAATGGTCATTTGAGGGCATGAGTATTCTTTGCTGAAGAAGTAGGCACAGAGGCAGAAGTAGTGGAAACAGAGCTTGACATCATATTGAGCCTGGAACACATTGAGGTTCAGGTGTAGGGGGTGCAAAGGTGGATCCTCTCCTGATCATTTTTTTTCTTTTTTTTTAGCTTTATTTAATATTTTCAAAACAAAAACTTTTACAAAATCCATAATATAAAAATGAAAACTACAACTATCCCCCCTCCCCCCCACCTCAACAGACCCCACAAGAGAAGCATTAATAGAAAAAATACATACAGCAGTTTAATATATTACTAAATTCATACATTTCAAATAAGGCAACCACATCTTAACAAAAAAATCATAAATATCATGCAAATTATATGTTATTTTTTTCCATATAAATACAGGACCTCAACTCATTATGCCAACGATTTACATTTATCGCAACTTCGTCTTTCCAGGAAGTCTTGTCTGAATTTTGCAACATTTAATGTGCAGGGTTTAAATAACCCAATTAAGCGAAAACATGTTTTAGCCTATATAAAAAAGATGCTTTTATGCAGGAGACTCATTTAACTGAAAGAGAACATTTGAAATTGAAGAGGGTTTGGGTTGGTCATGTATTTTCTTCTCCTTTTAATTTGAAAGCGAGAGGAGTGGCTATCTTGATTCATAAGAAAATACCATTTGAACTTGAATCTTTGGTGGAATCAGCTGGTGGAATTTTAATGATTAATTGTAAATTGTTTGCTGAGTCATGGTCTTTGTTGAATGTGTATGCACCTAATGTTGATGATGAACAGTTTGTGTCTGAAGCTTTTTTAACTTTAAGTCAAGCTCAATAAAATATTTTGATTGGGGGAGATTTTAATGGTGTATTAGATCCATTATTGGATAAATCTCCAAAAATATTGAAAAAATCAAAAGCAGCGGTCCAAATGGTTTATTTGATGAAAGACTTAAATTTAATAGAGATTTGGAGAAGGTTAAGCCCTAATGAGAAAGAATTTTCATTTTATCCCTCGCGTCATGATTCATTCTCAAGGATTGATTTTTTTTGGCATCAGCACATTTGCAATCACATTTTATTCAAGTTGAATAAAATAGTAGAATAATTTCTGATCATTCATTGTTATTAATTTCTTGTGTTGGGCCAGAAGTTATTCAATCAACCTTTCGGTGGAGGTTTAATGCAATGTTATTGAAAAAAACGGAATTTGTAAAATTCATTAAGGATCAAATTGTTTCCTTTTTAGATTTGAATAGGAATACAGTTCAGAGTAATTTTACTGTATGGGATGTTTTGAAGGTGTTTTTACGTGGTCAAATTATTAGCTATGCATCAAAGGAAAAGAAGAAATTTTTGGCAGAGGCTCGGTCATTGGAAAAACATAGAGTTGATTTGGAAAAAGAATTTCAAAGGAATTGTACAGAGGATAATAAAGCAGTTTTGACTAAATTGAAGTTACAATATAATACATGACAAACATACCAATTTGAATGTTTGATTCAAAGATCTAAACAACGTTATTAAGAGTTAGGGGACAGAGCCCATAAAATTTTGGTGTGGCAACTGAAAACAGAACATGCATCAAGAACTATTAACGCTGTGAGGAAAGACAATTCAGTTACTTTTAAACCTCAAGAAATCAATGACCAATTTTTATCATTTTATCAGAAATTATATGCTTCTGAGGCACTTCGAGAAGATAGTTCCATTGAATCTTTTTTGTCAGAATTAAACTTGTCAATATTAGGGGAAGATGATATGAGGAAACTGGATTCTCCTTTTATGGATTTAGAAATAAAGGATGTTATTCAACAAATGCCTAATGGGAAGTCTCCAAGAGATGATGGGTTCACTGTTGAATTTTATAAAGCTTTTTATGATGATCTTTCCTCTTTATTTATGGACGTTCTTCATCAGGTAACCCAAGAACAAGCTTTATCAGATTTGTGTTTAAGTGCAATAATAATAGTTATACCAAAAAAAGACAGAGACCCTTTGAAAGTAGCTTATATCGGCCAATTTCTTTATTAAATGTGGATTATAAAATAATAGCAAAATTATTGGCGAATTGACTTGCTAAGTATTTACCAAAGTTGGTACATGCTGATCAGGCTGGTTTTATTAAAAATAGGTATGCTTCTGATAATATTCTTATAGTGATTTCATTGATCAACGCTCACGTCAGCAACCTAACCTACCAATGGCAGTTGTATTAGATGCTGAAAAAGCTTTCAATAGGGTTGAATGGAACATTTTTTTATTTAAAGTCTTGGATAAATATAAGTTTGGACCTTTTTTATTGGTTTGGTGAAGGCATTATATAATAATCCTGTAGCTAGGGTGGCAACAAATGGTCAAACCTCTTCTTTCTTTAAATTATCCCTCCCTGATAATTGACAATTCAGCATCAGAGAGGAGAATGTTATGATGGAGTAAGGAGGGAAATCATGACAGGCGTCAGAGTCGAGGTGAGATCAGAGAGCAAGGGAAGAGGAGTGGTGAGAGAAGAATGAAGAGGTAGAAGGGTCAGAGGATAACATTGGTGCTGGGGCTTGCATATGGGCCTAGGTGGGAGGGTGAGGTGAGGTTGGAAAGTTGGTCAGGAGAGTGAGGAGCTCTTATCAAGTGTTGAAGATTTAGGACCAGCCAAGAGAGAGGATCCATCTTTAGCTTCTAGTTGCATTCTATGTTAACTCTCTTTTGCACCCCTATGCTGTCCTCTGTCATTAATTTTCTCTATTTTAAGGAGAGGCCAAACATAAATTAGGAAGAACAACATCTCAGATTCTAATGGCATTAATATTGATTTTTCTAGTTTAATGTAACCACATCCCTGATGTTCTCCTGCCACATGCTCACTTGTCCTCTAAGTTTTCTTGTCTTTTGGTTTACCTCTCCTAGTCTCCTCCCCATCAGAATCCAGCAGCCCATCACCCTCCCCATCTGATTCCATCAATCACTTACCAGAGTATGTCCCACCAACCTTCCCTAACCTGGATTCAGCTGTCCATCATCCCCTCTCCACCTGGTTTTACTTATCACTTACAAGCTTCTATCCCCACTACCCACCCACCCCCCCCCCCCCCAACCTTCTCCTTCCATTAAATTTTTTGTAAAATTTCTCTTCATCCTCACTCCTGCTGCAGGGACACAACACAAAGTGTCAGTCAACTTTCATTTTTTTGTAGAAAAAAAACAGGTAGGCATATTAATTGTATTTATTTTTACACTGGAACCTCATCTTGGAATACTGTGTTCAGTTCTGGTCACCTCATTACAGGAAAGGCGTGTAAGCTATGGAGAGGGTGGACAAGATATTTATCAGGATGTTGCCTGGATTGGAAAATATGTCTTACAAGGCAAGGTTAGCAGAGCTAGGGCTTTTCTCTTTGGAGCAAACAAGAATGCGAGGTAACTTGATAGAGATCTACAAGATTAAGAGAGGCAAAGATAAACTAAACAGCCGCACCTTTTTCCCAGGTTGGGAGTAACAAACAAGGGAGGATATCTAAACAAGGTGAAGGGATGAAAGTTTAGGGAAATCTTCTCTATATCTTCTCCATAGCTTCCACATCCTTCTTGTTTGAAGTGACCAGAATTGAGCACAATACTATGTATGATGTAAACAGAATTTTACAGATCTGCAACATTACCTCACGTCTGGGTGAAAATTTCCCAACTAATGAAGGCCAGCATACCCTAAACCTTCTGGACTACCCTGTCAACATGCACAGCAACCTTTAGAGATTTGGACCCCAATGTTCCCCTATTCATCCACACTGTTAAGAATCCTGCTATTTACCATGTACTCTGCCTTCAAATTTGAGTACCTACCCTTCCATAGTTTATATGCACACCCTTTTAAAAAATTTTTCCATATGGTTATTGATTTTTTTTTGTGGAGTCCCTTATCTAGTTAAATATGAATGATGCATTGTGCATTATTACCCTTTACAATGGGTTGTTCAATTCACTCTAATTTCTATCAGCTGAGGAAACCCCTTTTAGAGTGTCAGAAAAATCACATTTTCACAAAAATAAATCAATGTGGAAAGAAAGAAAATGGATGAAAGAATTTACAACCTTATTTAGCTTAAAAAAATGAATCATCTATATCTTCATCACAAATGGGATAATATTTTGATGTTCTGCAAACTTTTCATAAATTCCCCTGGGGCAAAATAATGACAGTAGAAAAATCTTCAATGTGTGATTCAGCTGTGTGTAACATTGCTTCAAAAAGAAGTAGCTTTAAATTTGAGAGAAAACAGACCAATCTGTCTTAAGGCTATGTTACAGATTATAAGTTATGAAATCTTGTGAAATTCTCCAATTGCAGTTGCACAGAAACCCGATTATTTCAACTCAAATTATAATCAGGGTTAGGGAGTTGGACAGAAAAGAAAGGTTTCAAAATGGCTCTCCGACAATTTGATTAAGGAGCAGAACCTACTAGTGTCCTTCCTGTGAACAGAGTTGCTGGCAGGAACTCCCCACTGGAGATGGACGAACCAGAAAGAAAAAGGATGCAAAGGTCCCATATATTGTGCAGGCATTATATTTATTGAAACCAAACCACCTACCTGAGCATGACAGAGGAATGATGCCTGAGAAGGTTCCAGCTCACTAAAGGAAGCTGTGTTTAAGATGGCTCTGTAGCACAATGATTCACACCCTGTCAAAAGACTGAAAAGGTTTGGCAGAAATTCCCATGAAACAAGAAGATCGCTAATGAAAAAGGAAGCAATTCAGCATCCAGTGCTCAAGCTGCGGTCTCCTCTACATTAGAGACTGGACAATCGCTTCGTTGAGCACCTCGGCCCTGTCCGCCACAATAGTATGGATCTCCTTTAGCATAGCCCTTTACTATGCTCCCTATACACTCATGGCTATATGAACAAATACTGCTTTAATTCCATCTATAAATTTTCAAGTGACACCACTATTCTAGGCCTGACCTCAAATAATGATGGGAAGAAGAAAGGGAATTTGGTGACAATAACAATTCAATTCATTAGCAATTAAACTCTGTTGCAGGCAGCTGTCATTTGTCCATCACTGTTTATCCCATCAGGTAACATCATAATTTTAATTCTCTTGAATAAGGAGAAACATCATGTGGAAGGAAGTGATTTATAGATATCTGCAAGTGGATGAAAATATTCTGCAAGCACAGAAAAATAGATCTGGGACCATCAACAAACCAGAAAACTCACCAAGGTCTTGTCACTTCTTCTTGTGCTCCAACACGAATATAGATCTTTAATTAATCTTGCCAGGATTCTGAATCCATTTCATCAGCTATTAAAAATAACAGTGAGCAAAAGGTTCAGACAGACAGCAACTCATTTTTTTCTACATTGCAACAGCAACTTGTGCACAAAAACTTGCTTGTGATGTTTCTGAGAGTGGAGCTGAGGCATTGAGTAGGATACTGTCAGGAAAAACATTATTTACATTCAAAGACTCCTAAAAAAAATTATGCTCGGATAGAGAAGGCATTGTGGATTAGTTCTGGAGTTATAAGATTTCACAGATTCTTCCCTGGAATTCAATTCACACTCAACAATGAAGAGAAGGTTTTGCTGGTTAGTTTGGAAGTTGAATGCTCTTCTCAAGATGGCAACTTAAAAATTTAAGAGATGGGCTTTTCAGCTGTCTCATCAAACCACCACAATAAGCATCCAAGCAAAGCACCAGAGATTACCTTCTGAAGTAGCCACAACAAATATAGAAAGTGAATTTTATATCCCACAAATAATGGTGGAGAGGTTCCTTGTTACAGCAGAAGTATTGCAACTTATGCAAAAAGATCTATGTTTGAGACAGTTGCATGAGCACACATCTAAGAGTGAGTTGATTCAGATACTGAATAAAGATGTGATTTGCTTAATCTTTCAACTGAACTGCATATGTTAGGGTTAGAAGAGTGAAACTGAAGAAGCTGCAAAAGAAAATAAATGTCAGAACATCATGAAAAGCACTTTTGAACTCTAGCAATTATGAAGCTAGTGCCAGGTGAAATTCTGGTATCAGTCCTGATATCAACAAAGGTAAAGGTGACACAGAAAGTACACTAGAACTGTAGTCTACATCTTCCCAGGATACCTCTTCTTGTGTAGAAGCAATATGGAAGAACTCAGAGTCACTGAGTTACCAAGAACAGCAAAAGGCCCTTCAACCTAACTTGCCCGTGATAATCAACTTTTCATCAGAACATGAAAATTAGCAGCAGAATTAGGCCAACTGACCAATTGAGTTTGCTCTGCCATTCAAAAGATCGAGCCTGATCTGGCCAAATACTCAGCTTGTCAACTTCCTGATACCTATAACATTTAACAACTATAATACTTATAACAGGGGTAGCACAGCTGGTGTAGGACAGTAATTCTCAACCCTTTTCTTTCCACTCACATACCACTTTAAGTAATCCCTATGCCAAAGATGCTCTGTGATTTGTAAGGGATTGCTTAAGGTGGTATGTGGGTGGAAAGAAAAAGTTTGAAAACCACTGTTTTAATTGTACCGAGCTGACTATGTGCACAGTTTCATAACTCCAAAGGAAAGGGGCCAATGACAATTTTTCTCAAGCAAAATATTTCAGTAACAATTGGGTCTAGAGCAGTGATTCTCAACCTTCCTTTCCCACGCACATATCACCTTAAACCCTTACTAATCACAGAGCACTATGGCATAAAGTGGGATGTGAGTGGAAAGAAAAAGGTTGAGAACCAGTGGCACAGCAGTTAATGCAAGGCCTCTATAGCACTAGCGATCAGGATTTGGGTTCAAATCCCATGGTGACTATAAGGAGTTTGTATGTTATCCCCGTAACTGCACAGGTTTACCTCGGGAGTTCCGGTTTCCTCCCACCATTCGAAACATCGAGGTTGTCGGTTAATTGAGTGTAAATTGGGCAGCATGGACTCATGGGCTACTCTGCTGCATGTCTAAATTTAAAATTTAACTTTAAATCTCCTAATATCCAAAAATATACCCATCTGTGTCTTAAATACATTCAATGAGGCAGCTTCTGCTGCCTTTTTGGGGAGAGAATTGTATATATTCACTCTACTCTAGGAAGAGTAGTTCCTCCTCACCTCGGATTTAAATCTAATTCCCGCAGATCTTGAGTCTTTGCTCCGTGCTTCTAGTTTTACTTGCCAGTGAAAGCAGCCTCTCCTCCTGCCTTATCTGTTCCTTTCATAATTTTATTGCATTTCTACAAGATCCCCTTTCATCATTCTAAACTCCAATGTATAATCCCAAGATACTCAATCTCTCCTCATAAACTAACTCCCTCATTTCTCAAATCAACCTGATGAACCCATCCCCTTCTCTACCCTGCTTGAACAAGAAAGCCAGAATTGCACACGATACTTCAGGTACAGCCTCATTAGCATTCATATGCAGTTGCTGCAGAAGTTTCTTGCTCTTAAATTCAATCCCTTGAGCAGTGAAGGACAACATCCCATTTGGTTTCTTAAATATTGCACCCAAGAACGATATATTTCTAATTCATTAAAAAGGACTCACGCTCTCTGCACAACAGCATGCTTCATTTTTTTAAAAATATTTAAATAATTGTTCATGCATTTAGCCTGTATCCCCTTAAGCCTTTGCCATCCATATCCTGGTCTTATGTCTTTTGAACATTGTACTTGTATCCACCTCTATCCCTTCATATGGCAGTTTGATCTATATGCAGTAAAAGTCCAAAAATCCAGATGCCAGAAGTCCAGACTTTTTGAAAAGTCTCACACTTCTAAAATTTAGCAGGCTTTTGCGAGCATGCTTAAGCGCAACAGATGCACAGCAGCAACAAGCGACCACAGGCAGTGTGGCAGAAGTCGCGGAAATGAATTAATAAATATTTGGTTTTTGTACTTTGTATTTTATATAAAAAATTTTCATTAATAAACTAAAAACTAAATAATTAACTTGTACAAAATTACTTCGGCTTTCATTTGTATACTGTGTTTTTCTTTTACAATGTTCATTTTTAAACAATTTCAAGTGTTGCACACTTTTTTTGCAGTGATAAAAATTGTTTACATTTTTGTCAAGTGTTAACTGTATTTTTCTTTGAAACAGCTTGTTTTGCTAAATGAAGCATGCTGTATTTGCCAACTATCAAAATATATCTCTTCGTTATCTGTTCACTGCTTTTTTATTCATGCTTAAATTTGAATTTTAAAAGTACTGCCCAAGAATCCGGAAAATTTTAAAATCTGAGCAGTCCAGATTTTCAGACTTCTACTATTCCCATCACCCTCTCTGTGACAATGATGCCCCCTTCTACAGTATCCTTTTCTCCCCCTCTCACCATAAACATGTCTAGTTTTACCCTTACCCTGAGAAAAAGACAGTGGCCATTCACCTCCTCTTAGACCCTCGTGATTTTTATAAATCTCCATAAGGTCATTGCCATTTGAATAACTCATGAACCACGATGGAATAAAGTACCATTTCACTTCTTGGCATCATCCATCCAGCCTTAAATGGATTGTTTGTACAGTTAAGTAGGCATTCTAGAAACAGGACTTGGAAGGGCAATCAACAACATCACAAAATCTTGCAGCACATCTTTTCAGCTATATAAAAACAACTGTCCTCCACTTCAGGCTTTGAAATGCCTTACTGAAACCAAGGAACATTCCAGAAATGTAAACTGTTGATTTCAGCATTCTTTTAGGATCTTACTGTTACATCCAGTGATTACATTACATGTAAATAAATGTGAAGAAGCAATATTTCTACTGGCATTTTGTTCATACTAAAACTGCACAGTGGTAAAACTATTGGATTAGCAGTTCACCCACCTGGTCATCCAGAGACACAAGTTTGAACCCTACCAAAGCAGCAGGGAAATTTAAATTAGGTTAATTATGTAAATCAGGAATTAAAAAGTGCAATTAAAACAGTGACTATAAAATTATTAGATTAACGTTCAAACCAACCTGTTTCATTAATCCCCTTTAGAAAGGTAATCTGTCCTTACCCAATGTGTCGTTTGAGATCACCAGCAAAATGGTTGTCTCTTGACTGCCCTCTGAAATAGCTGAGCAGGCTACTCATTTCAAGGAGTCTTAACGATTGGCAATAAATAATAGACCTTACCAGTCATGTTCACTTCCCATAAAAGAATGGTGCTGTGTATTAGAGCTCTGTCCTTTCACATCTGTGACCTGAATCTGATCCAATCCCAAACTAATGCGACTGAAGTCCTTTTCCTTTTGAACCATTTCACAGAGCCTGCATTAAATAATCCTGGATGGTATTAAATTCAGTTTCTTGTTGGCAAGAGTCCGAGCAAAAGGAAAATTATAAAACTACAATGTGCAGGACCCCAAGGAATTACTTGGCTCTGTGTAAAAGGAGACCTTTCAAATTTAGTTCCAAGTAAATAATGCCAATATGTTCGGGCTTGCAATTCTAATGAGTTTCAGAGTCCAGTAAGGTTGCCGGGTTGCCAGGGCAGAGCAACAGCCTGTGAGTTGCACACTAATTGCACGTTTTGAGTTTCTTCTGTCAATGAATGAAATGTTAGTCAACTACTTCCAGTGGGTGTAACGAAAAGAGGGATTTAAATGAAGTAGCATTTATATGTGCTAGAAGTCAACTTTAAGCTGCAGCCAAGTGAAGTAAAGACATTTGACTGCTGCCCAGAGCCAGATGAAGGAGTAGCCTGGAAAAGAAGTGTGCTTTGAGTGATCATGTTGCCCAAGAGACTGTTATGTCAGATCAATTGGTGCTTTCATAAGTAGGATATTAATGCTTCTTAATAACCTATATCCTTTCATCAACAGGATGGATTTCCCCTCTCTTGGTCATAGATCATCAGACGATTCTCCTCATGATGTTCCCAGGAACTGTCACAGTGCCTTCGGCCTGATGGAGGCAGCTCTACCAGATATTTTCAATTCCCAGGACTGTACAGAAGTATTTATCATTGGAAACAAAGACTACCCTCTGCCCTAGTACCCTTTCCCAACACATGTGCAGATTACCATTACAATAGGAGCCACACAAGCACCCACACTACTGTGGAAAGTGCCTTGGTCTTCCAAAAAAAAGCATTCTAGTGTGGCTGCATCACATCAGGAGTTGGCCTACAGCAGGCATGGAGGTTGCATTATTGTGTGCTATATGAAACATAATCCCTCACATCGAGACAGCAGTCAGTGCTGAGGTAAGAAGAGCAAGGAGCTTTGGAGCCTGAGGCACCCAAGGTGCAGTCTAAAGATTTGCAGGAGGATGGCACAAAGAAGACTTCCTGGGTAAGTCACAGCTCAACATTTACAGCCACAACCCCCAGTAGAGCAGAGGTGAGCAGGGGTCAAACTGTCAAACAATGTTTTTGGCAATGATCCTGGAAAATTATGATCATCTATCCAGAAAGGGGCATTCTCCATCAATTAATAAATTCCTGATCTAAATATTGAAAGTTTTCTAATAAACGTGTTTCCTGATAACAACAAAAATTGGGTGCAGAGGAAGTCTATCTTTGAGACTAGCATTGAAGTTCATCTGAAGCTATTGCCCAGTGATGATTTCAAGGGGCAAAATAGGCATCAGTATTAATTTACTTTACCGGTCAGAGCATGGAATAACCAAGTTTTCAATTTAATCAGAGGTGTGATATTTTTCTGCCCAAGAGATCTCAGCTCACCACATCTCTCTCACCTATTCCTAAACATCTCAATCTACTGCATGACAGGGTACCTAGAGAAAGGGAACGGACCAAATTTTTCATTTCAGTATGAAATAATCTTCAAATTTCTGTGCCTCCTTGAGGAATCCTCAGAAGAGGAAATTATAACTATTGAAAGACAAGTACAGGTAAGAAGAATCCCTTTAGAAAAATTAATTCTCTTTAAGGGCCATGAGCAATTGCTGCAAGGGTTATGGCAACAAAGTTCAGATTTACATATTTTACAGTCTTGCAGTTACAATATCTAAGGAAAACCATCAATTCAATCATGATAGAACTTGAGAGGGTCTCTTAAGATGCATGACAATGCCACCCTTAATGGGTAAGGCAGGGCAGGTTTGCAAGCAGCCAGTCCCACCCCGACCCTCCAATTGCCCAAGAAAGCTGAGGCAGAAAGAAATTTATGGGGATGCAGGCAGTGATAATGTTGTTGAGAGTTGATCACATCAAAGAGGATGCTATAATGAAACATTGTTAGCCAGCAGGTCTGGCACTCTAATTAATCTCTTTCCTTGTGCTCATGCACTGAACTCAAGCCAAATCCTTCCCATGGAGGGAGTATCTATCCAATTCTTATAGTGAAGTGGAAAAGATGAAAGACATTGAGAATCTCCCACCCTCCACAGCAGCTTGTGCAATGTTTCTGACTGAATTTCTCGCCATCTAATGGCCTTTTAAACCTGTATTTTAACAGCTTTGCTTCTTTTCTTCCCCCACAGGTGAATCATTTGGGTGCTAGCACTCAATAATTCTTAGCTTATTTTTTCAGTTTCATGGCCAATGTCTAGTTTAAGAAAATGAGTAGGCTGTACTAACACTGCTGCACATTCTGCCATTCAATTTGATCGACGTCAATGTACATCTTAACTCTATTTATCCAACTTGCTTCCATTTTCCAAAGTAATTGTGTCAAACAAAGATCAGAAGAATTTCAATATATGGGAATTTTTTTAAATGTATCCAAATATTAAAATACTATTTATACAGAATGATATTGGGATATGAATAGCAGTGTCATTGAAGCTTTAAAATCATCTCTTATTGTCACCCAGATCTTGAAATCTATTCTGGCAAGAAATTGAAGGTTCCATGCTGGAAAGGGGATAAAGAAATAATCCAAGCAGCAGGCACTAGATAAGCGATTTAATCCATCTAAGCATTTACATTCCAGTGAAGTACACTGAGCTATTAGTTGATAGCACTTTGAGAATGATCAATTTGGATTTGTGGTTAGGATTAACCAGATAATCAAGCTGTGTTGCGCCGATGTAAAACAATCCAAATAAAAATAATGCTGATGGTTACTAACTACTGTGATAGTATTGTTAGATGTTGTCAGTTATTCCTCAATGCATTTTTGATCAGAATCAATATTTCTTGTTATGTACAAGTTGTGGCAGCATCATAGAGCAAATATTCTTATTATATCCATCTTACAACATTACTACAAATAAAAATAGTACTGCACATAAACTAAGGCAGTATCTTTGGTTCATTGATTATTCAGGAATCCTGGCACAAGTTGTCAGGAACAACTCAGAAGTTGTTCAGGAACCTCAATGGCACAAGTTGTCCTTGTGCCATTGAGTGCTCATCTTTAGGCTCCTGAAACTTTTTCCCTGACGGCAGCAGAGTGAAGAGGGCATAGCTGGGTGGTGGGGATCTTTGAGATTAGAGACTGGTTTTTGCTCAATGGAGTGAAGTCTGGGGCCTGTGATGTTGCAGGCTGAGTTGGCACCACCATACCAGGCAGTGATGCAACCAGCCAGAATGTTCTCCATGGTACACCAATAGAAATTTGAGTGTTTTCAGTGATATACCGAATCTCTCAGACACGTCACAAAGTATAGCCGCTGGCAAGCCTTCTTTGTGATTGCATCAGCATGGAGGTTCCAGAACAGATCCTCAAAGAACCCAGGAATTTGAAGTTCTTGACCGTCTGTAGTACTGAGCCTTTGATGATGACTTGGTCATGTTCCCCTGACTTTCATCACCACCTCCTTGGTTTTGATGATGTTGAGCGCAAGGTTATTGCTGTTACACCATTCAACAAGCTGATCTATCTCTCTCCTCTACGCTTCCTCATTGCCATTTTTGATTTTGCTGACAACTGTGGTGTCATCAGCAAACATAGGTAGCATTAGAATTGTGCCCGGCCACAATTCCAATGGCCACATGAGGGTATAATGATTAGAACAATGGGCTAAGCATTCATCCTTGGGATGCACCTGTGTTGATAATCAGTGAGGAAGAGATGTTGTTTCCAATTCATACTGACTGTGGTCTTCCAATGAGAAAGTCAAGGATCCAGTTGCAGAGGCGGGTACAAAGGCCTAAAGTTTGTAGCTTCTTGACCAGCACTGAGGGAATAATGGTATTAAAGGCCAAGCTGTAGTCAATGAAGAGCAGCCATATGTATGAATTGTTGTTTTCAAGGAAATCCAGAGCTGAGTGGAGAGTTAGTGATATTGCATTTGCTCTGGAGCGATTGTAACAATAGGCTAATTGCAGTGGGTCCAGATTTTCTTAGGTACATGTTAATTCTGGCCATGACCATCCCCTCAAAGCATTTCATCACAATAGAAGTTAGTGCTACTGGACAGTAGTCGTTGAGGCAGCTCGCGCTACTCTTCTTGGGCACCGGGATGAAGCCATGGGGAAATGCTGACTGCAGCATTGAGAGGTTGAAAATGTCCGTGAACACTCGAGCAATTTTAAAATTGTCTTAAACTTTTATTTACTTTATATTTACTATATACTATACTATATATTTTTCAGCCTCATTTTAAGGGTTTTATGGTATATTCAGTGTACAAGTCAACCCCAATGTTCTGGATGCCTGAGTTGGCCCATTGACCAGCATTACAAGTTGACTCCCAAAGATCGTGCAGATTGACCTGATGGGCGTTGGCCGGAGGTGATGGCTATCATGGAGGCTCCATCAAAACAATGCAACTCGTAACGAAAGTATGAAGCGAGCTTTAAGTTGGAGGTGATAGAAATGGCCAAGAAAACCAACCACTAAGCTGCTGTAAGGAAATTTGATGTAGATGAGAAATTGGTAAGAGACTGGGGGAAGAAAGAAGAGACTTTAAGAAAAATACCAAAAAGGCAATGTTTTTTGAGAAAAGGAATCTCTTGTTGGCCAGAGTTGGAAAATCACATTGCAGAATGGATACACGAACAGAGGCGTAGTCACCCAAAATAAAATAAGAACATTTGCACTGCAGTAGGCCAAGTCACACCCAGACCTCAGTAAAGATTTTAAAGATACAGTAGGCTAATGTAACCATTTTGTGAACAGGAAAAATCTGATATTACACCAAAAAAACAAAAATTGTACAGAAACTACCAAAAGATCTTGATCATAAAGTTGTAAGATATTACCAGTTTATTATATGTAACTGATAGAAACACCAGTTCACATTGCATTGGCAAATATTGGAAACATGGGCAAAACCCCCATGAATTTTGGCATGATAGAATAGAACAGTGGAATGGAAAGATGTTAAAACTGAGCAAACCAGAAGTACAGGCCATGAAAGGACTTGGTTTTTCCATGGTATTATCGTAGATGATCAACAGGATGAAGTGAAAACCCATGGAAATCTTCAAACACAAAATTAAACCTAAAATAAAATTCCCTTCAGGTATTTTTGTGCATTTTCATGAAAATGTATGGATGGATGAAAATGGTGGAAAATTATGGATAGACAACGTGTGGAACAGGTGGCCAGATGGTTTATGCAAAGAATGGAGTTTGCTGGTCTGGGATATGTTTCATAGCCACTTAACGGAGAAGACTAAAATTAGATTAGCACTGCATAATACTTAGATGGCAGTTATCCTGGGTGGTTTGATGTCTATATTGCAACTTCTCGATGTCTGCTTAAACAAGCCATTCAAAGACCATGTGCACGAGGAATGGAATACATGGATGTCAAGTGCAGAAAAGTCATTTACAAAAGGCGGGGCAATGTATAATGCATCACTTGATATGCTGTGTAACTTCATGCTCAAGGCATGGGACAACATTAAAGTAGGGACTGTGATAAAGTTGTTCAAAAAGCACGATATCTTTTGCGCATTTGATGGCATGGAAGATGATTTGTTATGGGGCACTGACGACAAACCTGAAACCACCTCATCAAATACAGACTAGGACCCATATGATGATTGTTTAAATAGTGAGAGTATGGGTGTGCTTGCCGCCATCTTTGCTTCAGATGATGATAACGCGAGTGATTTTGAAGGGTTCTAAATGTTTTTTTTAATAAAAATCTCAATGAAAATTTGACGCAGTTAGGTTTTTTTTTGGTTTTTCAAGGGTCAACATACGCTGAATTGTTTTTTTCATGGGTCGACTTGTACGCCAGATCGGCACGGACTAGATTTTAAGCTGAATTTAAGGTTTCAAAGTATATCCTGTGTAGAAGTTGACCCCTATTTCTTGAGATTTTTTTTTTTAATTTCGCAATTGGACTCGTTTGACAAGCACCAAATACTGTATATTTCAGCATATGGCACTTGTCAAACAGAAAAAATTATTTAAGTACATTTCACGTGTAAAAAAGACAACTATGAAATGTAAAATCATGGAACGTTCCTGGGATTGCATCTTCTCTACTGTTGGATATTGGATTTAGTGGTTGCTTAAAATAATCTAATCCATATCGATTGCAAAAGAGAAGACAGACCTTCGAATTGCTGACACGACAATTAGAAACAACTCGTGCTTTATTCCAATTTCTTAGCCAATACAGTAACAGATTCCTATATTTGAATATAGGTTATGATTCCAGAAGAGACATTATAGTTGTTTCATTTTTTTCCCGAAATAAAAGCACATCAAATAGGGTGAATCTGGGAAAGAAAGCATGGTGGGAGAAATGTTAGCTTTGAATTGCTCACTACAAGAGAGAAGGTGCACTTACTTCAAGCTCCTCACTCTTGAGACAAATTCCTGGTTGTTCAATTTTTTTTTAAATTCTACTGTTTGCCTTGACTTTGATAATGATGCAGAAAGATTTTTCCTTCAAAATAAATCATCTTTCCCTTTGTTTTCAGTAGGCATTCCCCTCCCACTGCCACTCCCCAAACCTTGCTTAAATTGTCTGCAATAATCCTTATACGTGCTCTTTTTTTCAATGCCCATCCCAGCTTTTACCACAGAGCTATAATCAATCACCATTACCTCCTATCCCTTCCTTCACTCCACTGTTAGAGTCTAGAGGACCCCAAAAACCAGCACCAATAGATATGCACCGTAACACAGGGTTATTTAAACAAGAGTAGTTTTTAATTATAATTGAACAAGAAAACAGAATTAAACTTTAACTTAATACTTAATCCCCCCTCTAATACTAAGCGCAGGTGTGTGTAATGTATATTTAAGATTAGAAAAGTTCTTAGGATCACAGTCCAATCTCACTGGTTGCAGGCAATTCTTGTACTGTGCACAGAAGTTCTAAGTTCATCAGGCTTTGGTGTTTAACAGGCAAATGGTTACTACTCAGAAAGGTTCTTGCTGGTTTTCAGAGAGCGATTCCTTTTGTTCCAGGACATCCGCACCTGATTCCTTTCCAATCAGTCTTGCTGACAAAACTTGCCCCCTTCAGGGTTTTCCAGGTGATCCTCTTTCTTTCAGGTCACCTCTCTGACTGCCAGTCTTCTCCTTTGACCAGACAATCTTCCAAAAATTGGCCAGCTTTGTCCTTCTGGAACTGATTTCTGTGTCTCTCCTCCATGTTTCACACCCTCCCTCTCTGAGAGCAAAACTATTCTGGCCTGCCTGCAAAGATCACATGCTCTCCCAGGCACGCTGCTGAATGATGCTACCTCTTCAAAAAGCATTCTGCAAAAACTGTGTTTTAAAATGTGTGTGTGCAAGCTGCTCTAGCAATTCCTCCCAAACCACCTCTAGATACTCTGTCACACCACTCAATCACTATTTGCTCTAATATTTTTAAAAGAAGAAGGACACAGTCAGAACATTCATAAATCAGTTGGATACTCTCTCTTTTGAAGTTTGATGGTATTTCTTTATTTGTTTACATGTACATCAAATAGAGTTTTTTTCCCCACTACCAATAAGAGGTGATTCTGGTTCACCCGCAGGAAAAATAATTTCAGGGTTGTATGTGATGTCATGTATGTACTCTAATAATAAATCTTAAATCTGAAATACAGACCATAGAAACATTAAAAATAATCATAGTAATGGGGATTTTAAAAATCTAGATGCTATGATCAAGAAATGCATCTGCCTAACTTCAAAAAGCTAACATTGCAAATTGAAAATGATGTTGAAGTCCTGTTTGCACACTCTGTGAACATTTTTGAATGAGCCAACACCAATTATTAATAAGGAGTGGACTTCTTTAGGCAAGAATATTGTGCACCCAAATGCTACTTTACTGGTGAGCATCTCACTCAAATGAACACTGCTCAAAAGTTGTTCTCAATGAGGTTTTCAACCACCTTGATCTGAATCGCCACTGCTACTGTTCATTCAAGGAAGAATAAGTTTTCAATAATGGTGAAAGCTCAACGTGAAGTCCTGATGCATCTCTGCTGCTCTGAATAGCTGATGAGCAGATAAATTTCAAGTAGACAGATTCAAACTTCGAGGTGGATTCAAAATGTTACGGTCAGAAATGCTGGAAGGAATCCGGATAGGCCTGAAGGAAGCCTGAAAGCTCCACGATCTAATTTTCATCAAATCAGAAATGAGGGGGGGGGGAAAAGGGAAAAAAAAAAACAATCAAAGAAGATGGCACTCATGACAGCAGATTGATGTGTAGGGTTTTATTAAACTGAATGTTCCATACGTATAACAACATCATCACAGCTCCAGCAATCAAATTCAAATCTGGTGCTGTCTGTAAGGAATTTGCATGTTCTCCCCATGTCTGGATAGATTTCCTCTTGGTGCCCCCTCCTAAAACATTCAGGATGTTTAGGTGAATTGGTATTTTTGAGTGGCCTGAGCTCATGGCTAGAAGGTCCTGTTACCATGCTGTATTTAAATTTAAACATAGAGCATGGTAACAGGCCATTTCAGCCCACGAGTCCATGCCACCCAATTTACACCCAATTAACCTACACCCCTGGTTAAGTTTCAAATGGTTTGAGGAAACCAGAGCCCCTGGGGAAAACCCGTGCAGACACAGGGAGAACGTCCCAACTCCTTTCAGATAGTGCATGATTTGATCCCCTTGTCCTGATCGCTGGCGCTGTAAAGGCGTTGTGCACCAACATTTTTTTAAAATTAAATGCGAGTTCTTTTGTGAACCCTGCACTGAACTCAAATGCCCCTTCCAGCCACGAATGGAATAAAAGCATTTATCTCAAATATATCAGTTCCAGCTTGGCCAAGAGAGTTTAATTCTGCAATGCAGCGGTAAGCAGCAAGGTGGCAGCAGAGATAGGCTGCAAGGATCCTCAAGCAACCTTTCCGACAGTCATTTTAACTTTGAAGTAGTGCAGGCAGTTGCATTTACTGTTTCTTGTATAGAATATAGACATAAATATCCCTAAAGATTTTTTTAAATTTCTTCCTAATATGCAGGAATAAACCGCAGGAATAATCTGCACCAGTAAAGTTTCCCAAGGAATTGTCAGCTCGAATAAAAAACTAAATTTTCAAAGAACCATCTTGTGGTTAGTGATGTAATGTGTACACAACAGATGTATATTGGACTTCTCTGGACTGAGCTTTAATGTTTACAAAAGACTAACATTGTTTTGTTGTTAAAGGATTAAAATATTTCATCAGCAATAAAAACCAAATTAAAAGAGCAGTGTCATGATTCAGTATATTTACATTTTGTGAGAGACATGTCCTTGATCTAAAGCCCACAGATATTCAAGAGCATTTAAAAAAATGTACAGATGGTCAGCATGTATATTTTGAAATAAAAATAACCTCACACAATCTGATTACAACAAATACATTTTTGAACCCTGGATTTCTTATCTAATCAAACTAAATCATTTTACAATATCTCATAAATTATAGTCAAATATTCTGAAAATATGTTTATAAAATAAGCCCTCCTCAAATCTCAATTTCAATTGAATTTCTGAGGAAAATATTTTCCAAAACATATCGACTACAGATTTATCATCAGTCTTTGTGATAAATGTTTGGTGTCAGAGCATATGCTTCTCATATTAAATTTCCAAAATTCAACATGACTGAAGTCCACAGAACTGATTTTCAGAAGCGAAGGACTAGGTGTTAACATTGTGTGTTTAGTATCTGCACGTGAATTAATTTTCTTGTTCTGTACCTTTTAGGTGAAATTCAGTAGCCACATCAAGTTCTGTAGTTTGAACTTATCACTCTACAAACTGATGTTACATGTGGTTGTTATTAGAATGTACAAAATGGAACAGGACGAGTTCATCTGCCTCATTGAGCCATTCAACAGTATCATGACTGATTCAGTTTCACTGTCCTGACTTTTCCCATAACCAATCCCCCTACCATGCCAAAATTTGTCTACGTCTTAAATATATTTAATGAAGCAGTGCCTATCTGTTCCTTTATTTTTTATTCTCTGGGAGAACCAATTCCTTCTGATCTTTTCCTTAAATCTATTACCCTGAACCCTGAAGCTATGTCCCCTCAATCTGGTCTCATCTCCCAAAGGAAACCACTCTAGTGAGTATAGACCCAGGCAGCTTATTTTCTCATCACAGACTTGCTCCCTCCTTTCTGGCAATCAACATAGTGAACCTCCTCTGTGTAATGCTTCCAAGACCCGTATATCCTTGGGCATGGCCAATAAGGAGCCCAGATCTGCACATGGCCTCACCAGCAGCCTGTACAATTGCAGCAAAACATCCCTACTTTTAAATTTAACCCATCTATCAGTAAAGGCAGCCACCTTAGAACATCCCTACTTTTAAATTTAACCCATCTTGCAGTAAAGGCAGCCATCTTAGAACATCCTTACTTTTAAATTTAACCCATCTAAGCAGTAAAGGCCGCTATCTTATTTACTTTCTTGATGCCCAGTTGCACCAACAAACCAAGCTTTTGCAATTCATGCTCAAATATTCCCAAATCCAATACCAAATCCATATCCAACTTCCATGAAACAGCAACACATTTCCTGGTAACTGTCACCACAATCTTTAAAAATTCTTTTTGAAACCAATCAAATTTTTAAATATGGACTAATCCTTAGTATATCCCCCAAAAGAAACAACATAGGGTTTCTCAGGAGTTTAACACCTGTTACCTGCTGAAGAAAATCTTTTAAATTAGTCCAAAAAGAATTCAATTTGGAGCATGAACATGCAAAATGTATAAAGGTGCCTGTGTCCTGTTTACATCGAAAACATTTATCTGAGAAATCTGACTTCAATCTACAATATTAAGCTTTTGTGGCGTGATATATACCTGATATATGAAATTGTATTGCACCATTCTATATCTAATATTTATTGTATTTTTCATACTAGTATAACATATTTGTGTCCAATTTTTATCATTTATATCTATATCCAAGTCCCTTTCTCACCTTTGTTTAGGTGAAAATCTTTCTCTCCTCAAAAGGAATAAATACATATCTGACATGAACTATTTTTGTTTTTGGATTTGATGTTATTGCTTCTATTTCATCATCTTCTAACATTAAATAAGATGTAGTTAATCTTTCTTGTAGATAAGCCTTTAATTGATAATATCCCCAAATCCCTCTGCATGACAGCACCACAATTTCTCACTATTTAAATAATAATCTGAACTACTATTTTTCTTCCAAAGTATGTACCCACAATTTTTTTTTAAATTACACTCACCTGCATATGCTAACATGTTCATTTTTGATACAAATTTGCATCAGGCACTGTCAAAAGTAGGGTGGTTTAAAAATTAATAAAAGTTGTTTGACATGAAGTTCTATCCTGTTCAATTACCTTACTAATCACCAAATTGAGATGAATCTTTGGATGAGACAAATCTGTTCCAAGAATGGTTGCAATATACTACTGAAGACCTTACCAAGTATCAGAGATAATCTGGTAACTCCTTTGCTCATACAACTGATTCCAACAATGCACACAAATATTATAGATGGCACAGTTAGTGCAATGTTATTAGACCACCAGCAACCCAGGAATGAATTCACTGCTATCTGTATGTTTGTACATTCTCCATGTGGCTGTAGTGATTCCGTCTTGGTGCTCTGGTTTCAAATTCAATGTTCCTTTCATTGTCATATAACAATGCATAAAAATGTAATATACATGATGTACATCAAAAATACACAAAGCTGGAGAAAGCAGGTCAAACAGTGTCTTTTATATAGCAAAGGTAAAAATACATATCCAATGTTTCAGGCTTGAACCCTTCATTAATGTATAGAAAAATGTCTGCAGACATCCAAGCAAAAGAGTAAAAGGGGTGGGGGGGGGGGGGGTAGGTATGGTCACAAAGGCAGGAGGTGATAAGTGGTGAAGGGAGGGAGGGGACAGCAGCGATCAAGGGGAAGAGTGATGGCTAGTTGAAGAGAAGGGAGGAGAACTGGAAAGGGGGAGGGGAGGAGGAAGAGGAGAACAGGTTAGCAGAAACCGGAAAAGTCGATGTTAATGTCATCTGCTTGGACAATTTTTTTTTAAACCAATCATGGTGTCTACCTATTTTCGTGTTTTTCTTATGATATATATCAACTTTTGTCTGCCATAAGGCAAACAAAGAATTGCCATGAGCATATTCTGGTGCCACTAACAATAGGAGAAAGAGAAGCAAAAGAAAATCCCTTCAGATACACTAAGTGTCCAAGAAAATCCCTTCAGATGCACTGAGTGTCCGTGGATTCACCTCCAGTGATCAGACATCTTCTGCAGCTGCACAGATTCCTGTTCAAACCATCGGCCGCCCAAGCTTCAGATCCAAACCTCCAAAATGATCAGGAAGCCTTCAGCACCTGAGGCGCTACAGTAGCCCTTCTTGTCCACAGCACCCTATTGAATACCACTTCCTCCTACTTTCCAAAGATGTACGATTAGTAAGTTAATTGGTTGGGTATACCTGGGTGGTGCAGATTCATGGGTCAGGAGGGCCCTGTTACTGAGCCGCATCACTAAATTTTTAAAAAAAAGTCTCTCATAGCTCAGTTAGTCAATGAAAGTTTTTAATATGATATTGAATATTCCTGGGTTCTATCCTTTCAATGTAACTCACATAATCTGAAGATTAACTATTGTTTTTTTGAGCTGTACCCAATAGTTGGTGATAGTGATCTGAGAGTTCAGGGGATACCCTACAAGTAATTGAATAGAATGGACTAGGAATCTCCACGGCTCCTAGTTCTCCAACACACTCAGTATAACTTTTAAATTCTAAGTATATATAGAATGGGTGATGAAGGATTAGATTAGGATTAGAAGTGGATGATCTTGAATTTTGTATACCTACAGTATTTCCAATATGACCCACCCTCTGTCTATAGTTTTGCATGCAGAAGTCCTTCCTGAAGCTCATCTTAGCATAGAACTGCACAGGAACAGGCCCTCAGTCCATTCGGTTTGTGCTCACTATCATGCAGGAGTCCTTCCTGAAGCTCATCTTAGCATAGAACTGCACAGGAACAGGCCCTCAGTCCATTAGGTTTGTGCTCACTATCATGCTAATTTATACAACTCCTATCTGCCTGCACATCTTCTATATCCCTCCTTTCCCTGCTTGTTCATGTGCCTGTCAAAATGCCTTTTAAATATTGTTTCCATTATTTCCCCGACAGTATATTCTGGGCTTTCTGTGCCAATACTTCCTAATTCTCCAACTTTTCTTTGCAGAAACTCCTTTCCTACCCCAATCATTAGTATCAATATGGACCAATCAGAACTTTCAACTTCCTTGATAAAGCTTTGTGCTTTGCCACTTCTTGTTTGCCTTTTTCCCCATGATCATACGATTGTTTGAATCTATGTTTTAAACAAAGCTTTGCAAATTCTGTTTTCATCTAGTTCTCCAACTATTGAAAGGCGTTGTGCACCAACCAACCATAACCTTTACACCTCATCAAAGCCTGTAACCCTCTATTTTCTTGACGAATGAAGACTAGGAAATGAATGGGAGAACTGGAATTTAGATCGCTGTGCACGCTTTATTATATTAAAAGGCATTGAAAAAATAATCATTACTTTTCAATATTTTTGTTCCTAATCATTTCCCTGACATACATCCCATGGCCTCAGTAAGAAACTCTTATTTATTGATCCTATCAAGGTAGCTTGCAACTTATGGGGAATCACTAAGATAGATGCTCAATTTCCAGGCTTACATGGAGGTCAACAATAAATCTGAAGATACTGAGGTCTGGTGCAGTATACAAAAGTGCTGGAGAAACTCATGAAGAAGGCTTTTGCTTTCCATGGATTCTGCATGACCTGCTGAGTTTTTCGAGTAGTTAGGTGTACATTCAAACTTAGATGCCAGACATGGTAAGATTATGGTAAGATTCTGGAAAGCAAAGAGGCCCATCAAATTGTGGTTTATTAAGTCACTCCCACAAGGAGAGATGGGGAAAAATTAAAATATTTTTAGAAAGCAAATCTTTTTCTCAAATTATTTAATTAAAAAATCTGAACCCTATATTAGACAATCTATGTTAGCTGTTGGACCTGTACATGATCCAAATTTTATCATGTCAGTCTAGCTGGATGAAGTGACCAATTGACAAATGTTGATAAGAGATTTATATTATGGTTTACTTTTCATATAACCTTTTTTGAGTTTTTGTTAAACTCAAGGGAACTTGGAAAAATAAATATTTACACACAAGGTTGAAAGTACATACAATTACACTAATTGGTGCTGTTCATCAGGAATGTGAGATTTCTAAGCTATTTACATAGAGCAAATGCTTTGTGGCCATTCAATTAAATTCAACCATCTTAGAAACAGCTTTAAAACACATTATTTCTACCAGGAAGTATTTAGGCAGAGTTTGTGCAAGGATAAGAACGTGCAGGTTGGCATAGTTCGATTACAATTTGAAATGTGAAATTGCCCCAACAATTAAGTCATCCCGGTTGCATCAGTGAAAGGGAAACTTGAATACTTCCTTGACGAATGAAGACTAGGAAATGAATGGGAGAACTGGAATTTAGATCGCTGTGCAAAACCAATCACTAAAAGCTATCAGAGAGGCACAAGAAGAAAATAGAATATTGGCCTTTTTCTCAGGTGGACTGGAATACCAAAATTAGAATCGGTACTGGGACTGAATTGGGTTGGACCTGAGCTGCACTGGGACTTCATCAGAATTCAACTGGAATCCAGGCTTCAGATTTAGATGTCAAATTGAGGAAATATATTTACTTTGGCAGAAAGAAGAGATGTAGATCAGGTCACGAAAACACTATCAAAATGGAAAGAATTAAATAGCATGGCTGGTTACACAAAATTGACTGATATTTCACTAATATGAACAGTCAAATTGTAATAATCCTGTATTTGTATTTATTCTGCAAGGGTAAGAACAAAATCTTACCATTATAACTGCCCTGAACAAGCAATAAAATTAGGAAGCACTCTTCCATTTATTCTCCAAAGTTACTTGATTGTTAATAAAAGATATTAAAAAGTCTGAAATAAAGTAGAGAAATAATATTCAGGTACACATCAGCCATAATCTGATTAAACAGTAGAATATACCCAAGGGGCAATATGGTCTGCTCCTGTATTCACTTAATCACTAGTTCCAAGTTCAATATATTTGACGGTCATTTTTACCCAAATGAACCCGCTTTGTTACTTTGCAAATTCAACATAGCAAGCACAACAACGAACTCTTCATCGAACCATAGAACATTATAGCACAGAAAACAGGCTCTTTGGTCTTTTAGTCTGTGCCAAACTATTATTCTGCCTAGTCCCATTGACCTGCCCTCCATATCCCTCCCATCCACATACCTGTCCAAATTTTTCTTAAATGAGAAAATTGAGCCTGCATTCACTTCAGGTGGTAGCTCATTCCATACTCCCACTACTCTGTGTGAAGAAGTTCCCTCAAACATCTCACCTAAACTTTTCCCCTTTCACTCAAACCTATGACCTCTGGTTTCTACCTCACCTAACCTCAGTGGAAAAAGCCTACTTTCATTTACTCTGTCTATACCCCTTGCAATTTTGTCTACCCCTTTCAAATCTCCCTTCATTTTCTACACTCCAGGGAATAAAGTCCTAACCTGTTTAACCTTTCCCTGTAACTCAGTTCCTGAAGTCCAGGCCACGTCGTAGTAAATTTTCTCTGCACTCTTTCAATCTTATTGGTATCTTTCCTGTAGTTCGGTGACCAAAACTGCTCACAATACTCCAAATTTGGCCACACCAATGTCTCATACAACTCTTGTACTCAATGCTTTGATTTATGAAGGCCAATATGTCAAAAGCTCTCTTTATAACTCTATCCACCTGTGATGCCACTTTCAGGGAATTATATATCTGTGTTTCCAGATCCCCCTGTTCTACCACACTCCTTAGTGCCCTACCATTTACCGTGAATGTCCTTTATATAGAACACTTCAGCACAGTGTCGGCCCTTCAGCCCTTGATGTTGTGCCAACCCAGATATTCCTTAAAAAAGTACTAAACCTACCCTACCCTCTAACCCTCTATTTTTCTTTCATTCATGTGCCTAAGAGTCTCTTAAATGTCCCTAATATTTCAGCCTCCACCACCATCCATGGCAAGACATTCCAGGCATCCACAACTCTCTGCATAAAAGACTTGCGCTTGATGTCTCCCCTAAACTTTCCTCCCTTCACTTTGTACATATGTTCTCTGGTGTTTGCTATTCCTGTCATGGTAAACAGGTGCTAGCTATCCACCCTATCTATGCCTCTCATAATCTTGTAGACCTCCTGAATGGTAACCTTCCTGAATGGTGACCATTTACCTTTCGAGCACCAAAGCCTGGTGAACTTTATAAATGTTCAATTCTGTGCAAAGTACAAGAATTGCCTGCAACCAGTGAACTTGGAGGAGTGAGAAGTGAGATTGGACTGTGAACCAAAGAACGTTTCTGAACTTACACATATATTACATACATGTGCACTTAGAATTAGAAGGGGATTAAGTCAATAGTGATAAGTTAAAGTTTGATTCTATATTCATGTTTAAAGAACATTAAAACAATTTAAGAACAATTTAAGAACAATTAAAGAACAATTAAAAGCAACTTTTGTTTAAGTAACCATTTGTCTTGGTGAATATTTATTGCTGCTGGGTTTTGGGGTCCTCTGGGCTCATAACAGATGACAAACAACAATAGTCCCAGCACCAATGCCGGAAGCACACCGCTAGTCACATGCCTCCAGTCTAAGAAGCAATCATCCACTACCACTCTCTGGCTTCTCTCATTTAGCCAATGTAAAATCCAGTTTACTACCTTGCCATGAATACAGAGCACCTGAACCTTCATGACTAACTTCTGGTGAGGAACCTTGTCAAAGGCCTTACTAAAATCCATGTAGACAGCCTTTCTTCATCAACTCTCTAAGATTTATTGCAACCAAATGAAATAGAAGAGAAAATAATGGAAACAATTGCCAAGGTATTTCAACTACTTTACAAAATGCCAACAATTTTGCTAATTCTTCCTCCATCAGTGCAACCTAGATGTAAAATAGGAGGAATTCTGTGTATTTATTATTGCTGGACAGATATTAACACAAAGCCTCAGCTCTATCAGTTCCACTTTACTCAAATCACACACCAGTTAATAAAAAATTGAACTATTTAAGAATGTTACTGAGAACTACACCAGCTTCAAAAGAAAAACAAAATTTGATGCAAGATCATCTGTTTTACCAAATAACAAAGTTGATTCAAGGATCCAAATAGCCTCATTATTGCTTTTATTTCTTAGTTGCTCAGGTCCTTTGAGGTATAATAACAAAATAATTAAATAGTTTTATTCTTGGGAAATGTTAGTTCCATGTGGAGTAGGCAGGGCAGGGAAAAGCAAGTCCAATGGCCATCTTCAGTGATTTTTTTGTTGCTTTCCCAATTCACTACATTTTCTCTTTAAAAATCAGAATTTAATTATCAATATTGTGAAAAGGTGGTTGTTTTCATTTATGTTGCATAATGCCAATAAAATGTTTACATTTTATTTTTAGTCCATTGATTTTCACTTTTTGGCAAGTTCCCTGATAAGTACTTTATATTATCACTGAAAATTTGCCATCCACTTACTCATACAAGTGAGAGCATCCATGAATATTCTTCACAAAAAAATGTTGGTACGCACTCATCTGATCTGGCATAAACTCAGTATCAAATTACTCAAAGAATATTCCAGACCACCCTGAGTAATTCATTTTTTTTCTGAACACCAATAAATTCAGCCATACGAAATCAAATTAAACTTTTGTCTCTCTTTTTAAGTGCTTGCAAGGAAAACTTCCTCATCGCTAAAATTATATGTGGTATATTACTTTCATCACAAGTCTCTAATCATCATGTCGCATTGCACTGATTGCTAGTGAGTAAATGACTTACATGCACATTCAGAACATAAAAACGTTGGAACACAAGATATGGAAGCATAAGTAAGCTATTGGAGCCCTTTAGACATATTGCTCTATTAACAGGCTGATCCCACCAAATACCCTTATCCTCTGATTCTTTCAGTATGTTATCAATCCTTGACATGAATTGATCAAATATTCACAAATATCAAAGGACACAATTTCAAAGATTCTTGATAATGAAGTTTCATCTTCTTTTTGCCTTGATAAGAGTCTGGTTCTGAGACTCTAACCCGACTTCGACACTTTCCAACTAGAAACAGCCATTAACCCTCTCAATGCCATTCAGAATACATTTCCAAAGACATCACTTTATCTATTGGTCACAGTAAACTAGAAGTTAAAGAGTCAGAAGCACAGAATAATTGACAATTACTGTATTTTATTTTATTGTCACTGATATTCTGGAGTGAATTCCTACTGCCTGCCACCAGAATTTCTGCAGAGTTTCAGAAATCATGAGAAAATACTGTCCTTGTGATCCCATCAAGTTTTTCAAAGATCTCTTATAATGGGTAAATATCATCAACAATGATTTTACACAAGATATTTTGTTGGAATACATTCTGAAATGTTCTACTTCTTCTGCAGTAGAATCAGTTTATTTATTTTCATGGCACATTCAGACTGCCTTTCACTAAGCCACCCACTGCTATTAATGTTGGAATGTTTGACTAGCATAATGTGTAAACAACATGCAATTAATGCTAATTAAGTTTTTATCCATTAATACCACACCACAGTGTTACTGACAGGAACATTTCTATGAGCATTGTGAAAAATGTCATTATCAAAACTTGAAAAATTTTGCACAGAACTTGAAAAATTTTGCACAGAACTTCATCTCAGCATAACGAGCTATATTGAATCAGTCTCAAAAAGAATGGAGATGGAAGAAAAATGAAGTGTAAGAATCTTCATCCAAACTGACAGGGACTTTCAATTAGACCTTTTCAGGAATTGTCAACAAGTATACATTTTCTTTTTCAATGTTTCAATTGGTTTTACATAACATTTCTCTTCAGAATTTATTGTCAGGAACATTTCACAAAATTCAAAATTCTAGTTCTGACCAATGCCCATCTTCAATGTGCAATTAATCACCAGGAAATGCACAAGAGTGATGAAATTAATTTGTTATCTCTTAAATAGTTCACTTCTACTTTTCACCCCTCCTACAGATCACTGACATGACAAATTGACTGCTTGAGGAATTACAAACTGTTTGACCTGCTAAGTTTTCTCCAGAATTGTGATTTCACTCCATTGTTTCACAAACATGTATAAATGTTAGCAATCTATAATTCCTATACAAATTCATCAATTCCATCATTGCTTCAGTCCATTCTTAACTCTCAAGTTTGTGACAGAAGTATTTCTTCTTTGGCTTGGCTTCGCGGACGAAGATTTATGGAGGGGTAATGTCCACGTCAGCTGCAGGCTTGTTTGTGGCTGACAAGTCCGATGTGGGACAGGCAGACACGGTTGCAGCGGTTGCAGGGGAAAACTGGTTGGTTGGGGTTGGGTGTTGGGTTTTTCCTCCTTTGTCTTTTGTCAGTGAGCTGGGCTCTGCGGTCTTCTTCAAAGGAGGTTGCTGCCCGCCGAACTGTGAGGCGCCAAGATGCACGGTATGAGGCGATATCAGCCCTCAGTTTTCTTCAGGCTGACTTCCAGGCCAAACATTTTGGTAGTTTCCGCAACACAGGACTTCAAGCGCTAAAGAGCTGGCTCTGAATGGGCAACTAAAGCAGCATCGTCTGCAAAGAGTAGTTCACGGACAAGTTGCTCTTGTGTCTTGGTGTGAGCTTGCAGGCGCCTCAGATGGAAGAGACTGCCATCCGTGCGGTACCGGATGTTGAGGTCTTTCATGGCTTGTTTCAGCATCATGCTGAAGAAGATTGAAAAGAGGGTTGGTGCGAGAACGCAGCCTTGCTTCACACCATTGTTAATGGAGAAGGGTTCAGAGAGCTCATTGCTGTATCTGACCCGACCTTGTTGGTTTTCGTGCAGTTGGATAACCATGTTGAGGAACTTTGGGGGGCATCCAAGGTGCTCTAGTATTTGCCAAAGCCCTTTCCTGCTCACGGTGTTGAAGGCTTTGGTGAGGTCAACAAAGGTGATGTAGAGTCCTTTGTTTTGTTCTCTGCACTTTTCTTGGAGCTGTCTGAGGGCAAAGACCATGTCAGTAGTTCCTCTGTTTGCATGAAAGCTGGACTGTGATTCTGGGAGAACATTCTCGGCGAGACTAGGTATTATTCTATTTAGGAGAATCCTAGCGAAGATTTTGCCTGCAATGGAGAGCAGCGTGATTCCCCTGTAGTTTGAGCAGTCTGATTTCTCACCTTTGTATAAAGGTTCATCAAATATCATACAGTATAATTCCCCATATCCAAAATTCAGTTAACCAAAAAGTTCTATTATCCAAACTTTTCTTTGGCGGTGACATCATAAATGGAAAAGATTTTATCACCCAACTTGCCTATGTGGGGCTCTGATGCTCTATTGGCACCATTTTTCTAACAACAGAGCTCAGAACCAGCCGGGAATAAAGACGCTGAATGACTGGATGTCGGATCAGAGAAGCAGACTGGAATCTTGAGCCATCAGTGAGTGACTGGAGGAAGTCGACAGGTCAGGCAGTGCATGGAAAGAAATTAGAATGTCAATTGTCCTCGTTTCAGATAACTCCCTTCCCTCTCTCTTCCCATTTCTTCTTTACCCTTCACTGTACTTGGTTCTCCACTATCCTGACATCATCAAGGAGACAGGGCTCCCATACAGGAATGGGGACCTTGGGCTCCTGGGAAGGAGTGGAGACCTTGGTGGGGAGGTGTCAGGGATCAGCGGCACTGGTGGGGAGGAGTACAAGTATTCTGCTGATTCTACTGGGTTGCTAAAACCATTATTCTGTTATCCGAAAAATCCAATGAACAAAAAACATCCGGTCCCAAGCTTTTTGGATATGGGGAAACGTACTTAACATTTTTTTAAACATTGAAGGGTAAAGGTACAATAACAAACATCACACCAATGTTTTTAACATTGTTTCATCATAACTAACATTTGCTTTGCACCACAGAAGAAAATTTATTTATTATATGGGAATTCCCTGACAAGTTCAGAGTAATTATTCTTGTAAGATGATGAATTAATACTTATTTTCTTTTTGATTTTCAGAATTTGGGGGTTTCAGAGCAAGGCCACCATTGATTGCCCATTACAAGCACACAAGAAAATATGAATAAGAATAAGGCCACCAGGACACTCAAGCCATGTCAATCTGATCATGACTGATATTTGTTGGCTCCAATTTCCTTGGGCCAAAACAAAACTGCTGGGGATCTCAGTAGGTCAGGTAGTATCTGTGGAGGAAGAAGTATAATGAAAACTTTCAGCTGAGACCCTGAATCAGAGCTGAGAGTGTAGAATGAGGATGCACAGTACCAAGAGGTGAAAGGAGTGTTGCAGCAGGGACTGAACCAGGTAACGAGGATGATGATGGGTCAATGAAGCTAGGTGAGGGATAGGGAGGAGGGCAGTTGGATGGTGGTTGACAAGCAAAAGCAGATGAGGAGAGAGAAAGGGGACATATGGAGCTGGGTGGCAGGAGGGCGCAGAGGCAGTAGATATAAGATAATGTAATTTGATAAATAGGAAAGGTGATGTGTGCCAAATAAGGGAGGCATGGTGGGCTAATATAACATGGAAGGGGAGAACAAAAGTGGGCAATTGGAGGGGTGTGGGTGAGGTGAGAGAACCTTGATAGATCTGAAGGATTAGGGGAGGAGCACAGATGTGCATATTTCCTGAAATTAGAAAATTCATTGTTCATCCCTTTGAGGGCACCCAAAATGAATAAAAGATGATGTTCTTCTGGTTTGCATTTGGCCTCAACTTAGCACTGGAGAAAGCAGAGGATAGGCAGGTCAGTGTGGGAAGGGATGTCTGTTGAAATAGCATACAACCTTGAGCCTACATGAAAACCATTTTTTAATCCTCATATTATCATAACTTCCCCCAATTCCTACCATTCACCAATGACTATGGATGATTTACAATGGGCAATGAACTTATTAACACACACATATTTGGAATGTGGGAGGAAATCAAAGCCACTGGAGAAAACCCATGCAATTACATGGGGAAGAGTCAAATTCCATAGAGACAACATCGAAACTCAGGATTGAACCCAGGTAGATGGAACTGTGAGGCTGCAACTCTACTCACTGAACCACTTAGCTGCTAGTTTACATTCATGTAAAATGGTTGAAATTTTTTTTTAAAGACTGGAGAGAACTCTGCAATGGAATTCACAGTTGTTAGTGTTTAGACTATTGGTTTTTGAGGTGTATATTAAACTCTGAAATACACTAAACAGTTCTCATTGATCACTCCCGGCCCAGGGCTCGGCTGCCAACAGTCGGGCTGTGCAGGCTGCCGGGGTTTGCCTGGTGACGGCAGCCTGTGTTCAGTGCTTGGGCAGCGGGGCAGGCAGGCCTGGTCTCGGCTGGCTGTCTCTCCCCGCGAGGCGGCCGTTACCTCAGGTGGACTCAGGCAGTACCTCGGGCCCCCCCCCCGGGCGGCAGCGGGTCCTCAACATTCATTGGAATGACTTCATCACCAACATCGAAGTACTCAAGCTGGCAGAGTCCGCAAGCATCGAATCCATGCAGCTGAAAACCCAACTGCGCTGGGTGGGTCACGTCTCCAGAATGGAGGACCATCGCCTTCCCAAGATCGTGTTCTATGACGAGCTCTCCACTGGACACCGAGACAGAGGTGCACCAAATAAGAGGTACAAGGACTGCTCAAAGAAATCTCTTGGTGCCTGCCACATTGACCACCGCCAGTGGGCTGATATCGCCTCCAACTGTGCATCTTGGCACCTCACAGTTCGGCGGGCAGCAACCTCCTTTGAAGAAGACTGCAGAGCCCACCTCACTGACAAAAGACAAAGGAGGAAAAACCCAACACCCAACACCAACCAACCAATTTTCCCTTGCAACCGCTGCAACTGTGCCTGCCTGTCCTGCATCGGACTTGTCAGTCACCAACGAGCCTGCAGCAGACATGGACATACCCCTCCATAAATCTTCGTCTGCGAAGCCAAGCCAAAGAAAGAAAGAAGAAAAATGGTTGATGAGTCAGTGTATTATACACCAGTGTAAAATCGCCACTAGTGAATTAGCATCCATGACATCAACTAATTCTCTTTTCCATTGACTGTTATTGAGCAATTTGTTAAATAAACTGATTCATAATCACATCTTTCTCAATACTGCTCAAGACAAAGTTAGTTGTTTAATTTTCTTCAAGCCCAATAATGAAAGTCATTTTGGATATGACAACTTTACCTTTGACTGGATTTTCAAGATATGAAGAATTATAAACATGAGTTGACCCAAGCATTTCAGAGCCAAATGCTGCAGGTATTTTTTCAAGTGAGCTGGTTGATTTCTCTCTTTATCAAAAGTTACAATGAACAGGGATATTTGCAGTATTGCATCAGACTTCCCTAGATATGCACTTCATATCTCTTGTAATACTTCATGCCAATATTCCCATAAGCCTCCTTCCTAATCTTCATGCTAACTTTGTTGGGTGTTATGTATCATAATGCCCAGATACCACAACATTTTATACTCTCACTCTGGTTAAATAATAATTTGCTTTCTCATTCTTCCTTCAAAGGTGAATAATATCTTATGATGCCAAATAATCCTTCTCTGACCACTTCTTGGCTATTTATATCCCTTTGCAAATTTATTTTGTCCTTATCACTACCTGGTAAACTGACAGCAAATTTGGTTAAATCACACGCACTATCTTTGAGACTTCATCCAAGTCATCAGTAAAGATTATAAATAGTTGAGGCTCCACCACTGATCCTCTGGCAATCACTAGTTACTAATTATTTGTTTTCTGTTAATTAATGAATCCTCCATTCATGCAATTCCTGACCTTCAGTCCTGTGGTCATATATCTTGTACAGGAACCTTTTAGGTGGCATCTTATTGAAAGTCTTCTGGAAATCTAAATATAATAACATTACTGATTCTTCTTTATGCTCCATGTTTACTATATCCACAAAGAATTCTAATAAATTTTTCAAACATTTCCCTTTCATTTCCACTCTGCTAATTTTCTAAGTATCCCGTTATTACCTCACTAATACGGGAATGGATTTTTCTTTTTACATACAGCATGGTATCAGGTCCTTCCAGCCCACAAACCCATGTTGCTCAGTTATACACACACCACCCCACTCCCCAGTACATTTAAGGGTTGGAGGAAACTGGAGTACCCAGAGGAAACCTACAGGGACATGGAGAGAACGTACAAAGTCCATACAGACAGTCCTGGATTCAGACCCAAGACGCTAGTGCTGTAACATCATTGCACTCACCACTACTTGCGCTGTCTGTATTGAACACTGCTATTCTAAGGATAACCTGGATTTCTGAAGGTAATGTCACACCAGAAAGTTCATCTCGTCCCAACTCATCAGCACCAAAGTACTCTACAACCATCTCTTCAACCCAAAGGCCAAATCTCTGACTAATACAGCTAAAGGGAGCATGTGGCACCCCAGGTAGTGGGAAGATGCAAAAGAACAGGTTTTGTATCCATATCTTGTCATGGAAAATTGCCATAGAAAGGAAAGATGAAGTAAGGGAAATGGAGCAATAAGCAAAGTAATTAGAAAAGGGACTGAAAGTAGACGGGGGAAATTGGCAGAGAAAGATTCATCAAGGATGAGGTGAAGCTGATACCATTTTCCCTTTTTCCAAAAGCCAAGTGCAGAACTGGAAGGAATGAAATGGGCATGGATGAAAAACTAGTCAGTCAATCAAGATAGAGGCAATTCCTCCAGCCGGAAAAGGAGAAATTTGGGCAGGAGTTTACAAAATAAAAGAGAAACCAGAAGGGGATAAAGGCTTTTGTTTCCTTAGATATAATTCTTTGTAATGATTCCATTATTTCAATGAATATCTTCTTCAGTTTCTTTACTTGGGCCATTATGGAATGATCTTCTCCATAGTATTTCACAAAACATCCATTCGTATCCTTCCTCATTTCAACACTCTCTTTTTCTCTATAATACTTTAAAATTCTAAACTTTTTAAACATTTTCAAGTTTTGAAGCAATTTGATTTGTTTGTAATTGCTGTTAGTCCATTTCCATGTCAGACGGACAGCATCCACTGTGCTTTATTCATAGGATTCCCTGAAAGAAGCACAACCCCTCTCCCCACGGACCAGCCTGCAGCAGCAAATACAGCACCGACACAAGCAAAAAGGAAAGAAGCAGAACATCCAAGGGCAGCTAATCATTCAAATGTTCTTTATGATTGTTTTGTTCCTTGAAAGCCAATGCTATGTTAACAATAACATTCATAACTAAAGTATCAATCCATAATCTGGACCAAGATATGATAATAATACTGCAGTAATTATTTTCTCACTAACTTGTTTATGTTAGTCAATGTATTCAAATCAGAAAGATCTCAGTCATTGATGAAGTTGTATTTTATACATTTGGATAACGTGTTTTCATTTGACTTGGGCATCAAAATTCTAACTGGGTCAATAAAGCTTTGATTATCATTCTACAGCCAAACAACTTGGAGGAATTACAAAAATGTTGCAGAATCACAGGAAAAAAGGCCTGGTATTAGAGCATACACTTACCCAAATCCATCACCGAGTCTGTAGCTTAACAAAACGAATCTACTTCACGGAATTTTTGTGAAAAGTCTCAGGCCAGTGCTGGAAACAAACAGCGCCCAAATTCTTCCTTCAGACCCTTAATGACTTGCTGTCTAAGTGGGATGTAACAAATGCCACTGTGTTCTGTCAACATTTGCATGCACCACTAAGTCAGGCAAGCTGCCAAACTTCCAGGGCTTCGAAAAGGAAGTGTAGAAAATTGACACCCCCAACAAATACATTCAGCCTTTGTTTCTAATAACATAACTTAATGCCCAGGCATCTCAGAGTTAAATAGGAATGCATCATGTTTGCATTAACTTTAAAACACTGCATGAAGAAACAAACATTATGCACTTTCAGTATAAATGCTTGATCTTTCTGTTTCTTAAACTTAACCCTTTGCATCATCCATTATTTGCAGATATAATCTGTTGCACTTTAAGTGTGGACTGCAATTGGCTAGAATTTAATGAGAATCTACTGGGAGTCATTTACATTTAAAGCACACCCACAGAGCTGAAGCAAGTTCCTGAAGCATCTTGATTACATCAGTGAATTTTTTAAAAATAAGTTGTCCATTTTGTGTTTACTATGAAGTAAAATGCTATTTGCCATTAGAACCCTGTACTCCATAATAAAACAAATTTGTTTTAAAATAGTGTGCTGTTTACTGAAAAAGACCCTGGGTTTAAAGGCCACACATTTTTACATAAGTACTCTTACAAAATTTGTAAACAGGACGCAAAAACAAATTCAGTTCATGAGATTGTTAAAGATTTTTTAAGTTTCTCCTTCCATGTCAACAACTCAAGAATGTAGCCAGCATCACAAAGGACCCCCGTCACCCTGGTCACATCTCTTCTCACTGCTACCTTTGGGTAGAAGGTACAGAAGCCTGAAAACCAGCATTTCTCGGTTTAGGAACAGGTATCAGACTCTTGAACGTCCCCTTATTATGCCGATCATGGACTCCTCCAACATGACCAAAGGAACATCTGCACTACTGCCCTTTTTTTGCAATAAGATGACTGTGAATATTTAATCTCTGTCTTCTATGTTTATTGTTATAATTCAATTAAGTATACTCAGTTTTTTCCACCATCAGCAAACATTAGTACTTCTAACCTCATGATGAAAGGGATGTAATCAGTAATCAACCTTCAATAACCAACCTTTGAGAGAAGCATGACTGCAATCATTGATCTTTCCTTGATTTCCATTCAGTTCAGTTTTCATAGGGGCCATACACAAAAGTGCAGGAGAAACTTAGCAGGTCATGCAGCGACTATAGGAAACAAAGGAACATAACCAATGTTTAGGGTCTGAGCCCTTCATTAAGGCATGAGCGAAAAACAGGACGAAGGGCTCAGGCCCTAAACATTGGATATATCCCTTTGCTTCCTATAAGTGCTGTGTGACTTGCTGAGTTTCTCCAGCAATATTACACAACCATCACAGCATCTGCAGACCTTCCTGTTTAACTCAATTTTAATGGGAATCCTTAATGATACATTTAATTTAATGCTGCTTTGATGCCAATGGCAACCATTTTCAATCTCCTCAAAAATTCAGCTCTTTGGTTTAAGTTTGGACAGAGGCTGGAGCCCAATTATACTGGACAACCCTGAGCATTTTATTGGAGAATAACTATCACTTGATTACACTGTTGACAACATGTTGCATCACTTCTCCAACTTATGAGTGAGAACTGGATTAGTTGGTTTGGATTTGGGTTTCTTTTGTGGATAGAATGTTCCTGTACAACTTTGTACATTGTTGGGTAGATCCCTCCAGTGTGACAGTACTGGGTCAGTTTGGCTGACCATTGGTCATCAGTTCAACAGCTGGATTGTTATCTGGTTCTATCCTCTTCATTTAAATCAGGCTTGTCAGCTTGTACTTGATTTCATGTTGTGTGAAGCAGATTGGTTGGAGTCTGACAAGGAATCAGGGCCAAAGAATCAGGGTGGATCCTGGCGGCACATGTTCAAGCTTTCTCCAAGCAACATCACCTGAAAGCATGACCATTTTACCAAAACCCGGACAGTTTTATGTCATTGTTGTCTCTCAATCACTTGCCTTCAAATTCGCCACAATACCTAGATGATATGTATCATCAAATGAGAAGATATTGGAAAGACACAAATCAACTTCTTCACAAACTTCACAGAAACAATTGATAAAGACAAAATACCTGAAATTCCAATCGATTATTAGAGAATGGGATAACAGCAGGGATATGTTTGCAGCAAATTCGACCGATTAGAAAGCAATAAATGTTTTAAAACAGATGAATTTCAAAGGTGCAGCATAGGGCACAAATTTTCAAAAGATTAAAGCGCATGAGTGATAGCTTGGTTACATGTATGGTGGAAATTATTAATTGAAATGGATGAGTTGGAGATTACAGTGGGGAACTTTACGAAATGGACTCAGATTGATGAAAGAATGTGAGATACACAAGATGAACAACTGAAGGAAAGAGACTGTGAATGAATCCCAAAAAAGCCAAGAATAAGGATTTTACATCATTTGACAGAATACAATCAAATGGGAACAGAATGGCTGGTCAGGAAGAAGAATGCTTCCTCATCGAGCTGCATTTATGGAGATTGATAATAAACAGCAGAGCATATGAGTGAGTTAAGTCTCTTAATTCATGAATTTCCAACAAGTAAATTTGTATCACTATGGGAACCCTCATTCAGCTATGACTGTTAATGCATGCAAAATTTTACTGATCCACTGACTCTCCACTCAGCTCTGGAATGCCTCAGAAACAGCAACTCGTACATACGGCTGCTGTTCATCGATTACAGCTCTTAAGGAGCATGGCTGTTGAGAAATATCTGAAGATTGACATCATGGTCCTGCAGGTCATGGCTGTAGATGGTTATTGAGGTACTGGAAAGTATCCTGCAACCCATACTGATCCACTATGCAGTCCACCTCCCGCTAGAAGACTGAGAGGCCATTTGTGACACTGAAGGGGACCCGCAGGAAGTCATAGAGGTGACCATCCGCCTCAAACCCCATGTGTACAGGTGGTCCTCCGGCAGCTAGGGAGCTTGTGGTATGCTGACTTCAGGAGGATGGTCGAAAAGAACCAATTATGGGCAATTTGGTTGACCACGTCAGTGATGTGTGGGAGGGGGTATGCATCCAATTGCATGCATCTGTAGATGGTCTGAATTTAATTGATGTCCATCCTGTTCTTTTCCCCATTCCGCACTACCACTACCTGCACTCTCCAAGGGCTGGTGCTGGCTTCAAAAATCCTCTCCCTGAGTAAGCGCTATACCTCTTCCCAGATGAAGGCCCTGTCCCCAACCCTGTACCATCTACTTTGGTAACGACGGGTTTAGAGTCAGGAGTGAGGTTAGAGAATAATGATGGGAGGGGTAATTTTAAGTGTGGAGAGCCCGCAAGTCATGCATGGTGAGCATTGGGTTGTTGGCCATGTACTATAGGGGGTTGTGGAGAGCAGGTGGTGTGCAGTGGTTAGTTTGAAAATTCACAGTTACATACAGTGAGAGGTGGATGGGGCCCATTGAACTCCACCTTCACGCTTTTAAGATGACACTGAAAATCTAATCCTAATAGCACAACAGTGCAGAGCTGCGATATTACCATCACCCTGAAGTTTTTATATTCAGTACCCTGCACCATTAGAGTCACTAAGCAGATGCATCAGACGTCCGCTGTGTGCAACTTGGATGCCAAGGATTCCTTCTGGTTCACTGGCAATACTGTAAGGGAAAAGTGCACGTGGCACTGCTTGGTCCTGACGATGGCTGACGATGGCATCCAAGATGGTGACCCCCCAAAGATCACACATGGTACTGCTGGCTCCAGGTGATGATGGTGTCCAGGGTGGCAGCCCCCACGATCTGCATGCTTTGGCATAGCAGCCCTTCTTCCTTCAGCTGAAGCAAGTTGAATCCTTTACTGAGTAGTGTTTCCTCTGATGCTTGCCCAGGCTGAAGAATTAGCATTTTGAGAGCTCCTGCAGTGCTGTGGCTGTGGTTGGGTCACCACCAGAGCTGGACAAAAGCAACAAAAGGTGATCGTGGAGCACTGCTTCTGTGGTTGAGTCATTAGCGGAGCAAAGGGGTGGTGGTGCGTCCCAAGATAGTGGAAACCATGAGGCAGCTTCATTGTCGGTCGAGTAGGCTTCCACGTTCTGGAGAGCTACCTCCAGCATACTTGCCAGCTCGACTGCTCTCCATTGACTGAGCTCCCCTTGCTCCAAGAGTCTCTGCCAGATGTAGTTCAACCTGATCCCCACGACGTAGGCATTCCAGATTAGGTCCTCTGTGTACTTTGCAGTGGACTCGGCCTTGCATTCACAGGTCCCCAAGATATTTGGCGTTGGACTCATCGGGTCATTGTCTACAATCACTGGAAGATGTCTGGTGCAGACAACATTGACACCGTCCTTTGGATATGTCCATGGCTTCCTCGTACGATGTGCCACACCTGATCATAGAATACACCAAGGTGCTGACTCAGGAGTGCAGCACTTGTAGTTTATCAGTGTCTGATTGTACAATGGTAGAAGAAGCCTGCAGGAATACTTCAAAAAAATACAGCCAGAGCTCAAGGTTGGTGGATGCCTCAGGCAATTAAAGGTTGATCTCCAGTTTTTCTGGCTTCAGGACCTGCTCCATTGTAAAAACAAACTAAGTGAATAAAACTGATGCATCATCAATTACTCGAAAGACTGTTGTTGAGAAACCAATAGGCTTTTATTCATTTAAGAACTAAAGCATATCCATACTGTTCGACTGTCCTGCATTGAGGGGGGGACTATAGAACAGTCACTTTTATACCGGAGCCTGTGGGGAGGGCCCACAGGTACAATCAGCCAATAGTTGTGCCTGACCAGACAATTATATGCAACAGTGGTTTACCACACCCTCTTCATTCTGCTACCATTGGGAATGAGGTACAGGAGCCTAAAGACAAGCACTCAGTGGCACAGGGACAGCTTCTTCCCCACTGCCACCAGATTCTTGAATGATCAATGAACCAAAGACACTGCCTTACTTTTCATGCACTATTAATTTTATTTCAATTTTGTTTATATGTTAGTGCTGTTAAATGATTCATAATATGAATGTGATGCAAAACACCGAATTTTGTGACTTGTTCATGACAATAAATTCTGATTCCGATTCTTAAGTGGTTCCACATTCTGCATGTGTTCAGTTCTGGAGAATTTCAATGCCTAGACTTCTCCCTCTCCTCATTTCAAAATGGGCTTTGCATTCATCTTCTTCCCAGCTTCCAATCAAGTATCCACTTCATTCAGTTTCTCCTGACATTTTCTCAAATTACATACTTTAACTCACCAGACATTCTGAATTGTCTAACATTCCCACAGCTCTCGTCTCATGCCTTTTTCTATGCTACAAAACATTGTCATCCTTAACTACTCTATTGATGCCTCTACAACCCAAGGAGCATCTTGGCTTATACGAAATAGAAGATACAATTTTCCTTGATTATCAAGGTCTTTCCCTTTTTTTTTTTACATGCCTTTTCATTTTTATATTGCTGATTTTTGATCACGCTTTTCTCAGACAGTTCCCTTGCATCTGGACTCAAAGCAATAGTTGGTCTAATCACACTCTCCTGGCCATTTGCCAGTGTCCCAAACAGTGTTGTACAACAATCTTTAAATTAGCCATACTGCATGGTAACAGGCCATTTCAGCCCAAGAGTCCATGCCACCCAATTTACACTTAATTAACCTATAACCCCCTGTATATTTTGAACAGGTGGAGTAAACCTGAGCCGCCGGGGAAAATTCACACAGACACAGGGAGAACATACAAACTCTTTACAGACAGTGTGGGATTCGAAACTTAAAAGTCCCTATCGCTGTGTTGTAACGGTGTTACACTAACCGCTACACCAACTGTGCTGCCTCAAAAAATTTAGACATGCAGCATGGTAAAAGGTGATTTTGGCCCACAAAAAGGTGTTGCACTAACCACCCTTATGGCTGTATGTGTAAGTGTTTTGGGGCAGTAGCATTTAGTGCAACACCTTTCCAGCACCAGCGATTGGGATCAGAGTTCAAATCCCCTGCTGCATATAAGGAGTTTGTACATTCTCCTCAGGGATTTCCCTGGGGGCTCCTGTTTCCTCCCACCATTTGAAACATACCTGGGGTGTAGGTTAATTGGGTGTAAATTGGGCGGCATAGACTTGTGGGCCAAAATGGCTTGTTACCAAGCTGTAGGTCTAATTTTTCTTTAAATCTTGGGTTTTTTTTTCAAACCAGGTGCTCATAACATTTATCAAGTATAGGAGATGCAATAATTGTGTGGCATTTTGTTCATTGGTGTCAAATTTCTAATCACCAGAATAGATCTCCAACTCAGCATAAAAGGTACAGCCGTGGCGGCGCACTGTCTCATGGCGAACTGGCCCCGTGTGTAATGCCACATGGCGGGGCAGCCATGGGAAGATGGCACTGTTAGGGGCCTGAGGCAGCGATTATGATGTCACAATGCACGAGGTGACTGAGCTCATGCTGCCCTTAAAATGGCGTGCACTGAATTTGAATAAAAACAGTAATTAACGACTTTCAATGTGGTGGCTGAGTCTTTCTTGGCTGTGTCCAGTACGACACAGGATTAAAGGCACTCTGATGAAGAGCAGCATTTGTATGGAATCTGTTTCAGGAACTCATAGGCTCCTGGCAATTTATTTTTCATCCTCTCAAATCAAATCCATTTAAGTTAAATTACTTGTGGATCTGCAATTTCTTGACTAGAACTCCCTTAGAGATCAAATGAAAAAAGTCGGACCAAGCAGCTCAATGGTTTGAACTGTCAATTAAGAAGAAAATGTGGGCTTTCAGTATAGCTCTAATTTTCTTCTTAATTTCAGAGCTCCACATTTTGAAATGCATTTCTGTGCATCCAACTTCATGCCTTTATTTTTAACATGTTGCTTTCAATACTTTTTTGTTCATTTAATGTTCTTCATCACCTTGCTTTTCTACATACATCATCTACCTCTCTATTACGTGTTTTCAATAAAAACACTTAATTGCCTCCATACTTAGTATATAAGATTTGTACTTCTTCAAATCTTGGTTTTCAGTTCATAAAATGAAAAAATTAATTACAGGCAAGAAAGTTACTAAAATTCACTGAACCGCCTCCAACAATAATTTCTTTCATTATCCAGTTTTCCAGTCATATCCACCATTAGAAATATATCTCACATTTTGCCAGATTTTTGGGAATAATTTTGACTTCATTTACTGGGTGCAAAATTGCAAAAGGTTGCTTTAGCTTGGTCAATCTTTATTTTTAAATGGTTTGTCTATTTTCAATCTGTTATTTTGTATGAAGAATTCTTTGATTGGTTCTGAATTACATTTCAGAATTTTGGACCGAAACATTCTTTTCAGCTTCTACAATCAAATATAAAAATAATACTTTGAATTAACTTTTTAAAAATTGAACTAAAGAATGTAGGAACTGTGAAATGCATGTCTTCCCCTGCTTATCTACAATCACAATAAACTGTTGGTCGAATTACTCCGAGCTGCACTCAAGTCATGACTGGAACTCATTTAAGGAGGCTAGTTTATCTCTTATTCTGAAAAATGGGAAAGATCCAACAGAATGTATGTGTATCTTATAAACCTATTTCATTACTTAATATAGATATGAAGATTTTATTTAAAGTTCAAGCTCATAGGTTGGAAAATATTTTACCATTAATTATTAATTCTGATCAAATTGGTTTTATTCAATGTCATTATTCTTATTATAACGCAGATAGATTAATGAATATTTTATAATTACTCTCCACCCCAGGAAAGGAATGGGAATATTTGTTGGCCAATTTAGGAAAATTTAATTTTGGACCAGATTTTATTAAATGGATTAAATTATTATAGTCATATCCTACAGCTTCAATTCATGCTCATTTACAGCAATCAAAATTTTTTACGCTGTTATAGGGGAACCCGGCAAGGTTGCCCACTAAGTCCTTTGCTTTTTGACTTGGTACTGCAACCCTTAGCTGTTGCTCTTTGTAAGAACAGAGATTTTACAGGAATAACTAGAAATGGAGTTGAACATAAAGTATCCTTAAATGTGGACAATCTTTTCTTCTTTAACTCAAACCCTGAGTTTTCTATACCAAATATATTAAATTTGTTATCAAGTTTTCAAGTTATAAATTAAATTTGAATAAGAGTGAACTATTACCACTAAAAGAATATTTTTCAAGATAATTTAATTTCCTGTTTAAAATAGCAAAAGACTCATTTAGATATTTGGGAATCACAATAAGTCATAAAAATCTACTGAAAGAAAACTTTTTGGATTTATTTAATCAGACTAAAGAACTATTACTGGTCACCTTTATTGATCACCTTTATGCATTACAATGACTGGACATATCAATTCAATTAAAATAAACATTTTACATAAATTTTTATATCTTTTTTGATCTTTACCAATCTTCATTCATAAATGTTTTTTTGATTCAGTGGATCTGTTTATTTCCTCATACAACCTTGCATAAATAAAGCTCATTTTCAAAAGACTAAATAGAATCTTAGATTTTACTATTGGACGGTTAACATACATAATTTTATTTATTGGTTCATTTTGATAAACTAATGAACCACCCCTCGGGAAGAAATGGAATTTAATTTCTCTTAAAACTCATCTATGTTGGCTATTTTAGGTTCCTCTTAACCCCTCTCCTCTTCTAAATTGACACATAATCTGATAATGAGAAATAGGTTGAGAATATAGACACAATTTATGAAATGTTTTGGCCATTATAATTTTTCTCTTGCCAGTCCTATGACAGGTACCATCTTTTTCAACCTTTGTTAAATGCAGGTTTTAAATTATGGTTTAGATTAGGTATCAAAAGTTATAGAGATCTTTTTATTCAAAATAATTTTGCTTCTTTTGAACAATTGAAAGCCAAATTTAAACTTCCCAATAGACTTATTTTTATATATTTATAAGCTTGGCATTTTGTTCAGTCTAAGCTTTCTGATTTTCCTTGAGTCTTGGAAAAAAAGTATTATTGATATACATTTTGATTTGCAGTTCTCCTAGTGTGGATTAATATTATTTAGAATAATATTAGATTTGAGAGCAGCCTCAATGATTGGGATTAAGAATGATTGGGAATGTGATTTGAACATATCTTTTCCAGACCAAGATTGATTTTCCACTCTTAACTTGATTAATGAATCCTCATTTTGTGCACGACATTATTTGTAACAATTTAAGGTGGTCCATAGGATACACATGTCCAAAGTCAAATTATCTTGCTTTTATCCAAATGTTGATCCACGATGCAATGTGTAAATGTAAATGCAATGTGAAGCCTCATTGATTCACATGTTTTGGAAATACCCTAATTTAGAAAAATGTTTGAAAGATTTTTTTCAGACTTTTATCAAAGATTCTAAAGATGAAATTAGAACCATGCCCTCCCATTGCTTTGTTTGGTCTTTCCTCAAGAGGATATACTCTTGACTTCAACCCATGAGAAAATTTTAGCTTTTACCTCATTGAAAGCTAGACGAGCAATTGTAATAGAATGAAAGGATGATGACTCTCCACCTAATCATGCCCAGTAATTACATAATATTATGTCCTGTTAAATTTGGAGAAAATTAAAACATCATTAAAGATATAAAGTTTCAACATGATAAGATGTGAGGCCCATTCATAGATTATTATCATAACTGGCAGATTTAAGAAGCCTGGATGCTCTGGAGAATCTGTCCAGAGTTTGAAGGTTGCTATTCGATCCACATCTTTTCAATTTTACAAATTAACCTTGTTTAGAGTGAAGGGTTAGATTAGTCATAGGATTTTTTTTTAATATATAATTTTTAGATTAATTAGTTAAGCATGGGTTTAAATATGGTCATCATGGATCATATCATTAATTAAGATAGAATTTACCCTTTGTTTATATAAAGGAAGTGTTTAATTTAGTCTCATCTATTTTCTATCCAGAACTATATTGCAATATACTACGAGAAAGGGATAAACTTAATTATCAGTCATAGAATTTGATGTCTTAAAGAAATAAGTTAAATAAACAAATATGGATAGTTTTTTGATTTACATTACATGTTTAATTTGTGATATGTATATCATAGGTAGAATTTATATGTTAAACTCAATAAAAAATATTTTTCCTGACTGGAGATTGTTAATAACTAACAATGGCCCAGAATTCTTCATCGTGTGGTGAAACACCTTTGAGGTTGAGAGGTTACTGACTGATGGGTGTGACTTAAGAACCAGCATAGTTTTGAAGTGTTGAATGGCCTCTTTCTGTGTAAGAAGGAAATATGAAGCTATGACTCATGTCTAGAAGTTGGGGGAGTGTTTTTCTTTAATTATTTTTCCTGTATTTCAATGTTTTTTTTAATTTTAATTCATTTACTTATTTATTTCCAACACATTGCTGATCATCAGAAATATTTGTGGACAGTAAAAGTGTTGGAAGACTGCCAGGGTAGTCCTTGGGCAGGGCTGCATCACACTTGCAAACTGCTGGGCATCATGGAAGGGCTGCGTACCGGGGCCAGCCATCAGCACAACACACTACCTGTGAATCCCAATTCACTGCAGGGGATTATGGGTAATGAAAACTGCCATTGATCATTCTTCCAGCTCTTCTGCCCAGCGCTCCCCCTCCAGCTCTTTGCTCCCCACTTACATCCATTGGACTCTGCAACTCTGCTTCTCTGTCTCGACTCCTCAGCATCTGTCCACCTTCCTCCTGGGCCGTTCAGCTCAGTACCCGAGACCCTTTTCCCGCTGCGAGCTCCAACTTTCCTTGCCCCCGTTGGCTCTCTCCAACTCCTCGCTGTCCTCCTGCTCTTTAGTCGACAGCCTTAGTGAAGGAGCAAGTAACAGAGAGGGAATGAGAAGAGAACATTTCTTGGTGGCAGGAGGGAGCCCTAACCCCAGCACCAATCACCATGGGTGCCCTAGTGGAGGCTCCTGGGTTGCAGGCTGACAGTCTCATCACGATGTCATCAGCCCATCCCTACCATACGCTTACAGCGGCAGTATATTTATGATACATGGCAGAGTACTCCACTCCACTGCTGACACCAAGTTGAAGAGAGATTGGAGTCAGAGACACTGAGTCTCCAGCACTCCCACAGTCACACAGACACTTGGTTGATGCATTGGCAAACAGAGCTCCAGATCCAACCCTCCAATATGAAGAGGAAACCTTCAGCACCAGAAGCCTTTCAGGAGCCTTCCTTGTCCTCAGCAACCCCTCGAATATCACAGCATAAGCTAGTTCCCATTAGCCAGTGAAAAAAAAAACAAGAGAAAGATAAACAAGAGGTAGAGAGAGTATCAGAGCCTAGTGCTTAAGTAGCTGAAGGGACAACCATGATTGATCAAACAATTACATTTCCTAACTGGCTAAACTGTAGGAATATCTTCATTAGATGGATACACTGTAGGAATATCTTCATTAGATGGATACATTCCACCATTATAAGGATGGTCAATATTTTCAGACTTGCCAAATGATGATAATATTCCATAAACAAATTAGCTGGTAGATATGATCAAGTGGCAATAATTGAACATGCCCAGATAAATTACAAAACTGAGGGAAATTGCAAACATCAAAAGGGGAGGCCATGGAGGGATTTGAAATCACCAATGAGAAATTTAAAATTAAGCTGTCTCTTAAATGCAGTAAATATATGTTGCTGCATAGAGAGAGAAGGGTAAAGGGAATTGGGTGCAAATTAGGAACAAAATTCTGGATCACTTTGAAAGAAAGAGAAATTTTACATTGATGATCCAATGAATTTCATGAAGTGGTCATGTTACCAATTTTCTAATGCTGGATCTGATTTCAGTGTACATTTACAAAAATCATGTTTCAGGGCTTCCAAAGCAGGATTGCACCAATTGTCAGAAACATTTAAATTGCATATGAATTTATAATGGTGTGGCGTGTCCCACTCATTTATGACTTTATCATTGGAAGATCAGAAATTAAACAAAAGCCGTTGAGGAAGGGTTCAGGCCCAAAACATTGGTAATACTGTATATCGTTACCTCCTATAGATGCTACGAGACAGGCAGAGTTCCTCCAGCATCTTTGTTTTCACTGTTGCATTTTTTTCTCTTCTAAATTTTTTTATTGAGTTTAACATATAAACTTACGTAAGGAAAACACATAACAAGTCATCTCATATCCATACAAGTACAAAAAATGAATGGAATGACATTAGACAGTTCCTTAATCCACATGAGAAATAAGTTATTGAATTAATCTATAATAACCATGTTGAAACACATATTTATCAATTAATCCAAATAAAAATTGCTAAAAAGAATAAAAAAACCTAAAAACTAAATCTAATCTACCCACTCCCTCTAATCAAGGTAACCTTTGTAAAAGAACAGAGAAATAATGGATCGGATAGCGACCTCCAAATATTGGACAGAGAATCTCTGGGACATTCAAAATTCTTAATTCTTCCCATCATGATAATATTCTATGAATGGGCCACACATCTTTACAAATGGAAACTTTCCCTCTTTAATATTCAGTCATGGCATTTTAACACCAGGAATAGACACAGCTCACAAGGGCAAATCCTTCCGCCCAAACTTAAGAAGATAGGTTCAGGGTAAGATCATTGACGTGAAGTGTTTCTTTCTCCAGAGACGCAACTTGGGTGTTTCATACATTTACTGCTTTTCATTTTAATTTTACAGCATCTGGGGCTTTTTATTTTCTTTCTTATTTGACATGTCAAATGGCTAGTTTCAATGTTTATGTTTCTTTTCAGTCCATAGGCCATTTAAGTGCTATTTTTGTCTCATCTAAATCATGCATAATAATATGGACACAATAAAAGTTCTCATAAAATATTATGCATCACTGTTTAGAACAGAAATAGAGTTCCAGCTGTTGGAAACTTTACTGAGTAAAAAATGTCCTGAGGATAGGCATGCATAAATATTCTTTTGAATAAAAGAAATTGTGAAAAATAATTAGGTTAGCTGTCAGAAGAAATCAGTGGAACAGTTAGAACAGAGTTGCATGTAGCTAACTAAAAGTCAGAGCCCAGCTGCCTGAGTGTGCAGCCAATCAGGAGACTGAAGTCAGCCTCAGTGTATAGTTGGCTCATCATCCAACCTCAAAGCAGAGCTGGCCAACAGCTCAGGAAGTACAACTTGAACCAAAGCTTAGCAAAGTATAATATGAGTTGAAGATGGGGAATTGTCAGTACATCAATATTATTCCACATGTAGCCCTCATGGACCAAATAGTACAAGTTGTAGAAAAATCAATTTAAACAGAAATTTCTCTGCGCAAGTTGAAAATCCAATGACTTTCTTGCATAATATTTCAGTATCTGGGCATTACTGGCAAAACCAGTATTTATTGATTATCCTTAAACGGCATTGGTGGTAGTGAGCTGCTTTCTTGACCCTGTGCAGTCCATCTAGTGACAGTACATCACTGAACTATTAGTGAAGGAGTTTCGGGGCTTACAGCCAGCAATATATTTTCAAATAAGGATGGTGTGTGATTTGCAGGGGAATGTGCAAGTGGTGGTGCCCTTTATCGCTCTTGGTGGAGAGGCTGTGAATGGATGAGATGCTGTTGAGGTTGAGTACTTATTCTACATTCTGTAGATGGAATGCATAGGAGCCACTTTCCATTAACAGTGGAGGAATAATATGCTTGGGGTGATCCAAAAGATGTTAAGCAAGCAAGTTCCTTGAATATTTTTAGTAAGTATTAGAGTTGCGTTCATCCATACAGGTAGAGTATTCCATCACACTCATGACCTGTCCCAGAAAGACTGTCTTTCAAATGTCAGGAGATGATTAACATGGTTTTAAAGAAACACCAAATATAGTTAATGTATTATTAGCAAATATTAAAATATGATTAGCTATATAAACAATAAATCTGAGGGTTTCCTGACAATACATCAACCTCTAGGGTGGTTTAATTCTGACCTTAATGCTCTTGATGTAGAGTGTACATTTTCTTTCCTGTGGCCACTTAAGTTTCCTCTGGATGCTCTGGCTTACTTACTCATCCCAGAAACTTGGTGGCAGGTCAATTGACTACTGTACATTGTATTTCAACATAAGTTATTCACAGAAAGAATTAAAAGGGAATTGATGGCCATCCATAAAAGAGAATAAACTGTAGGATTACAGGGAAATAAATAGAGGGGGATTGGTACTAAAAGGGTTGCACACTTGGGAACTGGCCTTCCGCATTGCCACATAAGTAATAAGGATGCTTTTGTTTCAAATCTATCATCCAGAATTAATTCTGGAACACATTCTAGTAGAGGAGCTAGTGGAGTTATTCAAATGAACCGGTACGGACTTGAAGGGCCGACATGGCCCGTTTCCATGCTGTAAACGGTTATATGGTTATAAAACCAAAGAATAAATAGTGCAAATCATCTAAACTCACTGAAATTCAGTGAGTGTTTCGCTGTACATTTACAAATGACAATCATGCATTTTTCCTTCTTCCATATCTTGTCAGGAATCCTCCACAAGATGTCAATACAATGGAGAGTGCTAAGATTATTACATACATAAACATTTAAAAATAATATCCTCACATTGATTTCACCTGCAGCCAGAATGGAAGGGAAGATAAAGAAGTAGTTTCTAAATACTACCAAAACAAGTCCTCCCTGCTGAAACCAAGGAATACAACTTCCTGCTTTGGCCCAGCATTTTATCTCAGAAAAAATACCTATGAAGTACATGCTAATCTGAAAGAATACAATTGGGCAATCAAGTTCAAAAATTGAAGTCAAAAGGGTTAAAAAAAGGAGAGACTCGGCAGATAGCAGTTGATTGGGAAATAGAGTTCAACAGTTGAAGGGCAACTGAGGTCAGTTAGCCCAAACATCACTATAAAAGTGAGGGACTGTGTAGCAGAAGTCATCGAAGTAGCGGCAATTGATGGAGTTGGCTGAGTCAGAGTGGAAAGGCTTTGGTTCAAGGGGTTTCACAAAGAGGTTGAGGTGAGCAAGGGCCACCCTATTCAAGGAACAAAAAGAATTCAGCATGTAGGCACAGGCAATGGCAAGTTTTAGATATCATATTTTTTTCCTCTAGTTATAAATGGTGGGAATGGCAGCCAAGGCAGGGGAATGCTTCTCTTGCAGAATGTGGGTCGTCAGGGAAGCCAGCAGTATCCCCAGTGGCTTCATCTGTGAGAACTGCATCCAGCTGCAGCTCCTGACAAGCTGAGTTAAGGAATTGAAACTGGAGTTGGATGAACTCCAGATCATTCAGGAGGCAGAGGAGGTGATAGACAGGAGTTACAGGGACACGATCACACCAAGGGTAGAAGGGTGACAGTCAGGAGAGGAAAAGGGAAAAGACAGGTATGCTCCATATAAAAACAAGTGATGTGTGTAGGAAGGGTGAAGAGGACCATCAAGGAGAGTTCAGGGAGTTGGGTTTTAGGTTGAAAGACAGGACCTCCAGGGTTGTGATCTCAGGATTGCTACCCGTACCACATGCCAGTGAGATTAAAAATAGGAGGATAATGCAGCTTAACATGTAGCTAAAGACATGGTGCAGGAGGGAGGGATTCATGTTTCTGGATCAATGGGCTCTCTTCCAGGAAATGTGTGACTCGTTCTGACAGGACAGTTTGCATCTGAACTCGAGGGTTTAATATCATTGCAAAAAGGTTTGTTAGTGCTGCTCCTAGGGGTTTAAATTAGATTTGCAGAGTTATGAGAACCAGAGTAAATAGAAGAGTGGAGGAGGGAAAAGTGGATGTGAAAATTACATGCACCATTAGAAGTCAATGGGTTGTATGTAGTGGAAATGTTCTCAGGTACATCTATTTCACACAGTTGATCAGGGGGCGTATATTGGCATGTGGAATTGTGACATTTTGTGCATTAATGAAACTTGGATGCAGAAGGGGCAGGACTGGCAGCTCAATATTTCATGCTTCCGTTGCATTACTCATGATAGAAGGGGGGTAGGGGGAGGAGTGACATTGCTCCTCAGGAAAAATATCACAGCTATGCTCAGGCAGGACAAACCAGAGGCCTTGTCTATTGAGGCTATACAGGTGGAGCTGAGGAATGAGAAAGGTATGACAACACTCATGAGGTTGTATTATAGAGTGCCCAATAGTCAGCAAGAAAACAAACAGTCACAGGAAACATGAGGTGGTGATTGTATGAGATTTTTAATTTTTCACATATTAACTGGGACTCCCATACTGTAAAAGGGCTGGATGACTTAGAGCTTGTCAAATGTGTTCAGGAAAGTTTTCTAAATGAATATGTAAAGGTACCAACTAGAGAGAATGCAACACTGGATCTCCCATTAGGGAAGGAGACAATGACAAGGGACAGAAGTATGTATAGGAAAACATTTTGGGTCCAGTGATCATGATGCTATTAGTTTCATTAATTATGAAGGAGCATAAGTCTTGACCTTGAGATGAGATTCTAAATTGAAGAAAGGCCAATTTTTAGGAAATGAAAATGGATCTCAAATGTGTGGATTGGCATACATGGTTTTTGGGCAAAGATGTGTGAGACATATTGGGGATCTCATTCAGAAGAAGAGAGGTGTTTAGCAGGTATAGGCAACATTGAGCAAATGAGGTTCTTGATGAGTATAAAAAATGCAAGAAAAAACTCAAGAAAAAATGAGGAAGGCTAAAAGAAGACACGAGGTTATTTTGGCAGACGACATGAAGAAAAATCATAAGGGTTTCTACAGGTATATTAAGAGAAAAATGATAGTAAGGGAAGATCAGCATGATCAACTTTATATGGAAATCTTAAATTATTTTGTTCATCAGTATTGACTCAGGAAACAAGCATAGAATTGTGAGGTAAAGAAAACAAGCAGTGAAGTCATGGAACCTATGCAGATTAAAGAGAAGGAAGTGCTTGCTGTCTTAAAGCAAATAAGGGTGGATAAATACCCAGGGCCTGACAAGATATTCTCTATGACCTGTAGAAATAGCAGAGACTCTGGCAGAAATATTTAAAATGTCTTTGGTTATGGGCATGGTGCCGGAAGATTGGAGAGTAGCTCATGTTGTCCCATTATTTAAAAAAGGCTCCAAAAGTAACCCTGGAAATTATAGGCTGGTGAGATTATTGAAAGGTGCTCTAAGAGATTGGATATATAATTATTTGGATAGCCATAGAATGATTAAGGATAGTTAACATGACTTTGTGCATGGTAGGTCATGTTTAACAAATCTGATGAGATTTTGAGGTCATCAGGAAAGTTGATGAAGGGAAGGCTGTGGATGCTGACTACATGTATTTTAGTAAGGCCTTTGACAAGGTCCCTCATGGGTGGTTAGTCAGGAAAATTCAGACACTAGGTATTCATGGTGAAGTAGTGAACTGGATTTGACAATGACTGGATGGGAGAAGCCAGAGAGTAATGGGGATGATGGTTTCTCAGACTGGAGGCCTGTGACTAGTGGTGTGCCTCAAGGATTGGTGCTGGTACCATTGTTGTTTGTCATCTATATCAATGATCTGGATGATAATGTGGTAAATTAGATAGCAAATTTGCAAATGATAGCAAGATTAGAGGTGCTATGGACAGCGAAGAAGGTTTTCAAAGCTTACAGAGGGATCTGGACCAGTTGGAAAAAGGGGTTGAAAAATGGCAGGTAGAATTTAATGCAGACAAGTAAGAGGTGTTGTATTTTGGATGAACAAACCAGGAAAGGACATACATGGTACATGGTAGGACACTGAGGAGAGTAGTAGAACAGAGGGATCTGGGAACACAGATACATCATTTCCCGAAAGTAGCATCATAGGTGGATAGGGTTGTAAAGAAACACTTTGGCATATTGGTCTTCATAAATAAATGTATTGAGTATAGGATGTTATGGTAAAGTTGTAGAAGACAATGGCGAGGCCAAATTTGGAGTATTATGTGAAGCTTTGGTCACCTAACTACAGGAATTATATTAATAAGATAGAAAGAGTACAGAGAAGATTTACTAGGATGTTGCCGGGTCTTCAGAAACTAAGTTACAGGAAAAAAAATTAAACAAGTTAGGACTTTATTCCCTGGAGCATAGAAGAATGAGGGGAGATTTGATAGAGGTTTTTAAAATTATGAGGGGGATAGATAGAGTAAATGTAGGTGAGCTTCACAGAGAGTGGTGGGAGTGTGGAACAAGCTGCCAGCTGAAGTGTTGAACTTGGTCTCGATTTTAACATTTAAGAATTTGGACAGGTATGTGGATGGAAGAGGTATGGAAGGCTATGGACTGGGAGCAGGTCAGTGGGACTAGACAAAAAAAAGTTCAGCGCAGACTAGAAGGGCTGAAGAGTCCTGCTTCTGCACTGTAATGTTCTATTTTCACTAGTTTTATCAGATCCAGGGTGAAAGACCACTGTGTGTTATAAGAGCAAAATAAATAGAGTAATTTTTCTTCCCCTTGAGCACATGCTGCCATTTATGGCTGATCTGATTTTGTGGTCAGCTCTTCTTTCTGTTTATTCGCCATAAAGATCTCTGACAAAACAAAACTCTATCTCAGCCTTGAACATGTTCAATATCTCCGATATCATTCTGCAGCATAGAATTCCAAAAACTTAAATCCTTTGGACAAGAAGTTTTCCTCATCTTAGTGGCCAATTCTGAAAATTGATTCTTCCAATGAGAAGAAAGTACTTTCAGCGTCTACCATCAGAAGATTATAGGCTTCTATGAGATTACCTCCCATTCTTGAGAACTCCAGTAAAAGATACAGCTTCTTCCCACAGGCAGTGACAATACTGAACGACCAAAGGAACTGCTCACAATCACCATCTGAGACTCTTATATTCACAAAGCAATATTTATATATTTATTTGTATATATGAAAACTTGTTCAGTATATTTATTGTTTGTCTGAATGTGCGTTGTATCTGGTTGTGAGCCTCCATGTTTTGCACCAAGGACCAGAGAACAGTGTGTCACGTTATACTTATGCAATCAGATGACAATAAACTTGACCTGACTTAAAGTATAAACCTGATTCCTTCCATGCAAAACAGCCATTTTATCCCAGGGATTACCAAGTGAACTTCTCTGAACTGCTGGAAAGATAGTTACATCCCTCCTTAAATAAGTCCAAACCAAATACAGTAAAATACCCATTATCAGGCACCAACTGGGATTGTGAATGTCAGATATGCAAATTTTCCAGTTGATAGACTCACTCTTGCAATAGTTCACTAATGCACCAGCATTAAGAATACACCATTTAAAAGACAAAAGACAGGGCAAAATATAAATTTTAAAATTTAAGTTTTTAAATTTTAAATATAGACATGCAGCATGGTAAAAGGCCATTTTGGCCTACGAGTCTGTGCCACCCAATTTACACCCAATTAACCTACACCCCTGGCACGTTTCAAATGGTGAAAGGAAACTGGAGCCCCAGGAAATAACCCATACAGACACGAGGAGGGTGTTCAGTACAAACTCCTTACAGTACAGGATTCAATCCCTTGTCCCGATCGCTGGCGCTGTAAAGGCATTGCACTAACTGTTACGCCAATCATGTTGCCCTAAAAGTAATTTGGAAAAAAAACAATCCGTATTGTAGTCTCTAATTATGTAAAGTTCACTTTAATTAGGTAATTCCCATAACTTATAAAATTTAAATTCAATCTCCATTTGCTGGCAGTGTAATAGCATTGCACTAGCCACTAGACTAATCGTGTCACAGTCATAATTAACCCCCCTCCCCTTGCGCTAACAACCCAACTCACCTCCACGCAAGTGTCCTGGTCAGGCCTTCAGCACACCTTCCTCATACTGGCAACCCAACTCACCTCCATGCAAATGTCCCAGTCAGGATCTCAGCACATCTTCCTTGCATTGTCAACCCAACTCACCTGCACACGTGTTCCGGTCAGGCTTTCAACGCACCTTCCTTGCGCTAACAACCATACAAGTGTCCTGGTCAGGCCCTTGGTACACCTTCCTCTCACTGACAACCTGGCTCACCTCCACACAAGTGTCCAATTCAGGCTCTCAGGTGACAGAGAGGATTACTGGAGTCTCCCTCCCTTTCCCACCCCCACCCAATTGACATGATCTACCGGGATTGTTGTCTGAAGAGGGCTTCTCCCAATGGGCCGCAAGAATGCAGAACAACCAAAGGAAATGCTCACGCTAATGATCAGAGACTCTCATATTCATGAAACAATATTTATTTATTTGTATAGATCAAGTTGTTGTCCTGCATATGTAGTGTTTGTATGTGTTATGTCTGGTTGGGAGTCGACATGAGGACTGGAGAATGCTGTTTTGTCAAGATGTACTTGTAAAGTTAGATGACAATTAAACTGGACTTGACATCTTTTTGATGCACGTTTGATTATTTCCAGAACACTAAAAATAATTCTGATTAAATTGGTAATTAGAAGAAAAACAGTAAACAACCAAGTGAACAAGTGAAAATATAAAGAAACAAAAATAGAGCAATACAATTAATACATATCATTAAAAGTTAGAAATAAATGAAGACTTAAATGAGAAATGTTAATACATTATGATATTTATCCATAAAACAAAGTGATGAGCCTGTGGAATGGAAAGATTGGTGCTTAACATTTAAACTTTAAAAATGTAGTGCTAAGTCGAGTCCTGCAACACAGCAATGAGCCCTTCACACCAACTAATCCATGCTAAGGTGTGAACCTAAGGCAGTTCCATTTGACAATGTTGAGCCCATATCTCCCTAAACCTTTCCAATCCATGCACCTGTTCCACATGTCTTTCAACATTTTACCCGCCTCTACACTTTCGCTGGCAGCTTATTCCATAAACTCACTCTCTGTGTGAAGAAGGTCCCCCCTAACATTACATGTATGGCCTCCACTTTTAGACTCCTCCATCCTGGAAAGTGCCTGAGACTATCCACCTTATCTCTGCTCCTCGTGATTTTATAAACCTCGTTATGATCGCCCTTCAGCCGCATTAAGTCAAAGGAAAACAGTCCCAGCCTATTCTGTTTCTCCTCATAATTCAAGCCTTTCAGTCCAAGCAACATCCTTGTGAATCTTTTCTGCACCCTATATAGCTTATTTTCATTTTTTCATCCAAATCGTTACCATGACAATTATGTTAAATTGCCAAGGTGGAATAATATTATCTTGATAGTAAAATTGTAAAACACCCTTACTTGATGTAATGGAAGATTCTAACCGTGTTTTTTTACTTTTGCAGCCTTTGCTTCTGCAAGGCTGAGAACCTGCTTGTTTTTTTAGAATCAGCAGACATAAGCTAAATTCCACAGAGGGGCCAGAGATACTGTTATCTGACGAAAGGACATCTGTGAACCAAGAACTTTTAATCTTCCTGTTTGTTTTGGTCACAGACTGTCAGAGGCCTAGCCTTGATGCAAAATAAACCATTGTATTCAAAGTGATAAGCTGAAAATTATGTTATTTGATAGAAGCCTAGCATGCTAGCTTGCTTGCTTATCTTTCTTGCTGTGCTGGGAATAGGTGCTTGGGTAAGCAGTTTTTGGGTAATATAAGCCATGGTCCCGCTGCTGAAGTTGTAGACTCTCCGAGAGGTAGCAACATCTCTCAGAAAGAAGAAGAACTTCTAGAGTCCAGCCAATGTCCCGGTTGGGGGAGGTGGAGAAGCTACTACCGGCGCCCTGACAACCTACTACAAGTGTGCAGTCGTTGCCTCGCTTCGGCAGTTGGGACCAGTCCAGGCGTTGATAAGTATAGTTGCATATTGTAGTTTGAAATCAGCTTTTGAATTTGTAATAAACATTTGTATAAACTGAACTGCTCTCGGTGTGTGTGTCTATTTTCTTTTGGTAGCTCAAACACTGTGACCAATCTAAAACGAACAAAGTGAGAGGTATAAGTTTACCCAAGACACATGACTATTAATTTTCGTGAAAAAAATAAGTTAACTCAAGGACAGGAGGTTAAAGGAACAATTCTTCAACAACATATTTTGATGGAACTAATCTAAAATTACAAATTGTATGCTCACGTAGGAGGGATACAAACGCTTTCACAGGACAACTGAGGCTACTAAATTTGCTTTTGTATTTGTAATAAAACCCACATCATTAAATTACAATTATTAAAATACAATTTAAGCAAAAACTCCCCCAATTAGATCTGTGTGTAATTCAATGACCTCTTTGAGAACATTATATGGAGAAAGCATCTAACTCCATAAGTAGCAACTAAAAGGTTAACAAGAACTGACCAGATGCTGTGCTTTTTAATTTTCCTTTCCTTGCTCTCTTCCTCTTAGAAATACATGTCTTATTTGATGCCTTTTTGAATCTTTAATTTTCACATAAGTTTAAGATCCTACTTTCCTGAGCACGATACTGCAACTTTTGATTGATTTGCATAGTCTGACTAATGAGCAGAAAGAAATGCAAATTTCATCTACAAAATATGTTACCGCGATTGATTAAATGTTAAAACATTACAGCATAATTACTTCAAAGCAAATGAGTTGAAATATGCTTGGATGGAAAGAAGCTTTGACCAGTGCAGCATAAACCATCGCTCAAGTAGAGATTATTTTGCCAACACACTGAAGAAATTTTGTAAGTTCCATAAATTATTTCCTGAACATGAATTAAGTCATCCACTTTATTATTTATTTGGTGACTCAGAAGCCCCATAACGTTTGCCAGAATATCCTTCTTTAAAAATGTCACAGTCAGTCACAGTCAAAGGTTAACCTCAGCAGAAAGTGAAAAAAAAAGCACAGCCAATATACCACACAAATGAATAATGACCTCACAAGGCAGGAATTCTGTGAGGGAATTCCTAAAAAATGCTACCTGGATTTGTACTGAACTAAAATCATTGAAATGTATAGCAATTTTAGCTCAGGGTTTGTCATTAAATGTTGAGTTTGCTGGAGATACCTTCATGCATTAATTACATTTCTTTAAAATATTCAAAACTTAGTTACTTCAAAATTTTGTATATAAGTATTATGTATAGCTATATTTGTGGGTATGACAACGGCTCTGTATGCGCTTATCTTTGTGAGGTTTTTCAGTTGGTTGTTTTTCCAGACTCTTTTGTGTAGTCTTCCAAAGGCGCTATTTGCCTTGGCGAGTCTGTTGTCTATCTCATTGTCGATCCTTGCATCTGATGAAATGGTGCAGCCGAGATAGGTAAACTGGTTGACCGTTTTGAGTTTTGTGTGCCCGATGGAGATGTGGGGGGGCTGGTAGTCATGGTGGGGAGCTGGCTGATGGAGGACCTCAGTTTTCTTCAGGCTGACTTCCAGGCCAAACATTGAAAATTATGAAATGGAAATCACAAAATATTCCACCTAAATAATTAACAATGAATAACAAGGAACATTACTGTTCACTTAACTCAGATATGTTCAAAGGATAGTGAGTTACAGAAGGATGGTGTGTTTTAAACTTAATAAGCAGCTGATGAAATGATTCAAAGAAAATCTTGTTAGTAGTTGAAGAGTTTCATCCACAAGTAAATTATATACCAGATTTGACAGCATACAGATCCAAATTGTGCCCAAAAATTGACTCAAAAATACCCCCGGGTCTTATATGCAAAGTTGAAATTGAGCAGGTCACCGGATACTTGCCCAGCTTCAAGAAGCCCGCCGAGGTGTTGCGGCTGTCCAGGAAGCAGGCCCTCTGCTTCGCAGACCACCTTCCCTCAGGTAGCCTGTGCTTTCTGGAGCCGCTGCTTACTTGCCCTGGTAAGAAGGCAGTGTTTGTAGTACACGACGATGGTACGATCGATCAATTGCTTTCTAGGGAGTGCTGGGCCTCTGTGATCAGACTCCACGCTGAGCCTTTGTTCGATAAGCACAGCTCCCAAGAAAATTGAATGGGGCACAGGGATTGGAGGCAATGAGCAAATTACCTGGAAAACTGAGGATTGGGCCTGCTCTCCATAGTGGTGTGCCCTGCTCTTTGCCCTGGTGACCAGCTTCTCTCCCTCCTGCCCTTGCGCACCCGTGGGTCCCGACATGCATGTCAATCATCCGGCGTAAACTGTTCCCTCTAAGCTGTGCATGTGTGTACACACACATTTTGAAACCAGTGCACAAAGGAAATCCATGTGCGCACAAAAGGAACAACAAACTGAACGAAGTATTTCAAAGCATGGAATAGAATCTTAACTAAATGTGTTACTTCATTGAATGCAATCATACTTGTATTTTATTAAAACATGCCCTTACAATTTTATTAGTCATGAGAGATTGGCTGTGCCAGAATTATTTTGAAAATTTTCAAGTTTACATTTGCACAAGCATTCAGTGTGCACATACTTTTGTCACAGGGAAAAAATTTTACACAACATAAAATTTTTGTGTACACTGACTACTTAAAAATTAGAGGGAACATTGCTGGCAGGACCTGCTCCCCGCAGCAGTGGGCCCTGCCTTTTGCCCTAGTGACCTGCTTTGCTCCCTCTCCCTCGTGTGCTCGGGTCCTGGTGCGCCTGTCAATCAATTTGTGTTTGCATGGTGGGGAGGAAGCAGCCTGAGCCTCTGCATTTGGTGGGCAGGAGGACATGTTGCTGCTGTTGCTTATGTCTGAGGCCATCGCTGGACCACAGCAAGCATGGGTGCCCATCTGTCTCAGCCCAACACAGTGAAGAGCTCCAGTGAGCAGAGAACCGACAAATTTGGCTTCAGCATCTCGGCCATGGAAGGCTGAAGTGCTTCCATGGAGGTGAGCAAAGGCATACAAACACACGCATCATCTACAAGGGGCCTTGCAGGAGGAATGTGTTTGCAACTTACCCGTAAATACACTAAAAAAATTCCCTGCTGAAATGAGCCGGGGGTGGGGGGAAAGAAGTCTTTTATGCTTGTGGGTCTTATAGGCCGAGAAATATGGTAAATAAACAGGATATGATGTTTTTCATAAACAATTTTGCTTTTAATCTTTAAAATCTTGTTTCATGCATTTCATGCATTTCTTGCAGTTTTCAAGGTTTAACAAAGTGCATGTTTAACTTTGTACACACATCAAAATTTCATAATGGGCTTCAAAGATGTTATTGTAACTTCT